>NC_090266.1:1069367902-1069675310 GCF_040414725.1 Anabrus simplex | reverse complement strand
AGGTGTGCCTGAGCCGGAGTTTACGTGCGGTAGGGTGGCCAGTTTCTTTCCGCTCCTCCATTCCCTTACCCTCCCAACTAACAACACGTGGCAATCCATCCAAATTATGACCTCGCCCAATGTTGCATCATTTCGGAGATCTCACGGGATCCGGTGTTTCTACATGGCTACAGCCGTTGGCATATGAGTTTACTAATGATAGTTAAAATCCCTGACCCGACCGGGAATCGAACCCGCGACCCCTTGAACCAAAGTCCAGCATGCTAACCATTTAGCCATGGAGCCGGACTTAAGTAAACTCGTGTCCTCATTCCGATGTAGTGCAGCTCTTTACAGATACACTCCCAATGGAGGTGAGCTGCATGCAAATTTTCAACCACATACCAGTCGTCCTGCCATTCTTAAATTTCTGGCAGTGCTGGTTATCGAATCTGGGCCCCAGAAGACTGAAGCTAATAACAATTATCGTCATGGTACGGAGGCTGAAATAATAATAATAATAATAATAATAATAATAATAATAATAATAATAATAATAATAATAATAATAATAACGTTAAGGGTTTTATAACCCTTAAATTTTTTATGGCTTTGGGAGACGCAGAAGTGCCGGAATGTTGTCCTATAATATTTATCTTACATATTGGTAAATATACAGACACGAGGCTGGCGTATTTTGAGCACCTTCAGATATCACCAGCCTGGACCGGGATGGAACTCGCCAAATTGGGCTTCAACCGTCTTACAGTAGGCCAATTAGACCAGCAGTGCTACATAATTCTCCAGAAGTGGTATGTTTGTTGTCACCTTGTAGGTGACACTATGCCTATAACAATGCATAACACCGGGCGAGTTGGCCGTGCGGTTAGGAGCGCGCAGCCGTGAGCTCGCATGCGGGAGATAATGGGTTCGAATCCCACTGTCGGCAGCCCTGAGGATGGTTTTTCTTGGTTTCCCCATTTCTAAACCAGGCAAATGCTGGGGCTGTACCTTAATTAAGGCCAGGGCCACTTCCTTCCAATTCCTTGGCCTTTCCTGTCCCATCGTCGCCATAAGACCTATCTGAGTCGGTGCGACGTAAAGCAAAATAGCTAAAACAATGCAAAACGTATTTTTCATTCATCACAGCAGCCCATAAGTCGATAATGTAACACGTCAACATAATTCTCTGCATTCCTTTGAATGTTTCTCCAGTATTCGAGCATGGGGAATTACCTAGATGTGCCTTCTCGGCCGCGGATTGAATACGGCACTCTATAAACCGAAGACCACTACACTGAATAGTCAGCCAAGGAGCCAGTGACTACTACTACTACTACTACTACTACTACTACTACGTGTATTCCGTCACATCAACTGCTGCTGCTGTTAATGCTGGGTTGTGAGCTTACATCGGAAGATAGTGTCCGACTCGTCGGCTGAATGGTCAGACGTACTGGCCTTCGGTTCAGAGGGTCACGGGTTCGATGCTCGGCCGGGTCGGGGATTTTAACTATAATTGGTTAATTCCAATGGCTCGGGGGCTGGGTGTGTTTGGCGTATTCAGCATTAGAAATCATCCTAAGTAGGGCCCTCATCTTCACAGAAAGGCAGGTCGCCCTATAGGCCGTCTACTAGAAAAATACCTGCACCAGGCTTCTCCGGAGGGCATACGCCATTATTATTATTATTATTATTATTATTATTATTATTATTATTATTATTATTATTATCGGTAGATAGTGGGTCCGAACCCCACTGTCGGCAACACTGAAGATGGTTTTTCGTGGTTTCCCATTTCCAAACCAGGCAAATGCTGGGATTATACCTTAATTAATGCCACGGCCACTTCCTTCTCGCTCCTAGTCATATCCTCTCCCATCGTTGCCATAAGATCTATCTGCGTCCGTGCAACGTAAAGCAAAATTGTATACCGGGTGGTCAGAAACAACGTGAAGCGGGTATACGAGAGTTAGGGGGTTGATGGTACTGATAAATAATTGGAAAAGGTTAATGAGATATTTCGCGCAGTTGTCATTTTATCAACTGCTGAAATTAGCCAATCAGCGACTTCAGATGGGTTTTGCGTGGCGGTGGTGTTAAATCTGCACGTCGCTCATGACCGGCTTGAGAGCGCCAACGTAAAATAAACTCCTCCAGGGGAGGGACTTGAACAAGTACCTCCCTGTTGATACGCCCGGCCCATTGGAAGCAAGCAACGGTGGCATTGGCTGAAACCCACAATGTATCAGTGTACTTCTAGGCATGGCTCTCAAGCCCGACCAAGCCACGTGCAGATTTTGCAACACTGCTTCCTAAAGCCCATTTGAATTCGCCCGCGAAGCGGTCTGATTGGCTAACTTCAGCAGCCGATAAAAAGAAAACGGCGTGGCATGTCGACGTATTTTTTAAATTACTTACCAGTTTGACCACCGCTCTAACGCTCACATACTCGGTTCACGTTGTTACCAACAACCCTGTATCATATACCTCATACAGGGGTGCTGAAATTTGGCCTGGAAACGATTCTTCGTTGTATCGTTAAATGAACTAAATGTTATACACTACCTGAAAAATTTGGAAGCACCCAGAAGGGGAGGAGGGAACAACATTAAACTTCAAGTGTTAAGAGGGTATGTGATTTTACAGTGAGTCAGTGATTACAAAATCGAGTCAAATTTTTAAACATCATGGCAGTATAAGCCTACTTATCAAAATGACGTTGCATCCCCTCTGCCCTGGATGCATGCACTGATTCGGTTGGGAAGGGTGTCATAAAGCCTTTGCATTCTCCCCTGATGCAAACTGGTCCACGATTGCTGTAACTCGTCCTTGATATCCTGGGAAACTGGCACAGGGACGGAGTTGACGTCCGAGTTAGTCCCATACATGTTCTATTGCGGACAGATCTGAGGATTTTGATGACCACGCGAGTACCTCAAAATCACGCAGACCGTTCATAGAGACGCGTGCTGTGTGCGAACGAATATTTTGCGGTTGAAAAATGGCGCTACGATACTGTCGCATGAGAGCTAACACATGAGGAGGCAGGATGTCTGTGACGTACCGTTGTGCCGTCAGAGTCCCATCATTCACCAGCAGCTGTGATCTAAAGTCATACCCAATGGCTCCCCACAGCGTGACGCCCCAGGTGTAACACCACTGTGCCTCTCCAAAACATTGAAAGAATGGGACCTCACCCCAGGTCGGCGCCATACTCGCAGACAATGGTAATCCTGAGTGGTGCAGAACCGCGATTCGTCGCTGAACAGAATGCGATGCCATTCATCACCACTCCATACTTCCTGGTTACGGCACCACTTGGAACTCAGCCGTATGTGTTGTGGTGTTAACGGCAGCCTACGCCTGGGACGGTAATTCCCTAGTCCGCCTGCTGCTAGTTTCCGATCAATGGTGCAAGATGACACAGAATGTTATAGAAAGTCCATTACTTGTTCTCAGATGGCAGGCGCAGATGTTATGGGAGTGCGATGTGCTTAGTGCACAACGCGGTGATCCTCTCTTGTGGTGGGCAGACGTGGTCGACCTGAACCTCGATGACGAATATGCCTGCCCTCACGTTCCGGTGTAGTCCAACATCGGGCCACTGCCACTTCCTCATGTCCCACAAATCTGGATATTGCGCGAATCGACCAGCCGGGCAAGTGCAGACTCACAATGATCAATGAAGCACCTTTCCATCTCTGCCAGATGCTGTAAACGCTGTCTCACACGAGTACACGGCATATCCGTGTCCTTCACAGGATCACTCAATATCTGCCGCTATTCACGCCTCTTATATACCCTACAAGGCCTGGTAACAGCACTAAACACGAACAACACTAATGCACTCTGGTGGCCTTCTACCTGTCACAGAGAATTTCAACTCTAATAATTTACATAACCGTTGATAGTGCGTACGTGACGAATTTAAAATGACATCAGACTATTTATTCTGGATGCTTCAATTTTTTTGTGACGCAGGGTATTTGGCCATGAGCAAGTTTAGAATTTTAGAAACCTAGTACATAGGGTAAAGTTTCTCGATGCACAACATGGGTAGTATCGGTCCATCTAGAGACTGGAGCAGATTTCTGTGCGCATCCAAGCACACATCATACTCGTTCTAGTTTTCATTGAAGTGATTTCATATGCGATATTCCAAAAGTTCTACTCGGGTATTTGTTTAACCGGCTCGTTTGTTAACGTCCTGTTATTTAAAGTGCCTTTACAATGTTATCTGGTTACGTTTGTGTTACCTTCATTAAGTAATTTGCTTTTTTTTGTAATTTATACCCAGAGGTAGTCAATTTTCTCCATTATTAATCTCACTTCTTCTTCTTGATCTGTTTATCCTCCAGGGTCGGTTTTTCCCTCGGACTAAGCGAGGGATCCCACCTCTACCGCCTCAAGGCCAGTGTCCTGGAGTTTCAGACTTTGGGTCGGAGGATACAACTGGGGAGAATGACCATTACCTCGCCCAGGCGGCCTCACCTGCTATTCTGAACAGGGGCCTTGTGGAGGGATGGGCGATTGGATGGGACAGGAAGAGGGAAGGAAGCGGCCGTGGCCTAAAGTTAGGTACCATCCCGGCATTTGCCTGGAGGAGAAGTGGGGAAACCACGGAAAACCACTTCCTGGATGGCTGAGGTGGGAATCGAACCCACCTCTACTCAGTTGACCTCCCGAGGCTGAGTGGACCCCGTTCCAGCCCTCGTACCACTTTTCAAATTTCGTGGCAGAGCCGAGAATCGAACCCGGACCTCCGGGGGTGGCAGCTAATCACGCTAACCACTACACCACAGAGGCGGACTATTAATCTCACAAGGGGTCATTCCCTACTCATCACCACCGATTTCGCTCAAATTTATAGAACATGCAGGGCTTGTCTAGAAATGAAAGTAACCAAAGTGGGAACTCCAGATGGGAAAGCGTATAGAAAATGAAAATAAAACTAAAAATGTTGACGTGGCTCACGCACCGTATAAGCCACTTACGTTAGTGCGCCCGTCAAGCAGTAGTTGGCGTAGGGGTAAGAGCTTGGACTAGTAATTCGTTGGTCGTGGGTTCGACTCACCGTGTGGAGAATATTTCTCGCAATTTTCATATTATTCATTTATTTTAATTTATTTTACTTATGCAAAAGGCATATAGGACGTCATTTTTTAATGAGCGCACAAATGTAGAAAATTTGGAGTTGCGAACTATCCCGACGTGTTCAAACAGAAATTCTTTTCTTCTCCTTTATTGGCTATTTCCTCTCCTTGGGGAATGTGCCATAAACGTGAATAGTCGTTTCGCTGGAAGATTCGTTTTCACCTGACAAGTGAAGGTTGCTCCTGGCGGCTGTACACAAACAATAGTTTCTTGGCGCAGATAGACAGTGACAATGAAATACCAATTTTTTTACCTTTTCTATGCTTTTTGCGTATAAATGAATAAAATGAATTATTCATGTCTTTGCGTAATTGGAAAATGAATGATATCAAATTTGACATAGAAAACCAGTCTCCACACGGGGAGGCGAACCCACGACCATCAAATTACCAGTCGGAGCTCTTACCGCTACGCCAACAACTTTTCGGCTTGAGCATTAACGTAAGTGGCTTATACGGTGCGTGAGCCGCGTCAACATTTTTATTTTTATTTTTGTTTTCTATACGCTTGGCCATCTGGAGTTCCCACTTTGGTTACTTTCATTTCTAGCCAAGCCCTGTATGTTCTATAAATTTGAGCGAAATCGGTGGTGACGACTAGAGTTGTCAGAGTTCGAAACTGAGAACATCAGCTCGTAACGCTTGATATGTATACAATGTTCATATGTTCTTCTCATTAACGCTAACGAATATACCAGAACCGGGAAACATAACGACATATCTGAGTGTATTATCGACGTAATGATGGTGAGTGTGTTGTATTTGCAGCTGGTGTTGTCTCTCTTCTGACATATGTTTACAAACAACTTTAACTATATGTCAGACGTGACCCAAATGAGAGGCATGCTGTCACCTCGTAGTGTCCCTTAATATTTACAATTCATGATCGTACCTAGTATAACTATTTATTTATTTAATGGAACTTCTGCGTATGTATAACTTATGCTGTTTTGAAATAAGTGGCCAGGGCACTCAGAGCTCTGTATATCATCTGCATATAGGCCTATAACATTTCCGGAAGTAGTAGCTGGAAGATCTGCAGTATGGGTGCTGAAATGTCGTGAAGCAAATAATTACCCCTGCATCAAACTATCACATAGTGTGGAATATGTAGTTACAGCGCCACTTCCACCCTCCTTGTTTAAACTTACCAAGGAGAGCATGAATCTCTCTGAATAAGCTCCGAACGAACCACAGAAGATGTAAGTTCTGGATTCACAAGTAAGGGGAAACTGAGAATGCTGTATGTGGCTGTGATAATACTCGCACATTAACCAGCATGTATCCATGAAGTGTCCACTGAGGATATTTGAAGGATCTGTTCATCATATGCACAATGCAACCGAAGAAACTGTTAGTTGGATGAATGCACTGGATATTGTGTTTTGATCTCCAAGAAGTTTTCAGCAGTGGAATAATAACCTACCCTCATATTGTTCATACTGTATATAATTTTGTATACTGGGTAAGTATTAATTCCACCGACAAGCTTCATGGAGTGATTTCTGACTAAGAATGGAGCGCAAAAGTTCATACCACCTTGTGCTCGTAAGTGCGTAGTTTCCACGGTAGATGGTACTGAAAATCGATACGTAACAAAGAGCCCTGGCACAAGTTACTGTACATGGCCTGAATCCCATCCATGAGGTCACAACAAGAATGCACCCGACAAGACTGACCAACTGCATCATTACCTAGTTTCAGCAGAAGAACACCAAACGAGCTTGGTACACTGAAGTGGATAGAGACCTTGAAGAAGTGGGAATCACACATAATAACATGTGCCTCCATAGGATGCAATGCACGCGTTCGCACGTCGCGTTAAGGATTGCCTCACTCGTTCCAATGTTTTGGCCTGTGTCCGAATAGCAACAACAGGCTACACTGTTCAAGGGTCTCAATATCAGGAACGGCTTCAACGTACACAATGCCTTTCAGATGCCCCCACAAGTAAAATTCCAGAAGTTTAATTCCAGTGATCGAGCAGGCCATGCAACAGGGCCTCCACGTCCTATCCAACGTCTGGCGAAGATCATGTTGAGGTGTCAGCGAACAGTAATGTGGAAGATGAGTGTGCGCCATCGTGCTGCAGCTACGTTGCCTGTCGTAATACCAAAGACACATTTTCCATCAATGGAGCAGAGTGTTTTGCAGAAAGTTCAGATACGTTTCTCCACTCAAACGTTGTGGAGAAAGGACTGGTCCAAGCAAGCGGTCGCCAATTATCCCTTCCCAAACATTGATGTGGAACTGTGCTGATGAGATGCTTCAACCATTCCATGAGAATTTTCTGTAGTCCACAGATGACGATTATGTAGGTTAATTATGCCATCTCTACCAAACGTCGTTTCAGCGGTGAAGAGGATTGAAGTCAGAATAACGTAATGGTGATGGTCTGTTGCAGAAACCAGCGACAGAATCTGTCCTTTGGAGGAAAATCCCCCGATAATAATCCCTGCAGACGTTGGAGGTGATAAGGAGAATAGAGGTTGATATGTAAGATACTGATAACCGTCCTTTGTCTTACACCATGTTCCACTTGCCTGGGGCCTGTACCAGGGTTGTTCTCAAAATCATGGAGAATATGTTCCTCCACATCTGGTGTACGCACAGTCCACGGCCGCCCTGCGCGTTCTTCTTTCACAATGGATCTATGCTCACACAATCGTCGAAAAATGGCTCCAAAATTTTTTGTTATGGGTGGTGCTGTCTGTGAGTGTAAGTGGCTCGGTACAGCCGTGCCTAACATCTAGGTCATCGGCCCCACAGGAAAATGGACTAATATAGGAATGGAGTGAAACAATTCGAATGAATCGAACGCGGGCATTAAGCATTCGTTGAAGTCTAAAGCCAGGGAAAAAGTTAAGTTCTTATAGACTTGCATCACCATAATCAATTAGTCTTTGAACAAGCATTTTCCTGGTTACAAATCCCTGACTTTGTACAGTGAGTATAATGAACCGGATATACGCTGATATATTTGTGTTCTAACCAAGGTTCTTTATGGAGTATTTCAGCGTTCTAGGTGTTTCACCGATCCTGCTAACTGATATTTTCATACTTTCTAATTTGCATTCTCTTTGTTAGATCCTAATATTATTATGGATCAAGCTAAAGTTAAATTTTAATAGTAATAATAATGTTATGGGTTTTACGTAATTACTTTTACGATTTTGGGAGACGTAGAATACAGCGCGTGCGCGCAGAAAACTCCCTCAGTAAATTCAAGGCTACAATTAGCATTACATGTCAGGACTTTATATAAGATTTCTTAGCTTAAGAAAAATTAACTACCGGGCTAAGTGGATCAGGTGATTGAGGCCCGGTCTTATGACCCCAACTTGGCAGGTTTGATCCTGACTCACTTGTCAGTCCGGTTATACTTGTTTGTTTGTTTCTTTCATTCTTAATCTGTTTACCCTCCCTGGTTGGATTTTCCCTCTACCGCCTCTAGGGCAGTGTCCTGGAGAGTGAGACTTTGCGTCACAGGGATACAACTGGGGAGAAAGACTAGTACCTTCCCCGGGCGGTCTCACCTGTTATGCTGAACGGGGCCCTCGTGGGGAGGGGGGAGAACGGAAGAGATTGACAAGGAAGAGGGAAGGAAGCGGCCGTGGCCTTAAATGAGGTACCATCCCGGCATTTGCCTGGAAGAGAAGTGGGAAACCACGGAAAAGCACTTCAAGGATAACTGAGGAGGTAATCGAAGCCCCCACTACTCAGTTGTCCTCCCGAGGCTGAGTGGACCCCGTACCACTCCTCGTACCACTTTTTATATTTCGCGGAAGAGCCGGGTATCGAACCCGGGCCTCCGGGGGTGGAAGTTAACAACGCTAACCACTACGCTACGGAGGCGAACCCGGTGGTATTTGAAGGTGCTGAAATACGTCAGCTTCGTGTCGGTAGATTCACTGGCACATAAGAGAACTCCCGCGGGACTAAATTCCGGCTACTCGGCAAATTTTGGGCTGTATCTTAATTAAGACAATGGACGCTTCCTTTTCAATCCTAGCCCTTTGCCTTCCATCCGTCACCGGAAATCTACGATGTGTTAGTGCGACGTTAAGCAAGTAGCAAAACATGTGAAATCACGGAAAGGCATCTTCAGGGCTGCCGATACTGGGATTCGAACTCCCCATTAAAGCTCACAGCTACGTGAACCCTAACCTCGGTCAGTTATTGAGACGTTGTTATGAGCCCCTCATTACGATTATTGAAAGTGAAAACAGTTTTTGTTAGTAACTTTGATGGTTCAGAAATTATTTTCAGTGAATATTTCTGCTAATTTAACTCTGGACGGAGTGACACTCTGCTGTTAACTTGAATGTATGGATTCAAACAGTTAGACATTTTCCTTGAATCCTTGGCATACAAACAGCTAAGTGAATAGAGTTTTGTGCTAAGTCCGAGATTTCTTCTTGTCTTTAAATGTTTTAACAATGAAGAAAATTTTTATCTTCATTGGAGATGGATGTTATGACAAGAGATGTATTGGATATACGGTCAGAATTCCAAATCGTACACAACTGCTGTGGATTCCCTCGAGTAACGTGCAAATCCACTCAATTTCTTGATTATAACATCTTGTTTTAGTAAAATACAGATATATAGGCTGAGAGGCAGGAGATGAATATATGAGCCTCAGTGAAATGACGGGAAAATGTAAATGCTACGACATGCTTGTTATTCATATATCCAAGAATACATTCGTGTTCGAAAGCCCAGTGCTTCATTAAAAAAGAGGAAAGAGGCGAGGTCTACAAGGAAGCTATGATATCTGCGCCAAATACTCTAGTTTTAATCCAAGTATAATAACTCAAAGACTGCAAACATATTATTCACTATTTATGGAAACACACTCATAATAATACCGCTCTATGAAGAAATGTGGTGGTGAAATTGTCATGCTGATCACACGACACTCAGCAACAAAAAACAAAAAGTGTGTGTAGCAGAAACGCTTTATAATACTGTAGTTAAAGTGATGAAGAAAATATGCATTGTTCCATTGAATACTTAAGTCATGTTAGTGATTTCCCTCAACTAAATACTTATAAATAAATAGAACACAGTCTTATATTTCTGCAGTAAATAGATTAGAATAGTAATTCAGTTAGTATGTTTTAAGCGAGGTTCGCGATTTCGGTAATACCTTTAAGTAATCCTTCAGTAGGTACTCAGTTTAATTGATATTGCAAATACACACATATATGCATATACACAGTCTCATTATAGATTATAAAATCTTGCGGAAGTTAATCTGAAAACATCTTTCAATGGCTTAAATACCTCCATGACCCTTTGCTTGCATATTAGCTACGTAGTCTCGTTTAACTCCGAACCTTTTTCCTTAAATTCATTAAAAATCGAATCACCGGGCGAGTTGGCCGTGCGCGTAGAGGCGCGCGGCTGTGAGCTTGCATCCGGGAGATAGTAGGTTCGAATCCCGCTATCGGCAGCCCTGAAAATGGTTTTCCGTGGTTTCCCATTTTCACACCAGGCAAGTGCTGGGGCTGTACCATAATTAAGGCCACGGCCGCTTCCTTCCAACTCCTAGGCCTTTCCTATCCCATCGTCGCCATAAGACCTATCTGTGTCGGTGCGACGTAAAGCCCCTAGCAAAAAAAAAATCGAATCTAATCATCGGTTCCTACCGCTCCTCTCACCATCTGTGAATCAAATTTTTTGTAGCATTGCGTAAGTTACCCTCGTCCATTCTCTCAAATGATCCAAGAATAAGCTAAGAAATAAAAGTTCAAAGCTTCTTACCTTGGTATAAGACAATCTCAGTGTATGCTGGTCTAACCTACGTTCATTTCTCAACTTATTACTAAATTTACTTCTCTAGCTTCGTTAATGTCAGTTAATGATATTTTTTCCACTTTTAAATCAAATTCTCCTCCTCATGCCAAATATAGCAATGAATGGAGTCATATATGAAAGTAGAACCATAAATAGCATTGCTGCATCATGTGTAGAGTTTCTCATTTGAAACATTTTCAGCTTGTGCTGCAATCAGTTAATTACATCATGCATAGTTAACCTTAGCTACTATGTAAAGGGAAAAATACAGGAGCAAGTTCTGAGTTACTAATAAGCAATGCGAGCTACAATTACAAATTCCTTGTTTTCCACTTCTGGTGCCCCGTAGTTTACTACAAGTGTGACACTTGGAAACAACCTCAGCTGTGCTATCCATCCTTCTAATTACAATTTTACGAGTTACTTAATTGTTTATATATAATCTTATGTCTTTTTGTATTTAAAGTAGGTAACGAAGTAACGTACTATCTGTTATAATGTTCCAAGGTAGGAGAAATAGGTGGTCTATAGAATGTGGTCCGTGGTAATCATCCAACATTCCCTCCCCCCGCAGGAAGGTGCTGACAAAGTAGGCTATGTTGTATCGTGTTTCGACGAACGTTTCCCATTACGACTACAAAATATTTACTATATTACGCACTACGGTAACTTTGCGAGAGAAGAGAAAGAAGAAAGTTACGAAGTACACTAGATATGAAACTACTTCTAGTATCAAAACAAGTTACGTAAATACGTAAACACATTCTTCTCTTTCTTTTAACGCTTTTCCCACACCTCTGGGGTTGCAGGTGTGGACAGTGCCACACATGTTTATTTGGCCCTGTTTAATGGCTGGATGCCCTTCCTGATGCTAAACGTATGCAGAGGAATGTAATCACTATTGCGCGTTCCTGTGGTGGTTGGTAGTGTGGTGTGATGTCTGAATATGAAGAGGAGTGTGTTGGGAAAAACAAAACTACCCAGTCCCCTAGCCATGAGAATTGATCAGAAGCGATTAAAATCCCCAATTCGGCCGGGAATCGAACGTGGGACCCTTTGAAAAGAAGTCCGTAACGTTGACCATTCAACCAAGGAGTTGGACCTCATCTAAACAACATTGTGGTGCGTACATGTTCCTTATGCTGCTGATGTATCCTTTTTAACTAAATTCGCGCCATTTTTCTGGAATCTTGTTATTATTTCTTTCAAATTCACATTTTCTCCGATGCTTAGTATATGGAGTCATTATTCGCTTTACCTCTGTCCGTCTCATACATCTAGATCCCGTAATCATAGTTAAGTGAATGAGATGCTTATATATTTCTGTATTACATCCTCTAGCATTATTGTTTCCATGCAACTTACCACATCTTCAGGGCTAGTCTACACATGATACCCACCATACAACTCTCACAGTTCGATGATTATGGAAGTTATACTTATTTAGTGATCTTTATAATCCTTCCATTTCCTCCTCACTCTCACAAAACTCTGTTTGTAATATGCTGAATTGTATCAAGAATCAATTCAAGTATCCGTATTACAACTATATGTCTGGTGAGCACACATTAGCATGTAATGCAGAGCAGAAAACAAGATTGATGGTGCACAATATAACTCAACTCTGATACAAAATACGATCATATATTTCCGTTGTTGTGATTAATAATTTTCAGTCTGTAAAACATGATTAATCGACTGTTAACAAGTTAGTATGTTCTGAAATGTACTTATAAGTAGGATGATATGAAGCTGAATAAGGATTCTTCAAAGTGAAATACCCTTGTATTTAAAAATCAACCAACTTTCTCACTAATCAACAATTTTATAAATTTTTGAAATGATTACATCCTCCAAATAGCTCCCGACAAAACATTTGGACAGTTATCGAAAATTGAACAACTGAATAGTGCGGTATGTTAGGTGCTCTCCTCCTATGCACACGGTGTGGGCGCAAATACCGAAGGAATCATTTCCCCTTGTGGGAGACATGTGTCATTTTACTTATTGGCACGTGAAGGAACCCATTTGTAAAACAGAATTCTAGCATTCTGGCATCTCTTCAGACAAAGAGTATCTGAAATTACGTAAAACAGGTAGAATTTTTTTTTCTGTTTCTTGAAAACAAATGTAAATTAGTGGTTCCAGAACGGTAGTATAGGTTACATGGGTTTAAAAAACTGGAATTAATTACGAATGGTACATGGTGTAACACATTTCTTGGAAAAGCAGTCGAACAAGATGCGATTAAGTATTCGTAAGTGTTCTTATTTGTGTCACTGACACGTTTAGAACTATAATACATTTCATTACTGCTCTGTCAACATGATTTGTATATTCTTGTATTGTTCATTTCATAAGTCCTGCCACTAACTGTTTCCTGGCTGCCTATCTTCCTAAATCTGATACTGTCACATTGGATTGGTTGTATTCAGATTCGGAACACACAAGTTTCACAATAGTGCAGAAAATTTAAATGCGAGTACGTCAGAATTTAATACCTGATTTCAAATCTCCGCTTGTAGGTTTTCACGTCAGTAGTTACAAACAAAACTGTTACTCAGCAGTTACACGCTGGAAATGGCTCAGTGTAAGCTCACAATATTACCGTAAGACCCACTGCGCGGGTGAAGTATTCAATCGATTCTGTGGCCCAAGGAGGGGCTTTAGAGCGTACTTAAGAGCGGGGGAGCACGGGGAGGGGGATGAAAGACAAAGTCTAACACCTGAAAAAGGTGAAGGATTTGGTACTTTATAACGTAAAGAGAACTGACTGGAACATTTTGGAGCGTTAAAGCCCTGGTCGGAGGAGCAAATGTTCATCAGTCCGAGAGACGGGACGGTTCATCTACCACATTCGGCTAATCTTGAGATGAAAAAAAAATTCGACTTAACTCCAAGAAAATGTTTATATGTTGCAATCTTCAAGACCTGTAGGTATTCTCTAACTCGGATTACAAATTCACACTCTGTCACCGACACAGCTCTCACATCATACAAAATCCACATCTAAAATATTGTCAGCAGGTATGACTGATATACTGAATATCCCACCTCTTAAGTGAAAGTAATAAATGCACTTCGAGAAAATTAGCTCACGGTTTTAACTGTCCACCCCCGTAGCGTAGAAGTTTACGCTATTAGCTGCCGTAATCGGGGGCCAGGGTTCGATTCCCGTTGCTCCCAGGAATTTAAGATACGCAGGAGGTCTGGTTTGTGGTCCAATCGGTACATGCAGCCCCCTCCATTGAGGGTGTGCCAGAAAAGAGCTGCAAATCCTTGGATTGACACGAATTTAATTTACTTTTTTACAGTGTTAACCGAAGACGAACGTCAAATTTAAAATTTAAGATATTCTCTAGAAGGATGAATGTGAGAGCAACTTCTATGTATTGTTTTAGTCCTTCAAGTAACTTCACATCGCGGAAGTTTACAGAAGCTATTATTTTATTTAGAGCGGCAGTCATACAAATTGTTGTATTTCTTGTTTAGCTGCTCTCCCTCTTTTTGACAGACGAAGGCAGGAATAAGTTCCAGTAAAGGAAACACTTTTTCAATTTATTCTTCGTATCTCCGCGCTGAGTTACTCAGGTGGAAGAGGCTAGCCTTTTGCCTCCATATTGACGGGATCTATACCAGCTCAGTCCGGTACAGTTTGAAAGTGCTCAAATGTGCCAACCTCGTGTCGGTAGATTTACCAGTACGTAAAGGAAGTCCAGCGAGACAAATATCTAGCACATCGGTGTCGCCACAAACCGTGAAAGTTAGTAGGATGTAAAATTATTATTGTTATTATTATTATTATTATTGAAATATTGTTGAATTACTGCTAGAATAAGGGAATAATGGTGATTCATGTACTAGAAAGGATGTTCCTCATACGTTATCCATAGGAAAGAAAGGAGATTTGAATTTTTATTGAATTCCGTGGAAGTAGAGGGGAAGAAGTGGTAGGGCGAGATAGCTGAACAAAGAGAGCATACTTTTTTAATTTTGAAGATATTTTCTAAAAGATCCATTCTTTTCTTTCTTTTACTATTTCAATATCTTATTGAGGGCAACAACAGAAATTTAACACACTGTTACAAGTGAAATAACGATTTAGAGAAGGATATTTAAAATTATAAGCTTTAGAGCTTAATCAACAATGGTTAACAGGGGAGAAGTAGCTACCACTTTACAAGAGAAGACTTGCTAGTCTTTGACTATATTTGATGTGATACAGAGGCTTGGGTTTCTACAAACAAATGTTTCCCTTCAAAGGGAAATTAAAGCCTAAACTGTAATTCAAAATGAATATGAAGGAAATAAGCCAAAGCTTCCAAGACTAAAGTTGCATGCCAGAGATGATTCGAACCCTCAACTTCAACTTCCAATGGCCAAATGGGCCAAGAATCCACAACAGAAAATCTCTTATTACACTTAGAAGCTTATCAGATTTTAGACCACGTGCCATTTGTTGCAACACACAAACCATAGATCATAAAGATGCAGAGAAAAACGGGAGCCGAAGCTCGTACTAGACATCCAAGAAAGAGAAAACAAATGGTTAATAGAACGGCCTAGAACCAAATGGAATGGAATGCTGAACCCACAAAAGCAATCCCGTAACAAGACTTGATACAAAACCTAATGGGGCAGAAGGACACAAAGAATAAGCCATGCTACGTTGGTGACTAATACAGGAAAGAAAGTTAACGGACCGAAAAGTAAGGAAGAAAAAAATAGAATTTAGAAAAGCTTAATCACCTAAAAGCAAAGTGAAGAAGTGAAACGAGGGTCCACACTCGTACGTCCCTAACATATTACATGACACCCACTAGGGTGATTACACTCCGTCCGTAGACAGCCTAGAAACCAACGTGTTACAAGCTAACAGAATATTAAGAAGCCCTTTATTAAAACTAAGGTAAACGCAGCACACCCTAACTGTTCCATGCAATAGGAGAACGCTGGTATCGTCCCGTCGTTACACGCTGAATGTGGCCTGGGATAATCGTCCGACAATACAATGTCTATTCTCAGCAACTCAGGTTCTGCTGTGCGAGTTTTGAGGCGATGAAATTCTAATTAGACACATACAGTAAGAAGTTTAAAATTCATCGCCGATAACGTATTTCTACATTGTGCTTGTTTATAATTTCTAAGGTGGTTTCATTATTATTCCTTTCTATAATAAATAAATAAATAAATATGTTAACTGGATTAAAGCCACTTATATATATAACGAAGCCGAGCTTTCCGCCAAATTACATTGGCCTTCATCAGGCCATGTGAAGGTGTGCCTCCGACAGTGAGCAAAGAAATTCACCGAAGAACGTGGAAGTCAAAACCATAATATCCACTCCCCCACCCCACCTACTAACTGGATTCAGGGGTCGTCACGCTGTTCTGTGATGGTGTGTGGGGGGGGGGGTGAGGGGGGTGTAGATTAGTATGGACGTGACTTCCACGTTCCTTCGAAGAATTCCTTTTGCTCACTGCCGGAGGTAGACTTTCACATGCCCTGATGAAGGCCAATGTAATTTGGTGGAAAGCTCAGCTTTGTTAAATGCATAAAAGTGGCTTTAATCCAGTTAGCATGTTTGTTTATTTATTTTAATACAATGAGCCATGAAAACCTACGTTCATTAATTACTTCATTCTATTTGATAAATTTCAATATGTCGACATCATTGGACGTAGCATGGAATTTTGTGTTCAATAACGTGTCGATATGTTAACAGTAGGAATACGAAATGAAGTATCAGTTCATCAACACAATTTGAGACATATGGAAGAACATGTCAGATTAAAGCTGGAAACAAAACGTTCGGTTTAAATTTCAAAAAAAATATGATTACGGTCACAATAATAGAAACACGAAACGCCCATGTTAAAGCACTAAGAATCTATAGTTGAATATGGCACTAAAATTGTATCTACTGTAAATCTATCCAGTAGTTTGGAAAAAGGAACATGAAGTTATTAAATATTAACATTACGAAGACAGACCATTGGAATTCCTCTTAATGGATTACTATAGCTGGTGTTTTCGTAATTTTGATTATCAATGTATAGATTGCCAGGTCTCCATATCCTTCTATTCTGTGTGCCTTTTGCCGCCTATGATCCTACTTCTACCCTAATCTGTCATTCATTTCTTGGCCTCCCATACCATCCTTACCCCTATATTACTGCACAAGGGCCTATAGCCCTCAAATACAACCATCATAATCATTTTATTTCAAATTCAACTAAATCTATTCTGGATATCTCAAGAAAAGTCCTATACATAATTGTGAATAATTCGCGTTTCTATTATTGCGACTATAGTAACATTTTTTTCTACGCTGAAAATTCGTTTAAACATTCTGATGATAGCCATTTTTTCAAAATATGTTTGAGTTAGAACAAAATACCAGTGTTAAAATATAGTGTACAAATCATGATAGAGGTGGTAAAAAATTGAGGTTTCTGTGGTTAGTGACAACTGAAAAAGTGGAACACTTACGTGCAAAAAATAAGATTTCAGAAAATTCCTTTTAAAATTTAGTAAAAGGTGAGTTACTCTTCTGATGAAGCTAGTGCATCGCTAAACCATATGAGGGGCTATGTGGATCCTCTTCTCCTTCCTGTTCTTCCTCCTCTTCTTCTTCATGCAACTATTCCTCCTTTCCCTTTGGTATGCTTCTGTCCTGTCTGGATTTCTTCTGTGCTGTGCTTCGTGTACCACGCGTTCAGCTCTTCTTGCATGTGCCATATCCAGGCCTTGCATGGCTGAAATACAGTGGGATCCTGGTTGAAATCAGAATTACGCATTTCTCAATATTTCCCTTGTTTAAGCTTGCCATAGCTTCATACACACGCACGTATAGGGGTTTGACAACACTAAATATGGTTTTGGGAAATCTGTTTCAAATCAAACTGCTCAGAGATGAATGAGGATTTTCATTCTTGCCATGGATACACTTCTTCAGCAGTTCAGTGGGAGCCAAGTCTCCGAATATTGGTTTCATATCAGTCATAATACTTTCCGGAAGATGAAAATGTTCACTATATTTGTAGCTTTGATATAAAACTTCTGCCTTTCGGTACTTGCACCAACTACTCTCTTCTCGTGAGCACAATATACGTTGAGGATTTTCATCTGTAGAAAGAAAGTGGAAATATACAACCCAGAAAGCTTTGTTCATCTCCTCTAAACTACCAACATTCCTTATAAAGGCCAGTCCATAATACTTTTGTATTTCTAAAATCCAGCCGTCAGTAACTACGAGTATATTTTGTCCACTAAATGGGCTCCCATCACTGACTTTATCCTGTAATTTACTTTTCAAGCTTTTTAATCTTTCTCCCATTCTCTTCTGGACAATATGTACAATAGGAACGCTGCAAAGTAATCGAATGTCCTATATACACTGGAATACGCCAGTAAAATATTGGATTCGAAATTGTAGCGCAAATATTGGATTTAGTTATACGCCTTCAAATGGTACTTGGAGAATTCATCATAACCTTTCATAAGCATGTAAATATTGCTGCTCCGTGGCTCACTGGTTAGCATGCAGGCCTTTGGTCAAGGGGGTCCCGGTTTAGATTCGTGGCTTGCTCGGGGATTTTAACCTCAATTGGTTATTTTCTCTGGCTCGGGGACTATGTGTTGTGATTTCTTCTGCATTAGATTTCATTGTAGGTAGGGCCCCACAGTCACGCACGCACAGGTCGTTGATGGGCATCAACTCGATAGATCTGCACTAGGCCGCCTCGGTGGCCACACCCATTATTATTATTATTATTATTATTATTATTTTATTTTATTCCACTTCGCACTAACACATCCAAGGTTTTCGGAGATAAAAGGATGGAAAAGTGTTAGGATTAGGAAGGAAGTGACCCTGGCCTTAATTAAGATACAGCCAAGTGTGGAAATGGGAATCCACGGAAAACCATCTTTAGGGTTGCCAACAGTGGGATTCGAACCCACCACCTCCAGAATGCAAGCTCACTGCTAGGTAATCCTAACTCCAAGGTCAAATCGCTCGGTATTATTATTATTATTATTATTATTATTATTATTATTATTATTATTATTATTATTATTATTATTATTATTATTATTATTTAGGCTAAGCTGAATGGGCGAATTTTTAGACAGATTTTAACGTGAAATAACTGTATACCAATGTGTTTTGACTTAGTTCCAACAGCCACATTACGGATACATATAAAATGCTAACATGTGTAACGTAGGCTTCGAAAGTGCCAGATTGTTATACAAATTGTAGTTTCTTTTCTTTATGCAAGCCATGAATTGTCTTTTGCTCAGGAATGTAAAAGGGGAATGTTCAGAAGTGTCGTTGTAAATCACTTTTTCCATAAAAATCGCTAATAATACACACCAAAAGTAAAACATACATAGTTTTATCTTGTAGAATTGTCTGTGATATTATTTTAGGGATTGACATTTCTCGTTAAAATACTTATGTCAGAACACGCAAAGTTGCGCAAGATGAACATCTTGTTTATTTCACTTTTAAACTGTGACAGTAAAGATTTTTACGGCGCATGAAGGACATGAACAAGGGTATTCCATAAGAGATTTTATTTCTGTTTCAGTTTTATATACTTGAGTTCTCCGTAAAGTCTCAGATTTATTTAATATGAAATCGTTTGCGACAGCATCTGTAAGTATTACACGCTTCTTTCATTCCTTTATGTACGCAGCTTGAAAACCATCTGTCCTCAAAGGAATTCAATAAATACAAAACCGTTTCCGTAAGTAGTGGTAGCTAAATACTTCCACTGCACTTCCTTTAGGTGGAATAGAAAAATCAGCTCTATGATTGACCTTTTCTGTTGAAGGCTGCATGAAATTCAAATCACTGTGTTTCTCCTGTGTCTGAATGCACTTTTACCTTCTATGAATTCATGTTTTAACCCGCGAGGCCTCGCCGCGCGGTCTTTTCGACCGCACATTCATTTATTCATTTGTAATCTGCAATGAACTTACATCTCGTCTTGCTCATGCTTCTCTTATCCTTCGCTGGAGAGTTGACAACGCTAGTGCAGTAACAGTTAATCTAAATTTGTTGTCCATTGTTACCGGGAGGAAGAAACTCGGACCTCGACGGAAGTTGCGGTCTTTTCCACCGCGCGCGAGGCCTTGCGTTTGGCGTTCTTCTTTTGTTTGTGTTCCGTAAAGATACGTTTGCGTAGCATTTTGGGTATTGAAAAAGAGGACCAATGTCACCAAACTGTAAATCAGACAGACAATGGTCGCTGTGCTTATTGTGACAGAAAGAAGAATCGGAAAACCAAAACTAAATGCGTTTCATGTTCACGTTTCATATGTAAAGAGCACACATGGCCATCATGTGTCCAGTGCGCGGAGAAAAGTGTTGAAATCGTACAGGAGGAGAGGGATGATGACTAAATTCTTCAGCATTTGTGAGATCTGGCAACTTCTGAACGATTTTCCTGTTTTGCACTCTGTTAAGTTCCGAGATTTGTTTTGAAGCAGCCATAGGTGATGAAAATTACTAATGACTAGTGCATTGGGACTTGAGTGGGTTTTAATTCTTTAATGTTCATTAATGTTCGCATTTTACATTTCCAGAGTTCAATTTTTAAACATCGGTAGCCATAAGTTCTGACGGACAGATGTTCAAAGTAGTCAATTGAAATGAATATATCTTTATTTTGTGTCTTGTAGAATATTTTCTCAGCTGATTAGGCATACATTTGTATGATATGACATTTCGGTGCATTGTGTTCGCAAAAATAATTTGTGCATTAAATAATGGTCCATGGATTCTGTGCGGTCGAAAAGACCGTGCGCGAGTTCTGGCGAAAAAATATCAGTGCGAGTTCTCCTGGGTTAAAGGAAGTTAAATACAGCAAATATTCGATTCTCACATGTACGACTTCATAGAAGACTTAAATATGTTTCTTCCTACGTTCACGCGTCCTTAAGTAGTATTGCACATACTTGCTTCATGAGAGGACACTGAGGAGCGTTGGGGAATTGAAGAACGGGTGAACTGTAATTCTCCCTCTTGTAATGAAGCGCATATCTTGACGTGTTGTAATGAATTATGGCTCCATACAGAGGCAGTCTGCAACATGCTCTGGCAAGGAGAATTTATATGCATCTGTGTTCACACAGCGAGCAGCCACACAAACAGAGATATTTGTTTTCTTTGTTTTGTGGGTATCAACATAAATCATACGTCCGCTTCTGAAATTGTGCAGTAAAATTGATTCTCTACGATGTGCAGAGTAAAGGATGAAATTTCCATATCCTAATGTCTATTGTTAGTCTGATTTTACTTACTCCATAACATTCAAACTGTTGAACTCATGGCTATATTCATTTTGACAGAATGTTCGCCAAGAATTTTTCCGAGATATTCCAAAATAAAATTTATCTTACAATAGTTAGATATTCTTATCGGTCAATATGGTGTAGGAAGCTTGTAAGTTATATGTAAGATCTCATTCTCTGCACATTTTCATGGGAAAAAGAAATTAATATTTGCTGCTAATCAGTTATTTGTGACATTTTCAATGCAGATGACATACGTAAAGGCATGATTGTTTTAAATGTCTTCAAACAATGGAACACTGGCATCGAGACCCGGACAGCAACGTATAATCGAATCATTTCATTTTACATTATATACTATAGGTATTTATAAGATCTTGGAGGAAGATCCAAACATTCCTTGAACAAAACAACAGGAAAATTATGTGTAAAACTGAAAAATAATTCCTTATTGATCTAATGTTTCCACCTTGCTTTCGTCTATTGTTTAAATAGAGTTTTCAATTTTCTATGTTTTACTACATATATTCCCAGGGATTTCATAAGTAAGTCCCCCTCCGTGGTGTAGTGGTTAGTGTGATTAGCTGTCACCCCCGGAGGGGGACTCCATTCGTGGCCACGAAATTTGAAAAGTGGTACGAGGCTTGGAACGGGGTTCACTCAGCCTTGGGAGGTCAACAGAGTAGAGAAGGGTTCTATTCCACCTCAGCCATCCTCGAAGTGGTTTTCCGTGGTTTCCTACTTCTCCTTCAGGCAAATGCCAGGATGGTACCTAACTTAAGGCCACGGCCACTCTCTTCCCTCTCCCTTGTCTATCCTTTCCGATCATCCCATCCCCCCACAAGGCACCTGTTCAGTATAGCAAGTGAGGCCGCCTGGACGAGGTGCTGGTACTCCTTCACAGTTGTATCCCCGACTCAAGGTCTCACACTCCATGACACTGCCCTTGAGGCGGTAGAAGTGGGATCCCTCGCTGAGTCCGAGGGGAAAATCCAACCCTGGAGGGTAAACGGATTAAGAAAGAAAGAATTTGATAAACCAAACAATGTATTCTGATTGACCCGAAAATATAGATATGCTTGCATATAATAGTTAAGTTTCTAACTATGGAAACGCCTAATCCACTGTAAAAGTTAAAGAAACCGCAACGGCATAGTTACGTTGAAACACCGAAGTTGGTGAAATCTCAGAATTTAAGCAATATTGTGCGTGGTAATTACTAGGATGGGTCACTCAAGTAGTGTCGGCCAGAAGGGAATGGAATTGAACCAGTCAACTAACTGCAAGTAAATCGTGGTTGAAAGGGCTTGATGCATGGGCTCTTTGGGTAACCGCGGGTTTTAACTAGGTCACCGAGGGACCGACGAAATCAGCAGTTATGACTTTCATCAAGACTAGACCACCAACGCCTAAGTTAAAATAACACAGTAATGCTTTCTCATAAGCAAACGCCAGACCAAAACCCTGTCCACGAGAGTTCGAGGCGTGTAGCTTTTAGCTTGCATTCGGGAGTCAGTGGAATTGAACCGCACCTGTCGGCAGCTCTGTACTTGGGTTTTCCCTGGTTTCCCATTATTACACCAGGTAAATGCTGGAGCTCTAATTTAATTAGTGCGATGGTCGCTTCCTTCCCAGTCCTAGTCCTGTCCTCTTCACCAAAAGAACTATCTGAGTCGGTGCGACGTAAAACAAATAGCGACAGACCCAAAATTTCATGCATCATGTCTAAGCTGCTAGGGAAAACGAGCGTAAGTTAGAAAATGACTTTTACTCTTCTGCCATAGATAGACACTAAAATTTTTAATTGTACTGTTAGGACCAAATGGAATATTATACATATAGCTTAGTTCTGACTTATACTACCTAGACCGAAGATCTAAATCCCTTCCAGGATTCACACCGTGGACTTATCTTACTTTGAACATTTACTGACTTATCCTCGATTTCCATATCAGCCTAGATTTGTGATTAGAATGAAATTGCCATAAACATGGTACATTTAGATTCTTGTAAGAACTAGAATTCTGAAAGCATTAAATTCCCTCTCCAAGAAAATTGTCAATGGAATAGTTGATCGCAGTCTTGATAAAATTACTTTGATTTGTGTTATTTCCGTAATATTGAAAACGGCTAAAGATTAGCTGGACCACGTCA
Source organism: Anabrus simplex (assembly GCF_040414725.1). Taxonomy (NCBI): domain Eukaryota; kingdom Metazoa; phylum Arthropoda; class Insecta; order Orthoptera; family Tettigoniidae; genus Anabrus; species Anabrus simplex. The sequence continues at coordinate 1,069,651,913 of NC_090266.1, read as the reverse complement.
CTCTATCTGTGGATCAGCGAAAGAGTGATAGCCTCTTGATCCGTAGATCGTGGGATCATACCCCGCGAAAGTAATCGTATTTTTTAAGGGAAAAGAGCCCTTTCGCTGCTCCATGTCGATGTCGGCACGTTTGAGATCTCTGGCATAACATTTCGTACTACTGCTAAAATGTTTTCATTCCTCCCCTGAAGCCTTGTAGACCGTGATGCCGTCTCTCAGGCCGAGAGATGTATTACGGTGAAGGAGATGCTCGGATAAGGTGATTGGGTTGGCGGCCTTGGCCTATACTAGGAACTGTCCAGGACCATGGAAAACCACGAGAAACCATTCTCAGGAGAGCTGACGTAGAGCCACGGTAGAGCCGTGACCACCCCTCCTCTGCTCGGTTGGCCGGTCAGAGTGCAGAGATGTTGGACCACGGACCAGCCGTGGCCACATTTGGGCCGAGACCCACTCTGCATCTACCGACCTAACATTTGGTCTTTATCCGAAAAAATTAATTAAACCCAACCATGCATCACCTACGAGAGTTCTGGCTTCTCTGCCATATGGAGGATTAAAACGGAAACACGAAATCGACATTAAGTCAGCGTAGATAGCATCAAATTAAATGGCTATACGCGGTAGCTGAGGCCATACGGTAATTTATTATTATTATTATTATTATTACTATTATTATGTTATTTATAAAAATACAAGCATCCAGTTTTCTACTTATGTAGAAAAAATGTCAAAATCTGTGGGTAGTTTTCTGTTAAATCTCTCAGTGATTAAACAAGCGAGAAGGTAATCGTTTCATTTGAAAGCTCGCGAACCAGTGTACGCGTGAAGTAACGAATATTGTTCAGCCACTCGACTACTGATTTAGAAAGTTTTCGTGTGGGGTGTGCCATTCAATGGAGGTGGATCGCAGACTGATGGGGAGTATCACATACACAGAGAATGGAAACATTTTAATTGAGGTTAACATCCACATGTAGCGATTAATACAAGTTAGAGTGAACATGAAGAGCTGCATCAAAGCGGTGTTTTGATTAATTAACGGTTGAACACCTGAAGTACAGACTGGCTGCGAAGCTTAGTTGATTAGATGCTTGCCTCACAGGCTCGAGATTGCAGGGTCGAATCTCAATGCAGTGGGCACACAGGATTATGTACGTTCAAAGGATAAATTACTTGCTTGCTATACCTTCTCTTAGACAGTTAAATATTGTTCTTCTTGTTTTATAGGTTTCGAAAATTCACTCATCCCGGAGAAAAAACAGATGCCATTTTTCAGGGTTTTTTTTAATTTTTGCAGTAACCTACCAAACTCATTTGACACTAACATAATAAATCATTTAGTTATAGTGTTGAATAAATAGCCAAATTTGACTTCCAGATTATTCAATGATAAAAAAAACAGTCCCCGATAACAATCAGATAAGTTATCTTGTTAATATTTTGAATATTGTTAATAAGTGGCTTCAAATAGTTAAGCCAGTTTGCCTTTTGTGCAACATACTTTCTGTGATTATTGTGAATATGGACATTATTATCTTGTAAATGAATTATTGGCAGTGAATGTATGTTAAAGAGGACTATTCAATCTTACTGGCTAACAATACACAAATTGACTTAAACGCTTCGGTTTTTATTGGTTCATGTGAGGAAATAATGCCTGGTCAATATAGGACAAACCGGGCGAGTTGTCCCTGCGGTTAGGGGCGCGCAGCTATGAGCTTGCATCCGGGAGACAGTGGGTTCGATCCCCACTGTCGGGAGCCCTGAATATCGTTTTCCGTGGTTTCCCACTTTCACACCAGGCAAATGCTGGGGCTGTACTTTAATTAAGACCACGGCCGCTTCCGTACAGTCCTAACCATTTCCTCTCCCATCGTCGCCATAAGACCTATCTGTGTCGGTGCGACGTTTAACAAGTAGCATAAAAGGATATAGGACAAGTCAGTTTCACTTACGATCCAAAGCAGACATTTCATTCATTTTTTGAATTAAAATCCAACCAAAACCGTTATTTAAAAGTTTTTCTTCATATATTCCAGAATGGTTTGACATCATTTGGTCAATAGGTGATTTCTTATTGTTTAAAAATTTTAAAAATGCTTCCCGTGAGAACTTTAATTTTTTGACTTACCTTGCTATTATCTGGGATGAGTGAATTATGCGTTTACTTCTACCTTGAGGATGAACTCCCTGCGTGCTGCTAGCGTAGCAATGATGGACAATCTTTGCTTTCTAAAATCTGGGCGTCAGAGGTAAACGATCATAAGTGACATTTTACCAACTTTACATGAGATCAGAATGGAGATGCTGAGGGGCATATATTAATACCTTTAAGGAAAATCAAATCGACAGCTCCGACCATGATAAACTATCGTAAGAGCCAGTACGATAAGGAATGCGGCGGACGGCGAAAGGCTAAACTGTCGTACGATCACTACCATTTTTCACCTCTGGGTTCTTCTTCCAGGTTGCCTGCCTGTCGTTCCTCTTTAAAAAAATAATCATCACCACCACCACCACCACCACCAAACTTACGGTAGTACCATACAGCTTACCTTCATTCGTGAAAAATATACACATACAATAATGTACCCATAAAAAGAAACGACCAACACAAGTTGCATACTATAAAAACCACAAAACCGTCGTTTTTGCATTTACGATAGTTTACATCTGAAGTCCAGAAATGTTCACGCTAATTCGCAAGAGTGAAGAGCATACACTAAACAGTGAAAATAAAAACAGCAATACAATTTTGTTTATCTCAGAGCATTCATGAGCATAGACATTCGCTAAGAAGGAACAATGATTAATAGACTGTGTAGCTAATTGCACAGGTTTGCATACATGTGAAACATTAAAACCGCATCATATTTGACTTTGAATTGAAAACTATTTTAAATATATTTTCTGATGTTTGTGCATTACTTTTGGGATGAAACAAAATATTTTTGAAAGAAGTAATACATTGCATGTTTAAGGATTACGACAGACTTACTGAGAATTTCACCATCCCTTCCTCAGGATGACATTTCTGTGTTTACCGAGCAAGTGTCTGCGCGGTTTGCGTCACGTAGTCATCAGCTTGCATTCGGAAGATAGTGGGTTCGAACACCACTGTCGGTGGTCCAGAATATGTTTTTCCGTAGTTTCCCATTTTCACACCAGGAAAATGCTGGGGCTGTACCTTAATTCAGGTCACGTTTGCTTCCTTCCCACTCCTAACATATCGTCGCCATAAGAAATGTCCGTGTCGGTGCGGCGTAGAACAGATTGTAAAAAAAAAGAAGAAAACCTGTGTACATTCACACTTAAGAACTGAAGGACCGAGGGAGTTGTCTGCGTGGTACAGAGAGTATAGCCTACCTGTAAGACTGTATTAAGCAAATGTTGAGTTCGAGCTTCTTTGTTGAAAGCCTTAAAGACGATATTTTATGATTTCCCATTGTCACATCAGGCTAATGCTCGTGATGTACCTTAATTAAGGCCACGGTTGATTCCTCCCCAGTATCATTCCGACAGATTAATTGGCACAAAAGATATTCTGAGGAAGAAATTTACGGCGCCTCGGCGTCTTCGAAAACTATAAAAGTAGTAGTTGGGGCATGAAACTTAAAAATTTACTTATTATTCAATCTCTCTAAAGAGTTCAGGTTTTTATACAGGTGTTTCTTGTTCTGAAGTGTATGACGGAACATTCCCTTTGGTCAAATATTTCATCAAGGAAGATACTCGTACCACTGAATTTTCATATTTTTCCGTAAAATTGTATCAAGATTCCCAGTGGAACATTGAAACCTCTGAGAGAATGATGTTAAAGGTGACTTTTCATTATGACGCTTGAAGGCCTTTCTGCCTGACGATCATCTCCACCATCTTTCTACTTGCGTTAGCATCATATATATTCCATATATGCAATTGATTTTATTAATTCTAATACCATAATGACAAGATTATAGAATAGGTTCCACGTAAATTTATTATTTTTCTCTCGTCCTAAACAGTCATCCAATTTAATTAAATAACCAGATTAAATTTAGTATGGAAATTGCGACTTGATTATTATGTTGAGGGTTTAAGCTCCACACTTGCGCAATATGCAAACCAAACTACTTCATTACCTAATATTTTAATGTACATTGCAATCTTGTTTTCTGTGAAGCACTGGTTAATCATTTCTGATCCCCGTAATACCTTTCAGATAAATCATATTTTATGCATTTCATGCTAGTGTGCTACAGTAATATTGTTTTGGTATTAGACCACTAAAGTGTACAATTATGCAGGTTATATTAAGTCCCCCCATTGGACACAGAATGTTGATCACCACAGATATTTCGTGTACAGAAATTTTTCATCACGAATGATGGTAATGAATCACGAAGAATTCAACTGAAGTTGAGCCAAACATTGTGGCTAACTTTGGACGGCGTCAGCACTATATCACTCATCCCGAGGAAAAAACAGATAAGTCAATTTTTCGGGTTTTTATTTTTTGTAATAACCTACTAAGGTCAATGCAGTCCATCCTTCGTCATTAACAAGATACTGTAAGTCATTTCATCATAATATTGAAGAAATAACCAAATTTTACTTCCACATTATTCAGGAATACAAAACATTCCCCGGTAAAAACGAGATAAGTTATCTTGTTGATATGTTGAATATTAATAAAAGTGGCTTCAACCAGATAAGTCGATTTGTTTTTTATGTAATATATTTTCTATGGTTACTGTGGACGTGGAAATTATCTTGTAAATGCATTACTGGCGGTGAATTTATACAGCTGCTTCTATTAAAAAGAACTATTGCATCTTGCTAGTTATCAATACACAAATGTGACTTACACGCTTTGGTTTATACTGGTCCACATAAAATGTTCAGTATAGGACAAGTCAGATTCATTCATGTTCCAAAGTAGATTCTTAATTCATTTTATGAATGAGACAAAATCTAACAAAAACCATTATTTAAAAAGCTGTTTTATATGACGCAGAATGGTTTGACATTTGGTGGATAGGTGATTACGTATTGTTTGGAAACAAACAGAAAATGTTTTCCATCAAAACTTCAATTGCTTAACTTATCTTGTTATTTCCTGGGATGCGTGATGTGTTCATAGGGGTAATTTTGCTTGTGTCGATCCCAGGAAATCACCCCCACCCCCACATTTGTAACAGATGTTCACATTCTCGATGTATTTGGATTCCGAACCATTTGTGTCTTACCTTTGAGCATAATCTCCCTAATTAAATAACTGTAATAACACAAATTTCGTGAACATCAAATAAGACACCAACGTTGTCGACGACAACAACAACAACAATGGAATATCGTATTGCCCCAGCTACCTAAGTCCAGGTCCTTTTGAGTTGATAACGGACTGGTTGTTTGTTGTCCTCCTGTCTATTGAATTAGTCCTGTTTTCCTTTTCTGTTGATGAAGACTATATTGGTTCCGACGATTACTATCACCTTTCGAACACCATGCACAATGAACTCCTCTTTCGTGTAATGAAATCAACATACATCTTGGAAATAAATATACAAATAACGTGGACCAAAGCTTCTATGAACTATGAAGGAAATCCATTCGTATGTCCATGCATATGTATGGTTTCTAATGCAAACACGTTTAACACGCACCCTCAGTATCTGCCTATGCCAGAATTATATAATGTGGCCACTGAAGCACGAAATTGTTTCATATCTGTGGCTTCCTCTTCATTCTCTCCCGATCTGTAGAGTCGCGAGTTTTCATCTCTTATATCGATATTATCTTCTGTTATCTTTCATCCAGACCGCACACCGTGGCAGCACAAGAAACCCTTCGACTTGCGCTTAAATCTGAGAACATAGCAGGTAGTTGGAGTGGATAATTTCTGGATGTGCTACTAGCTAGACTTTAGATATACCTGGATGTGATCATCAAGTCATGTCGTCTTCCAAGTAGATACAAAAACCGATTAATGCATTCTTTCAGAACATGAATATATTCCTTTGAATCCTTGTGGAAAGAAACCTTGGCGAGTTTTCGAGAAGCTTAAGGTTACATCCAGCTGTAAAGATTCTACGCATATTCTTCCGCTCTTCGCGACGTTATACTATGCCGGGCGAGTTGGCCGTGCGGCTAGGGGTGCGCAGCTGTGACCTTGCAACCGGGAGATAGTGGTTTCGAACCCCACCACCGGCAGCTCTGAAGATGGTTTTCGTGGTTTCCCATTATCACACCAGGCAAATGCTGGGGCTGTACCTTAATTAAGGCCACGGCCGATTCCTTCCCACTCCTAGGCCTTTCCTCTCCCATCTTTGCCATAAGACCTAGCTGTGTCGGTGCCACGTAAAGCAAATTCTCTAACTAATTAAAGATATAATATAGACTTCCAAAAGTGTTGTTTGTGTGCTACAGTGGTATTTTTTCACCGTTATCGACAGAAAGTGTTTTCTCGTTTATCAATATTACGACTCTCGAAAGACGTGAGACATTGCCAAATACTGGATTTGAAATCTACGATGACTAACACTACCGATCTTTTTTGATTTACGGTGGAAAATTTCTCAAGCATGGATACGTTATCCATGCATCTAGAAAGAGCTCTGGACGCTTTACTCACTACCAGTGAGAGTGACACGAAGGAATGGATTCCGACATAACTACAAGGGCTGTAAATAAAGCAGTGACAACGTAATCCAGGAGATCGGGCATTGGGAGTGGACAGCTGGCGCTGTTCTTGATGTGTGGTTTGCATTTGATGGGCATCAAGTTGGGAGTGTTTTTACTGTGTGGCGTTGAAGGGAAGTGTGTCGATTTCACCGCTCTAAAGCAAGTTTTCAAAAGGTGATCAGCGTTCGTGGATTAAAATCAACGTCTCCCGCGGAAAAAAATGCACCAGAATGTTATTAAGGAGTAAGTGAAGCCTGTGGCGAGAATATTTACCGTATAGGACGGTTGTACGATGGGTCAAAACGTTTCGTGAGAATCGGAATGAGACTACGGATTTGCACCGCACGGGCCGGTCGTCCATTCCTCAAGATCAGATGGACATTGTGAATGGTCTCTTTTCCGTAGAGCATCGATGGGCTGTCCAGGAATTATCCGCAGAAGTTGGTCTAAGTTATGAAACGGTGTGGCACATACTCTTAATATGAGGAAAATATTGTGCCCCGTTGGGTTCCATATCAACTGACCGACGTACAGCAATGGCACCGGTATGCACTGGCTGGCATCCACCTGGACAGATACCGCAACGAAGAAGACTCATTTCTGCTGCGTATTGTCGCCATTGTCCGCCTCTGTGGTGTAGTGGTTAGCGTGATTAGCTGCCACCGCCGGAGGTCCGGGTTCGATTCCCGGCTCTGCCACGAAATTTGAAAAGTGGTACGAGGGCTGGAACGGGGTCCACTCAGCCTCGGGAGGTCAACTGAGTAGAGGTGGGTTCGATTCCCACCTCAGCCATCCTCGAAGTGGTTTTCCGTGGTTTCCCACTTCTCCTCCAGGCAAATGCCGGGATGGTACCTAACTTAAGGCCACGGCCGCTTCCTTACCTCTTCCTTGTCTATCCCTTCCAATCTTTCCCATCCCCCGCAAGGCCCCTGTTCAGCATAGCAGGTGAGGCCGCCTGGGCGAGGTACTGGTCATTCTCCCCAGTTGTATCCCCCACCAAGAGTCTGAAGCTCCAGGACACTGCCCTTGAGGCGGTAGAGGTGGGATCCCTCGCAGAGTCCGAGGGAAAAACCGAACCTGGAGGGTAAACAGATGATGATGATGATGATGATGATTGTCGCCATTGATGACAAGTGGGCACGAGCGTAAGAGCCTGGATTAAAGCGTCAATCGAATTAATGGCATCACCCAGGTTCGCCATGTTCACAGACATTTTAAGAAGAATCCAGTCCGGTGAAGCTTATGCTGATTGTGACATACGACTAAAAGGGTTTTTGCGTATACTTTAACCAATCGTGTTTTAACATTCCTAACTTAGATTTTAACTCCTCGTTCCGAATAGCCTCCTGCCAATTTTCCCACCTATTTGTACCAGCGATAATTCTCGCTACTTTCTTGTCTACTCCTTCTAACTTATGAAAGACATATCCTGAGTCCGCCCACCTTTCACTCCCGTAAAGCAAAGTTGGTCTGAAAACTGACCGGTGTGACGATAGTTTCGTCCGGAAGCTGACTTCCATCTTGCAGAATACTGTTGATTGCAACTGTGAGCTCACTGCATTAGTTTTGCTGCACCTTGATACAATTTCTTTTAAAATACTACCATCTTGGGAAAATACACATCCCAAATATTTGAAATGGTCTACCTGTTCCAGCTCTGTAATCCCATCCTGATATTCGGTTCCCTTAGGTTTCTTACCTACTGACTTCACTTTAGTCTTGGGAAGGCTAATTTTCATATCATACTCATTACATCTGAGAGCCTCCGTGGCTCAGACGGCAGCGCGTCGGCCTCACACCGCTGGGTGGCGTGGTTCAAATCCCGGTCACTTCATCTGAGATTTTTGCTGAAAAAAGCGGAGGCGGGACAGGTTTTTCTCCGGGAACTCCGGTTTTCCCTGTCATCTTTAATTCCAGCAACACTCTTCATTATCATTTCATAGCATCTATCAGTCATTAATAAATCACTTTGGGAGTGGCGACCCCATTGTCCTAATAGCTTGAGAGTATGATTCATTTATTACATCCCTGACCCGGTCAAAGACTGGAAAACAGGATGTAGGTTTAACTTATTGCATCTATTTTCACGTTCCAATATACTGGATATATTGGACTGCAAGCTTTAAGCAAAATCTGCCATTAAGGCCCAGTCGTCGGAATAGGCCAAACTGGTTATTACACTTTCAGCTAACTGACTCCACCTCTGCCATTTTATATTTTTCAGTAGATCGCCCATGTATTGTATTATTATTATTATTATTATTATTATTATTATTATTATTATTATTATTATTATTATTATTATTATTATTATTATTATTATTATTATTCGTTTGGAAACTACGGAGAGTAAAAACATCAGATCTTCCATCAAGGGATCTAAGTTCCGGAAGTACTTTGTAGGATCCATTCTAATACCACCGTAAAGGTAGGTCTTAGTAAGATAAGGGGGGATTAAAATAATATTCTCTGAAAATCTACGGGCCAAGAGCTTTCGTCAGAATTCTTTACGATATCAATCGGTTCAGCCTACTTTTTTAAATATTCTCATGAAAAAAGAAATTGCGGTAAAATACCGGAGAAGTTCATAAAATAAATCAATGTAGTAATTGTAGGATCTAAAGATGCATCATTACCTCGAGTTCTCAATTTTTACGCTATTGCATTGGATTTATGTACGTTGTCGAACTTATTTGTAAAGTTTGTTAGTCGTAATTCTTTTCCTCAGACAGCCAGTTCGATCGCGGCTGAGGTCGATGGAATTTGAGTACGTTGCCATAGCAACTGCATATCGTTGGCTTCTAGCACATTAAAAATCTTTTGTGGGACAAGATGATGACATCACTGTTCATCTTAAAAGTCCAAGAATGGAGCTTAAAAATATTATTATTATTATTATTATTATTATTATTATTATTATTATTATTATTATTATTATTATTGTTATTATTATTATTATTATTATTATTATTATTATTATTATTATTATTATTATTATTATTATTATTATTATTATTATTATTATTATTATTATTATTATTATTATTATTCATGTAGTAAGCAGTTTGGGCTATGCCCATGACTTGGTCATAATGGCAGGCTGTGCTGAAAGCCTTCAATCAAATATCTCGGAACTTGAAAATTGGTCCAGTGAAAATTAACATTTCGAAGACTATAGTGATGTCAGTAGGGAAGAACCTATCTCAAATTAGGAATACAAGACTGGAACAGATATATCAATTCAAGTATTTAGGATGTGGGTATTTTCCCAGGATGGTAGTACAGTAAATTAGACTGAATCAAAGAGCAGCAAATCTAATGCAGTAAGCTCGCGGTTGCGATAAATAGTATTCTGTAAGAATGAAGTCAGCTCCCGGACGGAACAATCCTTTCACTATTCTGTTTTCAGACCGACTTCGCTATACGGGAGTAAACACTGAGTGGATTCAGAGTATATTATTCATATGGTAGAAGTAAGAGACATGAAAGTAGCGAGAATGGCCGCTGGTACATACAAGTGGAAACAGTAAAAAACTCGTGTCCTCATACCGAGGTGGTGCAGCCCTTTTCAGGCACACCCTCATTGGAGGTGAGCTGCATGTACCATTTCAACCACATACCAACCCTCCTGCCATTCTTAAATTACTGGCAGTACCGGGAATCGAACCCGGGCCCCCCGAAGACGGGAGCTAATAACACTAACCGTTACGCTACGGAGGCGGACAGTAGGAACAGTGGCAGGATGGTACTCGGAATGAGGGGATATAGATTAAGTTAGAGATGCATTCGATTGATGAAACTGTTACATAGGTAGAATTTGGTGATTGAGTCATGTGAGGCGAATGGAGGAAGATAGGTTACCTACGAGAATAACAGACTCGGTCATGGAGGGTACATCATCATCATCATCAGTGTTCTGCCATACGGCAGGTCTTCACATGGCAGCTCTCCACGTAATCCTGTCTCTTGCCACCCTCTTTGTTTCCTCATACTTGTATTCTATCCTGATACTGTCCAGCATCTGACATCTTCTCCGTCCTCTTTGTCTTTTTCCATTTACCGTTCCTTCTATAGCATCTATAGGCAAGCAATCTCTCCTCATCCAATGACCAATCCAATTGTGCTTTCTCTTCTTGATTACTATTAATATATTTCTCTCTTCCCCAACTCTTCTCAAGACTTCTTCATTCTTTACCTTTTCTGTCCATTATATACTTTCCATTTTCCTCCAAATGCACATCTCAAATGCTTCCAGTCTTCTTTCGTCTTCTTTTCTCAATGTCCAAGTCTCAGCTCCATACAGTGCCACGCTCCATACAAAGCATTTCACGAATCGCTTCCTCATGGAGGGTACAAGATGACAATTCTTAGACTTAGTTTCTAATGAGTTAAGGATAAGAGGTATGAAACTAAGCGAGGCCACTGAGCTAGTTACAAATAGAGAATTGTGGAGGCGTTTAGTAAACTCACAGAGGCTGGCAGACTGAATTCTGAAAGGAATAAGAGTCTATAATGAAGATGTATTTATTATTACTACTAGCAGTTACCAGCGGCCTCCCTCGCGTGGATTTCGTAATTTGATAAACGTAATCGTTCCTCAGAACTGTACTAAGACAACATCTGAAAATTCTTAAAGTATAAAAATTCACCGAAAAATTGAGTTTCATTTACCCCACAAACTCTTTGAAAACCACGTTTGTGGTATTGCCTTTTGCGGCTAGGATGACCATGCGACATGGAACTATACATGTGAGAAAAAGTCTTCTCTCAAGTCAAAAAAGACATGTTTCTTTACTTTTAAAGGGGATTCCAAGTGCCTATTTCCACGTCTGTAATATCTTCAGTTTTTTCCCCTTAAAATGAATTCAACCCCCCACCCCCACCTAAGTGGACTTTCCGAAACAAAAAATACCTGTTACTTTATTTGTAAAGGAGCTTCCAAATACCAATTTTCTCGTCTGTAACATCTTCATTTTTTGAGATACGATATAAGTATCCTCATCAAAAATAATTCAAATCCCTTTTCACTTCTTTTCAGCCCCGTTAAGTGCCGTCTCCGAAAACATTTTTTTTTATTTGCTAGCTGCTTTACGTCGCACCGACACAGATAGGTGTTATGGCGACGATGGGACAGGGAAGGGCCAGGAGTGGGAAGGAAGCTGCCGTGGCCTTAATTAAGGTACAGTCCCAGCATTTGCCTGGTGTGAGAATGGGAAACCACGGAAAACCATCTTCAGGGCTGCCGACAGTGGGGTTCGAACCTACTATCTCCCGAATACTGGATACTGGCCGCACTTAAGCGACTGCAGCTATCGAGCTCGGTAAACAAAAATTCATGTTCCTGTATTTTGTAAGGACTTTCCAAATATCAAGTCTCATTTCTGTAACATGTTAATTTTTGGATATATACTGTAGATATACTGGTACAAATTTTAAAAATTCACCTGCTTTTTAATTCTCTGAAGTGGATTTTCCGAAAACAGAAGAATATGTGTCTCTTTAATTTTAAAGGAGGTGCCAAATACCAGTTTTCACGTCTGTAACATCTTTAGTTTCTGAGATATAAGTAACCTCGTACAAATAATTCAATTACTTTTCCAGTTCTTTCATCTCCTCTTAAGTGGAATTTCCTAAAACAAAATTATACGCATTTTTTATATCAATACCAATTTTCACGTCTGTAACATCTTCAATTTTTGAGATATCAGTATCCTAATAATATAGTTCTTGAGATATACTGTACATACTGTCTTTTTAAAATTTCACCCCATTTGTTACTCCTGTTCACCCACGATTAATTGAATTTTCTCAGAACAAAAAGCACGTATTTCTTTATTTTTAAAGGAAATTCCAAATACCAATCTCCATGTCCGTAACATCTTCAGTTTTTGAGATATAAGTATCCTCATAAAAGATATTCAAACCATGTTTCACCTTTTTTCATTCCCTTTAATGGGATTTTCTGTAAACAAAATGGTATGTGTTTCTTTAATTTAAAAAGTGATTACAAATATCAATGTTTACGTCTGTAAACGTTTAAGTTCTTGAGATATAGATATTCTCATTTAAACATTTCACCACCCCCTCCTTTCCATTTCACCTCGTTAACGACGGAATATCAAAAATTCTCCCTTCGTGACGGCCTACACTCTAATACTAATATATCCCCAAAATTTCATTTCATTATGTCCAGTAGTTTTGGCTTGGCAATTATGAATCAGTCAGTCAGGACATGTTATTTTGTAAAGACAGATTATTATTATTATTAACGTTGTATCCCGAAGTGCCGGAATTGCGTCTTGGAAAATGGTTCATTAACGTGCAAGTAAACTTAGTGATATATGTCACTCACATTTAAGAACTTCCGAAAATCAAACACTGAACCGGGATTCGATCCTTCGAACTTGCACGTGAAAAGTGGGTACTTCATCCCCTTATGCTATAGAATATCGCTGCGTGCTTGTGCAATTACTCTTTCGCTTGTGGTCTAAAATCACACTTACTCCGATAAGTTCTCAGTGACGATGGAATGGGATTGGGAAGGGGCCATGATCTAAAATACGATTTAGCGACGGCATTTTACTGGTGTGAAAGTGGGAAATCACGGAAAACCATCTTCAGGGCTGCCGACAGTGGGATTCGAACCCACTATCTCCCGGATGCAAGCTCACAGCCGCGTGCCCCTGACCGCACGGCCAACTCGCCCGGTACCATATAATGTAATCTTCAGGGCTACTGATGGTGGTGTTCGAACCCATCACCTCCTTAATTCATGCTAACAGCTGCACTGCTTGTGCCCCACAACCAACCAACTATCTCAACCAAGGTTGGGAGAATCCATTCCATTTGTGACTAACAGAATATGCATTCCTTGACGTTTGCCATCCTGGTTCGAATTGTTAACAAATCGGTCAATAACTTCTCTGCCGTGCTGAGTTGCTCAAACGGTTGAGGCGCTGGCCTTCTGACCCCAATTTGGCAGGTTTGATCCTGGCTCAGTCCGGTACTCGAATACGTCAGCTTCGTGTCCGTAGATTTAATAGCACGTAAAATAACTCTTGCGGGACAAAATTCTGGAACCTCGGCGTCTCAGAAATCAATCAGGAAATTAGTTAGTATGACGTAAAAAGCAATAACATTATTATAATTTCTCTACCTCAATCTCTGGAGTCGGATATGAGACATTACTCGCAGAATGCTGTACACACTTCGACTGACTTTATGTGTAATAATCCTAAGCCATAGTACACACAGTTTTCCTTGTAATACATAGTATATAGCAATGAGTTGTCACTATAAAAATCACACATTTATTGACTGGAACACGAACCCCTGTCGCCATCGCCAGATTTACGGCTATGTTACTGGCCCAACTTATAGCTCAATAGAAGAATTATCCCTCGTTGAGCTTGAGAGTGATATCAAAATCAAAGGGCAAATTCGTGGAGCAAAGCGAAAAGAAATGCAATCCAGATAAATTTTGAATCTATAATAAGAATCGTGGAGCCTCCGTGGCTCAGACAACAGCGCGTCGGCCTCTCACCGCTGGATATCGTGGTTCAAATCCCGGTCTCTCCATGTGATATTTGTGCTGGACAAAGCGGAGGCGGGACAGGTTTTTCTCCGTGTACTCCGGTTTTCCCTGTCATCTTTCATTCCAGCAACACTCTCCATTACCATTTCATACCATTTATCACTCATTAATAAATCACCTTGGGAGTGGCGACCCCATTGTAATAACAGCCTATATATGTTTCATTCATTACATCCCTGACCTGGTCAATAACTGGAAAACAGGTTGTAGGTTTTCATTTTCAGTAAGAATCGTAATTTATTTAGATTACGTAAACTTGTTTTTAGAAATTTACAGAAATTATTGGATTAGGTAAATGCAGTCTTGTTTGATTTGGAGCGGTTCAAAGCTTTTGGCCCTTGCATGAAGGCATGCCGTAGTTGATCAGACTTAACCCTGAGAGTTTATAAAGCTGGTTGAATTGTTTACGTTGGATATTACCCGTCGAAGTTTATGTTTGTTTGGAGGATGCTGACACACAATGTGAGAAGCTCGTGTATCACAGTTTAGAGAACAAGCGTCCAGTAGAGAACTACTTCTGTTGTTGGCCTGTTTTTGGCATAACTTCTCAACAGTTTTAAATCATTAGAGATGAGTCTTTGAAAATTAGGCACTAGATGGGAAAATATATTACAGTGTCTACTACATTACATTTCTCAATTCCGTATCACCTCTTGATGCTATATTACACATTTACCACAGTATCTTCTATCTATCATGGTAAATGTGAAGTATTTTATCGCTTTTCCGTACCTCCGATGGACTAAGGCGAAAATAAAATAATTATTTTAAATAAATGTAGTCAATCCGCAATATCAGTTTAATAAGATGATTTGCTGCACTTTTGTACAAAATTAAAAAATACCGAATGATAGAGTATTTTTACTCTTTTGTCATTTTTAGTAATATCCGAATCCGTTGCCGAGTAAATAGGCCAATAATACATTCGGTTACTTTAAGTATCAGTCGTCATCAACATCACCTTCTGATTAATTGTAGTGCTGAACCTAAACTTGAACTGTAACTTTAAAGATGTTCAGTTTGTCTAAAACACACATTTTAACTCATATAAGACTATAGCATACCTGTAGAAAAAACAATCACTACAAAACAAAGAATGCCATGTTTCGTTTTATAAGAACATCCTCATATTCTGTCACAAGTCTTTAAACCGTGCGAATACAGGTACAATGTTGTACAAACTTGTCAAAGATTGTGAACTGGTGATGTTATGAACAAGTAAGAGGCTTTTTGATTGTAGTATTACTCACTGTCACCTTAGTACCTTTGATAAAGTTTTGTGTAGCTAACATAAGCTGCTAATCACCCGTTACCTCAAGCGACTACGTTTGGACTGAAGCCAGTCCATTGCTCCGATCGTGATTGCTATCTAGTGGAGTGAAGGGAATACTCTTGGCAATAATTATATTTAGCGGAGAGGGGCAGGAAGTGCTGCTTGGTTATCTCATATTTGTCTTGTTGTGTATTAGAGAATAAATGCATCATTATAGTTTTGATGAAATAAAAATGTTGTGGCTATTCTGACGTTAAACGTCTGAAATGTGGATTAGGATATTCTTATCTATACTAAATTCTCCAAATTCAGGCAGCATTCTGGTCAGTAGAGATGTTTTGGTAGGTTATTACTGAAAATAATGTCTTAAAAAGTACTATTTAATTCATTACTGCAATTTTTATTTCACCCCAAAACATTTTAACGCATTCACACTCTAACATACGTAATAATAAATATAATATAATCACGTAACACTTCTTCTTCCCTCTCGCTGAACAAAGTTGTCGTCTTCCGCCTTTTCCCTCATCCCATACATAGCAAACCAAGACCATGACATATTTTCGCATAATTTTTATTTTGCTCTTAATAAATCCCACACGATGCTTCTCTGATGCTAAATGTATGGAATGTAGGTTAGGTTATTTTTATCTGTACTAAATTACTTGATTTTAGGCAGTGTTCTCTCCACTCAAGACGCATTAGTAGGTTATATTTATCACCAATAATAATGTCTAACAAGTCTAAACAGTCAAGATTTTTAGGCTTTATCAATTGCGAAATTACCAGCGTTTCACCCCATTGTAACAGTGGGCTCATCAGTTGGATTACCGCACCTTTATAAGACGCTGGTGGCTAGCGCTTCTTAATTCAATTCTGTACTTTTTTTATTTCATTTTTTTGCTATGTGCTTCACGTCGCACCGACACAGATAGGTTTATGGGGACGATGGGATAGGAAAGGGCTAGGACTGGGAAGAAAGCGGCCGTGGTCTTAATTAAGGTACAGCCCTAGCATTTGCCTGGTATGAAAATCGGAAACCACGGGAAACCATCTTCAGGGCTGCCGACCGTGCGTTTCGAACCCACTATCTCCCGGATGCAAGCTCACAGCTGCGCGCTCTTAACCGCATGGCCAACTCGCCCGGTCTTTTATTTCATTAAATCCATTATTATTAAATTACTTTCTATTAAACAACGAGAAAACTACAAGATGACCAAGCAGCACTTCCCCATCCCAATCCTCGGTACAGTGTCATGGTCTACAGCACACCCGCTCACTCCCCTACGTAGAAACCATGACCGAAGCAAGGGAAGAGGCTTCATTCCAAATATAGCCGCTGGAGGTAACGGACGATTACAAGCTTAAGTACAGAAATTTTTTCAAAATTACTAAGGTGACAGTGGGGGACTTGACTGTAACAATAATTTTTCTCATTTGTTCATAACGTCAAGAGTTCGCAATCATTGACAAGTTTACGCAACGTAAACATTTTTGTACATACATACGCATGGTTTAAGGTGATTTGATAGAATCTGAGGATGTCCTTATAGAACGAAACATGCCATCCTTTAAAACAGTTATGTTCTTTAGGATTTTTCAATCGTGAACTTACCACCGTTTCGCCCCTGTGTAGAAGTGGGCTCATCAGTTGCAGCGCTACACAATTCCAAGACGCTAACGGATAACGCGCCCTTGAGATACCACTGCAAGACTGCAAGTTTTACTGTTTTTAACATTTGCAATTGGCCAAATGAAATTACAGTTTGCTTCTGGGATGGTAATTTTTAACAGTGCATTCTTTGTTTATTAATGTTTTTTGTGTTATAAACCATGTTTTCCACAAAATGGAAAGCTTTCAAGTTATATTAACTCAGTCGACACTGAAACGTATGTTTGGTTTCCTTCTTAAAAGTGAAATAAACACAAACTTGAAATAGGGTATCAGGATTCACTGATGTGGACCCATCCTACTTCAAGGTTGGCAAAGCAGTAGGGTGACGATCACAATTTTCAAAAGCAGGACATTTAAAGTAAAAAGACAGGATTTAAGAAAAACATATCAGCAAGACGAATTACTGTTTATTCACCGATAACAATAAAAGCAAGAGACAAATGCAGTATATCAAATCATTATTTACATTTTACAGTCTTATTGTTCGTATTTATGAGAAAAGGAAGTACCCTTTTGTAAATTTTGCGGATTTAACAAGTACGTGTGAAGTTCTTAAAACATGAAAATTGCTTATAATTGTATTGTATGGTTCTGCTTCTATTGACAGTCTGTTCCTTTCATCTGAGTACTGGATGTTTATTAGTGAAAATACTATTTCAGCATTGCCATTATGTGCAATTACTGATAATAAAGACGAATTGATATACTATATAGGCCTATACAGCAATTAATGCAACCGGCTCAAAAAATTTGCTCCATTGAAAACCTATCGCTTTCGAGAAAAAAAAAGCTTAATTTTACTTCAAAACGAATTCCTGTACAGCACAGAATTCATTTATCAATTTCACATCATCCAATGCAACACATTTCTGCTTTTCACTTTTGTACCTTACAGTAGGGATATTATTGAATGAAACTAGTCTTTGAAAGCCTTCGTGTTCGACTAAAAATATACGGAAATTGAACCGTCAATTTATCTAAATATTCCTTGCTTGACGTACAGGGACAGGACAAATCTTATGAGATTTTTTACTCTTATTTTTAATCCGTCTCTTATTAGATTCTCGAGTTCCTGGGAAGTGTTCATTGTCATAAAAGTATTTTGGAACCTGTTTCTAGACAAGTTGAAACACAGTTCTGAATCCGAATTTTGTCGAATAAACAAATAGTGTTTACAGTGCACTATGTCTTCTGGTATGGGCTAGAATAAAATTGTTACTTTCATTGACCTGTCTCAGTCTTATACTTGGCTTTGACATTATGAAAGTGACTGAGGTATGAGTGACGTTAGTAATGCCATTCCTTATGCAGCCAGTCCTTGCTATGAATGGCGTGAAAATGTCCCTCATAGGGTCGGTTGGTGCACGCATTTCAGTGGGCTTGGCAGACTGATGTGCAATAGCAACTTCTGGCTCAGTGAGGAAAGCAACGGGAAACTACCTCACTCCTCATTTCCCTAGTACGCCTCTTCAGTGATGCCTAGGCCATCTATGACGGCTAATGGTGAAGCTGTTGAGGATCCTACCAGCCTTCGGGCTGAATACCCAACATACAACACATGTTTTTTCCAGATATTTCATTGTAGCATAATATACATTCATTTGAGCATGAACGAGAGAAAGTTCAGAAATCTCGTCTTTGAAGAAATTTATCAAAATTCTTGGGACAGTAGACTCTAAAAAAAATAAGGATCTCACTGGCTGCAAAACTACTTGGCCAGCGTGTTCTGCAGCGATGAAGCAATTGTTCATAATCCATGCTGACAAACCGACAGAACTCCATAAGTTTTTCGGTGCAAACAGTGTTTATTGAAAATAAATTGAATATCTGTAGAACTATTGATTCTCTGTCAATAGGCAAAAAGTCGGTCCCGTGTATTGTCCAGAAAATCGGCACGACATGCTATTTCTATCACGTCACTTAGCACAACGTTATTTACAGGCACAGAAATTTCTTTCCTGAAGCAGAACTTTTAATGTCCCCCAAGTTCATACACATTTATCACTGATACTGTTTGATTTTAACACACTAATTGGAATGCAGTTTCATTCTCACAGCTACTTAAATTAATCCGACCGTCGGCAGCCCTGAAGATAGTTTTCCGTGGTTTCCCATTTGCACACCAGGAAGATGCTGGGACTTTACCTTAATTAAGGCCACGGTCACTATCTTCACATTCCTAACCCTGTCCCATCCTTGCGTCGCCGAAAACTTCGATATGTCAGTGCGACGATAAACCAATCTAAAAAACTGAAATCCAGAAGGTTAGAGACTATGACAGTTTTCCAACAAAAATATTGAAATAATTTCAAACTGCAATGTTTAGTGGCATCAGTTGCTATACAGAGATACGTACTGTAGTATCCTCAAGGGATTTTAGTGCACATTCGAGATAATGCTGACACAACACATTCTTAACAATGGCCTTTGTCTTTGTTCGTGCGCATGTTGAATTTTTAGTCTCCGAATCATCAAATGGTTGAGGAAGTCGTGATATAGCACAATCTAAAGGTCTGTAAGTCTGCTGGTGACTTACATTAAGAAATTATTATGTGCCCTCATCTGAAGTAACACTTTCATTTTCATACCTTCGACAATGTTGGAGTGAAGTAAGATGTCACCACACGAGAAGGTGATGAACTTTCAAAGCACGCAATGAGTTTAGTTATTCTTAAGTGATTATCCAAATCCATAGCACTTCTTAATGGCATACATACGTAACAGTCACATACCGTGCATTTTGTGTCAGTTTGAACACGACACTTTTCATTCCCAATAAGAAGCTGAAAGCCTTTGAAACGGAACTTCCGTTTCTGAACTTGAAAAAATATTATTGTTTTTACGTCCCAATAACTACTTTTTGACGGTTTTCGGAGACACCGAGGTGCTGGAATTTTTTGAGTACCTTCAAATACCACCGGACTGAGCCACTCAGCCCGGCATTTGATGAATTTGCAATGGCTCTGTTCCTTCCCTCCGCCGTCATAAAAAATTAGTACCACATTAATTCCTCGGGGCAAAAGGTGGCTGGGTATTAGACCGAACGACTCTAGTGCCGATGTTATGCTTGGTGGAAGTCCTTCGTGGCCTGTTCGGAGAGAGCTACACCAGTAAAGTAAATATTGTAAGAAAAAATTGCATGCAATCTACTAATATTGATGAACACTATTTCATTGTGTTAGTGATATCAGAAATGAGTAACTATATAAACTTTCTTCAGCTTATACCAGGTAGTTTTTGGGTCACTGGAGCGGCCGGGCTCATATTGGATTTGGCCGGGCGTTCAAGAGTGGATGCACTTTCTGGCACCACGTGATTCTTGAGATGAATATCTCGATCCAATATCGATGGGGATTCCAACGTCAGCCTTCCGGGTGGAAAGCCAGCCGCTAGGTCACTGAGCTAATCTCGCCCCACAGATGAGAAACTGTATAATGAATGTAATTAGGAAGATGGCTAGAGATATAATCCAGACTTGCTCCTGTTCGTTCTCCATTGTAAACTGGAAAACAAAGTCTAAGTTCGAGTTAGAACAGAGCTGTAAGTTAATTATGTGTCATAATGAGCAGTCAGCTGATATCTGAAAGAAGAGGGGGTGGTAATTACATATTGCACATTATGTAAGCTCTAAACCGGTAGCAAGTGTTTGTTGAGCTCATATTACGTACAAGAATTAACATACAAGTAATGTGAGTTATACATAATTGTATAAACGCTTCAGTATTCTCCTTCTTGATTAATAAAATGAGACAAATAATCGCAAATAAAAGAAAATATACAAGATGAAGACAAGAAAGTAGAAAGGCACTTAGTAAACGAATGAAGAGATTTTATTGTGCTAGTGGTTGAACGTTGCAGTAACATATTGAAGGTTTTTCTGACGCGAGTTTTTGATACATTTTTTTTGCAAGTTGCTGTACGTCGTACCGACACAGATAGGTCTTATGGCGACGATGGGACAGGGAGGAGCTAGGAGTGGCAAGGAAGTGGCCTTGACCTGATTTAAGGTACATCCCCAGCATTTGCCTGGCGTTAAAATGGGAAACCACGGAAAACCATCTTCAGGGCTGCCGACAATGGAATTCGAACCCACTATCTCCCGAATACTGGACACTGGCGGAAACTTAAGCGACTACACGAGTAGGGTACAGGGCTGGGATTAGGAAAGTAGCGGCCGTGGCCTTTATTAAGGTACAGCTCCAGCATTTGCCTGGTGTGAAAATGCGAACCACGGAAAAACCATCATCAGAGCTGCCGACGGTAGGATTCGAACTCACCATCTTCGAAATGCAAGCTCACAGCTACGAGACCCTAACTGCAGGGCCAACTCTTTTGGTGAAGAGATATTGGTATGAAATGATATACTAGATCATTTCAAACGCGTTCCTTAGTTGAGCACGACGAATAATCATAATAATAATAATAATAATAATAATAATAATAATAATAATAATAATAATAATCCGAGAAAACAATATCAACGTTCAGAGAGACATAGTAAGGTCTGATTCCTTATTCATGAGCACCCAAGATAGTCTACGTTCATCTGTGCCTTTAAGACATATCCTCCGTAACTTTCATAATGTGATTGCCACGCTGTATCCTGAGGGTCTAAACTACTTGGGAAGCCATGTCACAAGATCTGCTGAGCTCTTCGACGAGTACAATTATATTAGGGAGAGAGCGAGGAAGATTCACAGCCAGTGCTCTCCAAGCTCCTCTTGAACAAGAGCAAAACAGAAGGAAGTAGGAATAATAATAATTTTAAGAGTAGTGAGATCTCTCCATGAATTTAAACTCCCGCTTCATCAACTGGCAGTAGTAGAATCTAACGAAGACTGCTTGCCAATTGAGATTTTTCTTCACAAGATGGCACTGCTGTTGTTTCTCAGTATCACCTAGTGAAATTTACTGTAATTAACTTGATCTGGAAATTCTGTTGTTTTGGGGTTTGTTAACATGATCTCCTTCAGCTATTTTAGTTGCCTCTACTGCCTAATCTATCAATCAGATTACTGCCTTATGATACCGTGTTCAACCAATGAAAAGTCTAATTACGTCGTTTTCTAAAACAGTCACCGTTCCCCCTATATATACTTGTGAGTTTGAACCTTAAAGTGCAATTACTCGCTTCGGGACTTTGAGAGTGCTATGCTAATTGAAGAGGTCTCCTTCGGGGGGGCTGATTCAGGGCCTTTGGCTGGCTACGGCGTAGAGATGGCAGCATAAGGTAAAACAGAACTATCACCTAACTATGTGAACTTTATCTACGTGTGGCAAAAGGAAGATTCCAGCGTCTCCTCAAATATTAATGAAGGGTCTCTCTTTCTCCTGCTAGGACTTGGAATATAGATTCTACATGCAGTCTGTGTACATATAATCATTGGGGACTCTACGAAATATAAGCATTCGCGAATGCGTACCCTCGTTTCCCTTATTCATTTTGTTTTCTGGTGACTAAGTTTCTGAACTCTAAATTGGTGGGATCTTGTGTTTAGGACATTAACTTTCCTTCTTAGTTACCAAGTAGTATGGCTTATCCTCTGTGTCGCTGGCTTTCTGACCTATTAGTTTTTATACAAATGAGGTAGAGCGTCAACCATGGCTACGTTTTACGACTTTCCCTGTACCAACCAGTGATCCATATCATTCTATCCCAAACAAACTGATATACAGTAAAATAAGTGAATTAATTTACGTATATCACAGCCATACAGCATAACCATTCGATAAGATGACAACGCAACGAAGAACACAATTTTCCAACCGAGCTGAGCTAATAGAAAAATTGTCTTATACAATTTATAACACCTTTTTCCATGAAAATATAACATTTTTGAAATTTATAAACAGCGTATAAAATGCCGTTGTGTTAAAATTTGGATTTGATCAGATTACGTGTTTTCGGAGATGCAGAGGTGCTGGAATGATGTCCCGCAGGTGGTCATTAACGTGCCCAGTGAATCTCACACGAGGCTGATGTTTTTGAGCACCTTCAAATACCACCCAACTGAGCCAAAATCGAACCTGTTAGGTTGGGCTGAGAAGGCCATCATTCCACCGTCCGAGCCTTAGACAGAGTGTCCTTGTCGTTATAGAAACAGATTTGAAGTGGTATGTCTTCGTATTGGTTTTAAATATTACGGTATCTAAATATCCATTAGTTCTGCATTTCATGAGTGATTGAGTGCAATCAGAATAGCAAGCAAGATTAACTCAAAAAATACTCAGCTAACTGTACCTTGCAATTCCGAAGTCATTGAATCTAACGTAGCACTGTATTCTCGCTCTCGGTGACGTAAGGTGCATCAGCCAATAGCTGCGCAGATCTCCAGAATGGCCTACCTGGCCTGTGAGTTACTCTGTTACATCGGAAAACCCCACTTTCAAGAAATGCAACGATTGTGACCGACGGTTTTGTATATGTACCGGTTGTGAAACTGTGAAACGGTGCTGGTTAAGAATGCAACAGCAGAGCAGCAGAGCAATTACAAATTGTTACTTTCTTACAACGGTTTCATTCGACGACGGTTGTGTTCCCGAAACGGTTCCAATAAGACGGTTGCGTTTTATCTGTCCCAGCTCTAGCTGTAATTCGCGGAAAGGAATAGCCGCTGTCTTGCTGTCCAGCTGTTGAACAGTGCATATTCAATTCAAATTCCTGCTGAAATTAAATGAGAATTCGGTGTCTGGTTTAAAATTAAATTCCAAAACAGCTGGCGATATTCGATTAGCATGGCTCAATATGGGATAAAGCCCCAATGGCAAATATTCACTAAGGTGTGTGAATCGTCTTCTAAAATATATCTAAGGTAACGACATTCCATTCCTTCTGGTGGGAAAATTGATGTTATTGGGGGTGATTTCATAAAAGTTTTCTCTATTTTGCCATATGCTTATCGCCAAACAATTATTTATAATTGTACTAAGTAATATCCTTTTATGAACATTTCTTAAAATACGCGACTTAAATAAACATATGTGGGCAAAAAAATTGAATTCGGTGGGGTTTTCTTTGCAAGAAATCAATGACGGTGTCTGCCCGTCTGTAGATGGTGATGGATCAAACGTTATTGAACTACCAGCGAGAATTTTAACACATGATGATACCGTAATAGAAATCTATAGCAAAACGTTCACTTCTGCGGAAGGTACCAATTTCCCAAAGTTGTCATTCTTAATCAAATCACTAAGTTTAATGTCATTGGGCTTATACCCGATAATTCAAAATTCAAAACCATACACTAGCGTCAACAAATGAATACTGAAGATGAAAGTTAGCTACTTCAATTCCCTACATAATTCTTGAATTCCTCGGAATTAATGTCTGCCTCCATACATATTTATTCTAAAACTTCGAGCCATAGTTATGCTCCTTAAAAATCGGAACGTTTGCCAACGGCTCCTAAATGGAACCAGATTAGGGCCTAATTTTAAGAAGTATGTACGAAGAATGTTTAGATTTGGAAATGACAAGTGAAGAGGCTAGACAGAGAGAACTGATCCCTCGAATTGACTTAGCAATATACGATAAGACACTCTCATTTTCTTTCAAGGCGCATCAATTTCCAATTCGCTTGGCTTTTTGTATCACGATCAATAAACCTCAAGGGACGTGTAGGTCTCTATTTACCTCAGCCAGTTTTCAGCCATGGTCAGTTAAATGCTGCAATGTCAAGAGAACGACATTTTAAAGTTGCAGTAGTGCAGAAACTTACAAGGTTTGGGGTACAAGAAATGGCTGCGT
The DNA here is from genome assembly GCF_040414725.1 of Anabrus simplex. Classification (NCBI taxonomy): domain Eukaryota; kingdom Metazoa; phylum Arthropoda; class Insecta; order Orthoptera; family Tettigoniidae; genus Anabrus; species Anabrus simplex. The sequence goes on along the minus strand of NC_090266.1, from coordinate 1,069,626,958 downwards.
TGTTTGCGTCACGTAGCTGTCATCTTGCATTCAGGAGATACTTGGTTCGAACCCCACTGTCGGCAGCCCGGAAGATGGTTTTCCGTGGTTTTCCATTTTCACACCAAGCAAATGGTGTGGCTGTACCTTAAATAAAGCCACATTCACTTCCTTCCCACTTCTTAGGGACCGATGACCTGGATGTTAGGCCCCTTTAAACAACAATCATCATCATCATTATCATCTTTCCGCATCTAGCCATTTCCTATCCCATCTTTGCAGCAAAACTTATATGTGTCGGTGCGACGTAAAGAAAATTATAAAAGATAAGGTACAAGGAATGTCGTTTATAAGGAAATCCTTCAATAAATATTTACCCCATTGATTGTCAGGTCTTGACGGGTTTGGGATAGTATGAATAACTATTGTAAATATCAGACTTAGCACTAAAGCCTCCAAGAATTGTATATCATCTCTTAAGATTACATGTAGTCCGCCTCTGTGGTGTAGTGGTTAGCGTGATTAGCTGCCACCCCCGGAGGTCCGGGTTCGATTTCCGGCTCCGCCACGAAATTTGAAAAGTGGTACGAGGGCTGGAACGGGGTCCACTCAGCCTCTGGAGGTCAACTGAGTAGAGGTGGGTTCGATTCCCACCTCAGCCATCCTGGAAGTGGTTTTCGGTGGTTTCCCCACTTCTCCTCCAGGCAAATGCTGGGATGGTACCTCACTTAAGGCCACGGCAGCTTCCTTCCCTCTTCCTTGCCTGTCGCATCCAATCTTCCCTTCCCTCCACAAGGCCCATGTTCAGCATAGCAGGTGAGGCCGCCTGGGCGAGGTACTGGTCATTCTCCCCAGTTGTATCCCCGACCCAATGTCTGAAGCTCCAGGACACTGCCCTTGAGGCAGTAGAGGTGGGATCCCTCGCTGAGTCCGAGGGAAAAGCCAACCCTGGAGGGTAAACAGATTAAGAAGAAGAAGAAGAAGAAGAAGAAGATGACAACATGTCCAAACGACATATAATCTACTGTATGTAAATGTTATTATATAGCAGGAGAAAAAATTGAAAATAAGAGAATGTTTTTAAAAAGAGAACAAACCAAGAAAATATAACCAAACTATGAATCTTTAATGCTCAAGACAAACAAAGGTTACATATCAGTAATTTCGGCTGTAAGTTGGTTTCATGGGACGAAGAGAATACTAACTAAGCTATCAAATTAGTTTGTACACCGTAAATTTATTTTTGTTCAAGGAGAATTCAAAAGAAATTCATGCAATTAAAGCCATTAGCCAGGGAATAAAGGAAAAGGGTGCAACCAACGCTTCTCATTCTTTCTTCACACCCTTTACCCTCTTCTCAATTATTCACCTCTACTTCAGCCTGACCGCATCTCTTGGCGAGAGAGAGGGTGTAACCGCCTAGGTGGCCCATTTCTACCGAGCGTAGCTGTGAGCTTGTGCTCGGGAGATCGTAGGTTCGAATACCACTGTCGGCAGCCCTGAAGATGGACTTCAGTGGTTTACCATTTTCACACCAGGCAAATTCTGGGGCTATATCTTAATTAAGGCAACGGCTGCTTCCTCCCCGCTCCTATCCTTTTCCTGTCCCATCCTCGCCATAAAACCTATCTGTGTCGGTGCGACGTAAAACCAATTGTAAAGGAAGGAAGAGGGAAGGAAGTGGCCGTGGCCTTAAGTTAAGTAACATTCCTGCATTTGCCGGGAGGACAAGTGGAAAACCACGGAAAACAACTTCGAGGATAGCTGAGGCGGGAATCGAAACCCTCTGCTCAGTTGACCTCCCGAGGCTGAGTGGACCCCGTTCCAACCCTCGTAGCACTTTTCCAATTTCGTGGCAGAGCCAGGAATTTGGACCCAGTTCACCGGGGGTGGCAGCTAATCACGCTAACCACTACGACACAAAGGTGGGCGTTGCCTTATGTTTAATAACTAAAATTATGACAATTATTTCCAAAAAAAGGTTAGTACGTTCTGTGAGCAGGACCTAGGCCTATACCATTCAAAAGCATTCAGATTGTACCCCGCTTATGTTAGCATTCCTGACACACCAGTTATAATAGGCTTCAAGGCACACGGAAATAAGTAACCGTTGGAAATTGACGTGACACTGTTCAAATATTAGTTGAAGTTAGCAACACGGTCGCTATAAATTCGTGTGGTAGCCACACTGTAACTTACAACCATGTTGTTCTAACACGCACATCTCTGACGTTGAGCGGCTGTAACCACAAATATTTCTGTTCCCCTGACCTTTCACACTCATATTGGCTGGCAGTGGACCAAGTTACATGCCAATGAACATTTCATACAGCTTGGAATGGATCAATTCCCTGTGAAAGTGTGCCAGTGATCCTCACTTAAACAGTTTCCGTACCTCACTTCGAAAATCGATGGGCGTGCTATAAAAAGGCACGCTAAATGTTGTTCTGATATTTAATTGTAAATTATAATAAACTATGTGTGTCACGTATAAACTCTCATGAAGATTCATTTTCCTCCTTTTATGGAGGAATACTACTATATTCCGCTCATAATTTCATATGCTGTAATTTTCACTTTTTAAATGAATTTTTGTGGTTTAACGTTGCACTAATACACGGAAGGTTTCCGGTTACGGAAGGATTGGATAGGGCTAGGATTAGGAAGATAGCCGCCATGGTCTTAATTAAGGAAGATCCCATACATTTGCATGGCGTGAAAATGGAAAACCACGGAGAATCTTCTTCAGGGCTGCCGACGCACAGTGGGTCTGAAAGGGGAGACGTTGACAAAATTTATGCTGATGGTATTTTGGTAACTTAATCGATAGAAACCCGTTCTTATAATAAAATAATAATTTATTTGTTGTAAATACGTAATTAACACTATATAGATGTTTTTAGTCAGTATCTGAACTATTACTACTTGACTCATTTTCACAACCAGAGTTAATGTTCGGTGGCAATAACATATCTACAACTTCTTTATCAAAAGATGTTTATCTTGTAGTGAGTAATTCTTCCATGCTTGAAATGTATCGGCCAGATGCAAACAAGAGCTTGTTAAGTACATCGTGATTAGTCTTCTCTCCGCACATTTTTCTTGTGAAACGTTTTCTAAATCGTTTGGACACTTTACTGTTGGCATCTTGTTTTTCTTCACTTAATTGTTCAATAGCAAGCAAAGCACTGAAAATTACTACAGGATCGTAAACCAAGATTTTGTGAACGGTCGGTGGCACTTGGTAGTCCTCGATAAATAATTGAACCGTATCCAAATCATATGATCTAAATTTGCCAGTGTCCACTCGATATCGTTTGCAGTATAACTATAAATCTCTTATTTAAATCCGAAGTCAGATTTTCCGTGCATTTAGTGCGTTTGTTCACAATTTCAAGACGCACAATTATCTTCTGCTCTTTCGTTCCCTGAATGTCTTATTACATTATACACCGTCCGCCTTGTTACGTATCAAAACAGCCAGATCCTGAAGTAAAAAATAAAGAATAAATACAGTTACCTGAATATTCAAAGACAATAGGCCACGACAGGCCTCAGAGAAAGTATTATACACTGACTGACAGAGCAAATGCAACACCAAGAAGGAGTGGAGAGAACTTTATGCCAATTGCAGGGTAGACTGATGTCGCTGAGGTATGCTCATGATGTGAAATGCGCCGCTGTGCTGCGCACGTAGCGAACGATAAATGGGACACGGCGTTGGCGAATGGCCCACTTCGTACCGTGATTTCTCAGCCGACAGTCATTGTAGAACGTGTTGTCGTGTGCCACAGGACACGTGTATAGCTAAGAATGCCAGGCCGCCGTCAACGGAGGCATTTCCAGCAGACAGACGACTTTACGAGGGGTATGGTGATCGGGCTGAGAAGGGCAGGTTGGTCGCTTTGTCAAATCGCAGCCGATACCCATAGGGATGTGTCCACGGTGCAGCGCCTGTGGCGAAGATGGTTGGCGCAGGGACATGTGGCACGTGCGAGGGGTCCAGGCGCAGCCCGAGTGACGTCAGCACGCGAGGATCGGCGCATCCGCCGCCAAGCGGTGGCAGCCCCGCACGCCACGTCAACCGCCATTCTTCAGCATGTGCAAGACACCCTGGCCGTTCCAATATCGACCAGAACAATTTCCCGTCGATTGGTTGAAGGAGGCCTGCACTCCCGGCGTCCGCTCAGAAGACTACCATTGACTCCACAGCATAGACGTGCACGCCTGGCATGGTGCCGGGCTAGAGCGACTTGGATGAGGGAATGGCGGAACGTCGTGTTCTCCGATGAGTCACGCTTCTGTTCTGTCAGTGATAGTCACCGCAGACGAGTGTGGCGTCGGCGTGGAGGAAGGTCAAATCCGGCAGTAACTGTGGAGCGCCCTACCGCTAGACAACGCGGCATCATGGTTTGGGGCGCTATTGCGTATGATTCCACGTCACCTCTAGTGCGTATTCAAGGCACGTTAAATGCCCACCGCTACGTGCAGCATGTGCTGCGGCCGGTGGCACTCCCGTGCCTTCAGGGGCTGCCCAATGCTCTGTTTCAGCAGGATAATGCCCGCCCACACACTGCTCGCATCTCCCAACAGGCTCTACGAGGTGTACAGATGCTTCCGTGGCCAGCGTACTCTCCGGATCTCTCACCAATCGAACACGTGTGGGATCTCATTGGACGCCGTTTGCAAACTCTGCCCCAGCCTCGTACGGACGACCAGCTGTGGCAAATGGTTGACAGAGAATGGAGAACCATCCCTCAGGACACCATCCGCACTCTTATTGACTCTGTACCTCGACGTGTTTCTGCGTGCATCGCCGCTCGCGGTGGTCCTACATCCTACTGAGTCGATGCCGTGCGCATTGTGTAACCTGCATATCGGTTTGAAATAAACATCAATTATTCGTCCGTGCCGTCTCTGTTTTTTCCCCAACTTTCATCCCTTTCGAACCACTCCTTCTTGGTGTTGCATTTGCTCTGTCAGTCAGTGTACAACAGAATTACGCACATATTAGCGAACTTTTATTCATGTTCTCACAACAACTAAATTGAGTATCAGATGAAAGTTAAAATTCTAGCCCAGGAATGCCCGGAAGCTAACTGAAACTACAGGCATGTATCTATAATCTAGATTTTAATCCTAACGAAATACATAGTTTACTACTTTCGACGTCTTTTCCTTAAACAACTTAAATATAGTGTAATATTAAAGTGCATGCCTCCAGATGAGAATTCCATTGTGGTTACTATTTCGTAGGTGAACACAGAACGGATGTTAACAACTTGAAAACACGGTACTCCCTCCGCTTATGTACTCAATGAACCGTGTGAGTGTGACGTGTCCCGTGAGACCTGCGCAGCGAAAAGTACCGTACTTGTTGCATCACTTCCGTGGCGAGATATCGGTATATTGCACGTGGTCTTAGCTTACTGAAAAAGAAATGTTTCACAATGAATTTCGGGATTTGATATTTGGACATTTTACCAGGTTTTCCTTTCAATGACCCCGGTGTGTGACGGTGGGATTGGAACCCATCATCTCCCAAATGCAAACTCACAGCTACGTGCCCCTAACCGCACGACAAACTCTCTCGGTAATTTCCACTCTTCGACTTCCTCTTTCTGTCATGCAAAAGTAGCATGTCTCCCTTTATAAGGTAGTAAAGAAAGCAAAGTCAGCTCCACAAAAGCCATTAAGGTGCTTGGAGGAATGGAAGGTAAAGGATCCCCCCATAGCACTACAGCCCTTGAAGGGCCTTAGCCTACCAAGCGACCGCTGCTCAGCCCGAAGGCCTGCAGATTTCGAGGTGTCGTGTGGTCAGCACGACGAATCCTCTGGGCCGTTATCCTTGGCACCGAGCTCGATAGCTACAGTCGCTTTAATGCGGCCAGTATCCAGTATTCGGGAGATAGCAGGTTCGAACCCCACTGTCGGCAGCCCTGAAAATGGTTTCCGTGGTTTCCCATGTTCACACCAGGCAAATGTACCTTAATTAAGGCCACGGCCGCTTCCTTCCCACTCCTAGCCCTTTCCTGTCCCATCCTCGCCGTAAGACTTATCTGTGTCTGTGCGACGTAAAACAACTAGCAAAAAAAAAAAAAAAGAAAAAAAGAAAAAAAAAAAAAGTTATCCTTGGCTTTCTAGACCGGAGGTAAAGGGTTCCACTGTCCGTAATATCAGTAATAAGTGAGACAGAGTGTGACAGAGCTATATGCCTGAACGCCTTAGCCCTTACTCACTTTAGTTGTAGACTGAGTGAATCTGTGGCTCATTTTATAACTTACTTTGTTTGTTCTTTAAATATTGTTAGAATCATCATTATTGCCACTGTCATCTAGTTACACATAAAATGTTGTCACCGGGCGAGCTGGCCGTGCGCGTAGAGGCGCGCGGCTGTGAGCTTGCATCCGGGAGATAGTAGGTTCGAATCCCACTATCGGCAGCCCTGAAAATGTTTTACCGTGGTTTTCCATTTTCACACCAGGCAAATGCTGGGGCTGTACCTTAATTAAGGCCACGGCCGCTTCCTTCCAACTCCTAGGCCTTTCCTATCCCATCGTCGCCATAAGACCTATCTGTGTCGGTGCGACGTAAAGCCCATAGCAAAAAAAAAATTTAAATATTGATTTAAAAAAAGGTAAACTCGTGTCCTCATCCTGGGGTGGTGCAGCTCTTTTTAGAGAACCAGGAATCGAACCCGGGCACCGGAGGACGGCAGCTAATAGCACTAAGCGTTACGCTATGGAGGTGGACGCAATATCGATGACCCTTTATCTTAGAACTTTTGATAGATAGAGGTCTGCACATTTTTTGCAAGTATATTATCACTCCTTTTCTGATTACTGAACCTGAATAATAATAATAATAATAATAATAATAATAATAATAATAATAATAATAATAATAATAATAATAATGTTATTTGTTTTACGTCCCACTAACTGCTCTTTTACGGTTTTCGGAGACGCCGAGTTGCCGGAATGTAGTCCCGCAGGAGTTCTTTTACGTGCCAGTAAATCTACCGACACGAGGCTGACGTGTTTGAGCATCTTCAAATACCACCGGACTGAGCCAGGATCGAACCTGCCAAGTAGAGGTCAGAAGGCCAGCGCCTTAACCGTCTGAGCCACTCAGCCCGGCTGAATAAGAATATACAGACAAATAATTAGTTAGTTATGGTATTTATTATGTTCAATATTTTCTTTTAAATAGTCCACTTATTTTTTGTAAGTAAAAAAACCCCATTAGAGATATAAATGTTTTGGTGGTTAAGCAGCTGCAGTATACTAGGAGGGAACGCAATGTAAAATTAGGTGTATATATCTGAAATAGTTCTTGAGATAATGGGTCATATATTTAAAAAAAGTCATTTTTATTAAATTAAGTTTAAAGTTTCACATGGTATCAAATTATATATGAAGGCTTGCATGACACAGCATCTTGGAAAACTTGTACTAACACACTCAAATCTAAGAAAACATAATTTAAATTATATGCATGATCTTATTTGTCAATATATAAATCCTCTTGGCTGCCAAGTTTCCTACCCGAAGCACTAGTGGGCGTGTCCATATTTTCTGTCTGTGAAACATCTGCACTACTTATATTAATTTCAGGATCAGCACTGGATTCAGATTCAGTCATATGCCGATTTTCATGGAAACATCCTTTCTTGAAGCAAATCTTTCTTATCGTCGTGTTGAAAAGAGGTAGAAGAATTTGTAATAACACACCAAACCACTATGTTTAAAGTTCAACACCTACAGAACATTAGGACCACAAAGTGAATCCAGAAGATGTAAGTGGAATACCACCATTTCTGTTTACACAGTGCATCCGACCTCTTAACAGGAACATGAACATGAAATCAAGGAATAAATAGCTGAAAACCACAGCCTTTTATATTGAATAGTTCCAGAGATAGAGATACTTAACCAAGTCAATGCAGAACGACTGGATTTTTTTACATTTGCGCTATTAACTTTGAAATGATAAAAAATACACTTCCAATTGGAATTATTCCAAAAATAATACATCAAATTATTCAGGAAAGATTAAATATTATTAGGAGAGAATAATCAGAAAGTGTCATTTTTGTCCAGTTTCACCATACTGAATGTGGTTAGGCGTAAGAGAGGGCCAAGAGCCTTAACTTCGCCAATTATGAAGGCATAAATAAATAAATAAATAAATAAATAAATAAATAAATATGCGCCTCCAGAAGTAGAGATCTCGCTTCTTAAAATTACGGTTTAATGACGGAGAATGAAACCCATGTTCTTCCGGGTGAATCAACTAGGTCATTACAGCCACTGTTAGGCAGCTCCTCCTTGATAAGGCTGTACGTCGAAGAAAATGCATTTCTGACATTTTTGGGCCATTGGTCATTCAGTAAAATTTACGAACCTACAATCTACCGGTCTACAATAATTTGCCTCTGTTGTTATTTTCTTCAAACAATTCTATCTTTAGATAATGTACTTTCACTCGCTAGTCATTCAAGTAGAATGTATGCTTTGAAAATCCTTACCGACCTTACATTCCGTAAGTGTGTGTGTTTATTTATTTGCTTATTTTTTATTGTTTAGTATAAAAATAATGAAATATACGGAATTGGTAATAAAAAGGGGTATGTTAATATTTGTTTTTAAAATAAGTAAATACAAATGAGGTAGCGATAATTGCACGATATGTTTCACATAATGTGAACAATTTTGAAAATTTAAGGAAGGGCTAGATATTTCCATTGAAACAACAACCACCACCTTCACCACCACCACCGTCACCGCCACAACCACCACCACTTGTTCTAGTGGCTGCAATAAAATATAACAGGGGAAAACGACAGAATATGTGAGTTCTATGTTGGGGAAAATTATGCTCTTCCATAAAAGTTGCAAAGTTGTGCTCAGCAGGATTTCATATACCACACAGTATAATGATTATATTGCAATTATTACGAGCAACTAAAAAGTATCGGAACACCATTCTTCGTATCTTTGTTATAGCACATACATCGATTTGCAATGACAAGTACTAAAACTGTTCAAATGAGGTTCAATGGAACACATTCATAGTACAATGGTATCCGAATAGAATACGAAATTATCATTGATACTGATATGTAAGTTTGTTCAGAGCCAGCCAACATAAAAGTGAAAGGTCAGGAGACTAGATGCGTTCATTGTTACAGCTATTAATCGTCAGAAATGTGTGTTGGAGCATCACTGTGGCAGAATACATCGTTCCCCCGGCACGAATTAATGAGTTCGTTCCTATCTTCATCAAAAACTTGAGGAGTTACACGATATTTTCGTACTGTACTTCCAAGTGCACTGCTGCAGATTTCTGCTCTGTTTCTGCCCGGAATTCAAGGTGATAACCTTAAAACAGTTCCATGGTGTCAACTGGAGCATCTGCTATTCTCTCGCGATGTTTCTTCGTTGAAATTACAGTACAAAGTAAGAAAACTGATAAAACTTTTCAACGGTTTACCTGAGTCACTAACGTCCTTGATTCCTTCTTATTATTTCAACATATTACTGGAAAAAAGATTCCATTGATTCATAACTTTATCTCAACTGACCGTCAGAAAGGACGACTATAAAAGATGATAATGATTCAGCTTGTCTTACAAGAGGAGGCCACGACGTTCGGATCACGGATTATGTTCAAACATTGTACAATTTTAGTAGTCCATTAGGGTAATATAATATGCAAATAGTAAGGCGTTCTCAAGAAAACCGCAGGACAAGTTTTTGCGTAAAATAAGTACCGGTGCGTTGCGATCGTGAACACGAGATTGCGGCGGTTGAGTGGTTAGCGTTGAAGCCCCGTAATCGCCAGATCGCTGGATCGAGTCAAGCTCATCCTTCTTCTTTGCAACACTGGTCATATTCATCCATATGTATTACAATTCGAAGGTAATATAATGAGAAAAAACTCTATTTGCATTAACTTTTATTGAATTTCCAATGTTATTTAACTGTTTACTAATTTTTATCATTATAATCATCATCATCATCTGTTTACCCTCCAGGTTCGGCTTTTCCCTCGGACTCAGCGAGGGATCCCACCTCTACCGCCTCAAGGGCAGTGTCCTGGAGATTCAGACTCTTGGTCGGAGGATACAACTGGGGAGTATGACCAGTACCTCGCCCAGGTGGCCTCACCTGCTATGGTGAACAGGGGCCTTGTAGGGGGATGGGAAGATTGGAAGGAATAGGCAAGGATGAGGGAAGGAAGCGGCCGTGGCCTTAAGTTAGGTACCATCCCGGCATTCGCCTGGAGGTGAAGTGGGAAACCACGGAAAACCACTTCCAGGATGGCTGAGGTGGGAATCGAACCCACCTCTACTCAGTTGACCTCCCGAGGCTGAGTGGACCCGGTTCCAGCCCTCGTACCACTTTTCAAATTTCGTGGCAGAGCCGGGAATCGAACCCGGACCTCCGGGGGTGGCAGCTAATCACGCTAACCACTACACCACAGAGGCGGCCATCATTATAATAAATATATTATTTATAATTATCGGCAAGTGCACGACCAAATGCATAAAGGATTCACGAAAATGTATGCCTGTTGTGATTTGCGAAATCCCTCATACCTGAGAGTGAAATCGGGTAAGATATGCGGAACGGCATTGCATCAGGACGCTTTGACTTGTAATATATATCAAGAATATGATGAATGTTAAGAAAGGGAACGCTGAGCGGGACTCGATCCACCGATTTTCCTCATAAGTACTGATGGTTCAGTAGTGCATGCTCCGCTGCACATCCGTCACCACGTTCTGGCGAGCTAAGGTATTATGAACCCTGACTGTGTTCATTTACATGCCGCAGAAAAATAAGTAATTGTACGGAATGAAAGTGATGAGATTCTACCGTTATATTTGATTATGTGGTGTAGTGGTTAGCGTGATTGGCTGCCCCTGCCGAAGGCCCGGGTTCGATTCCAGGCTCTGCCTCGAAATTTGAAAAGTGGTACGAGGGCTAGAACGGGGTCCACTCAGCCTCGGGAGGTCAACTGAGTACAGTGGGGTCCGATTCCCCCCTCAGCCATCCTCGAAGTGGTTTTCCCAAATGCCGAGATGATACCTGACTTAGGGCCACGGCCGCTTCCTTCCCTCTTCCTTGTCTATCCTTTCCCATCTTGCCATCCCTACAAGGCCCCTGTTCAACATAGACGTCCTCCTCCCCGGCTGTACCCCCGACTCAATGTCTCAAGCTCTAGAACACTGTCGTTGAGGTGGTTGAGGTGGGATCCCTCGCTGAGTCCGAGGGAAAAACCAACCCTGGAGGGTATAAATATTAAGAAAGAAAGAAATGAAGAAAGAAAGATACTAGATGATTTGAAGAGCTAGTTAAATTGATGCTCCAATTACATGTGGACTATTTGCTTACCGAATCCGGTAACTTTCTGGTCTCCTTGATTTTCTTCCGTCCTCTTTTTCCTTTCTCAACTTGTGTGATTGAGTGCTGAACGACTGTGTAAATATCTCGCCTTGTTTGGTATTTACTTTTCTGTTATAAATACTTCAGTTCTGGGTGCTGGTGCATTATTTTCCTTTTCATTTGAGGGAGGAAATTTTGTTGTAGTGACGTCAAACGCCCCAGGTAGACGTAAACCCTTTTTCATTTCTTTCATACATTGTCCTTTTATTTTACTCCATGTGGCGCTATGCCTGCCCCGCTTCAAATTAGTCTTTACACCGGGAACATTTTCTTGGAAACGGAGAATAATAACGGATGTTATGGTAAACAACAAAGAAAGAGAGGCTATGAAAAGAAACTGAAATTAATTCAACGACATAAATCACAAGAGTGATTTCGAAAGGAAGAATTTCAGGTGACAGAAATTCCCCCTTACAATCTTAAAACTCCAATAAATATAAGAATCCGAGTCCGTAAGTTGTACCATCAACCTTGTATCCTTTCCAATCTGTACCCCTTACCCTGTGTGTGGCTATGTTATTGATGAGTGTACACGGGCCCTTTGCTGGAATCCTTTAATTACTTATTTATGTATACTAGTAATATAATTATTGGCTTCTCTGTTTTTTTAATTTCAAGTTCATGATCATTAATTACTACCTGAATAAATATATACGACTTCATTTTACCGCTTGTATCAAGTAGACTAGTTTATTGATGCTTAGCGTAGGTTAAGTGTTAATATAAGGAAAGATCTTCATTGCGGTAATCACATAAATATGATTGTAAATAAAGGGTACAGATCTCTGCAGATGGTTAAGAGGGTATTTAGGGGTTGTAGTAACGACGTAAAAGAGAAGATATATAAGTCTCTGATAAGACCCCAAATAGAGTACGGTTCCAGTGCATGGGAACCTCACCACGTATAGTTGATTCAAGAACTGGAAAAAAATCCAAAGAAAAGCAGCTCGATTTGTTCTGGGGGATTTCCGACAAAAGAGTAGCGCCATAAAAATGTTGCAAAGTTTGACTGGGAAGACTTGGGAGAAAGGAGACGAGCTGCTCGACTTAGTGGTATGTTCCGAGCTGTCAGTGGATAGATGGCGCGGAATGACGTCAGTAGACGAATACGTTTCAGTGGTGTCTTTAAAAGTAGGAAATATCACAATATGAAGATAAAGTTGGAACTGAAGAGGGTAAAACGGGGCAAATATTCGCTTATAGAGAGAGGAGTTAGGGATTGGAATAACTTACCAAGGGAGATGTTCAACAAATTTCCAATTTCTTTGCAATCATTTAAGAAAATACTAGGAAAACAGCCGATAAGGAATCTGCCACCTGGACGACTGCCCTAAATGCAGATCAGAATTAATTTATGGATGGATGGATGGATGGATGGATGGATGGATGGATGGATGGATGGATGGATGGATGGATGGATGGATGGATGGATGGATGGATGGATGGATGGATGGATGGATGGATGGATGGATGGATGGATGGATGGATGGATGGATGGATGGATGGATGGATGGATGGATGGATGGATGGATGGATGGATGGATGGATGGATGGATGGATGGATGGATGGATGGATGGATGGATGGATGGATGGATGGATGGATGGATGGATGGATGGATGGATGGATGGATGGATGGATGGATGGATGGATGGATGGATGGATGGATGGATGGATGGATGGATGGATGGATGGATGGATGGATGGATGGATGGATGGATGGATGGATGGATGGATGGATGGATGGATGGATGGATGGATGGATGGATGGATGGATGGATGGATGGATGGATGGATGGATGGATGGATGGATGGATGGATGGATGGATGGATGGATGGATGGATGGATGGATGGATGGATGGATGGATGGATGGATGGATGGATGGATGGATGGATGGATGGATGGATGGATGGATGGATGGATGGATGGATGGATGGATGGATGGATGGATGGATGGATGGATGGATGGATGGATGGATGGATGGATGGATGGATGGATGGATGGATGGATGGATGGATGGATGGATGGATGGATGGATGGATGGATGGATGGATGGATGGATGGATGGATGGATGGATGGATGGATGGATGGATGGATGGATGGATGGATGGATGGATGGATGGATGGATGGATGGATGGATGGATGGATGGATGGATGGATGGATGGATGGATGGATGGATGGATGGATGGATGGATGGATGGATGGATGGATGGATGGATGGATGGATGGATGGATGGATGGATGGATGGATGGATGGATGGATGGATGGATGGATGGATGGATGGATGGATGGATGGATGGATGGATGGATGGATGGATGGATGGATGGATGGATGGATGGATGGATGGATGGATGGATGGATGGATGGATGGATGGATGGATGGATGGATGGATGGATGGATGGATGGATGGATGGATGGATGGATGGATGGATGGATGGATGGATGGATGGATGGATGGATGGATGGATGGATGGATGGATGGATGGATGGATGGATGGATGGATGGATGGATGGATGGATGGATGGATGGATGGATGGATGGATGGATGGATGGATGGATGGATGGATGGATGGATGGATGGATGGATGGATGGATGGATGGATGGATGGATGGATGGATGGATGGATGGATGGATGGATGGATGGATGGATGGATGGATGGATGGATGGATGGATGGATGGATGGATGGATGGATGGATGGATGGATGGATGGATGGATGGATGGATGGATGGATGGATGGATGGATGGATGGATGGATGGATGGATGGATGGATGGATGGATGGATGGATGGATGGATGGATGGATGGATGGATGGATGGATGGATGGATGGATGGATGGATGGATGGATGGATGGATGGATGGATGGATGGATGGATGGATGGATGGATGGATGGATGGATGGATGGATGGATGGATGGATGGATGGATGGATGGATGGATGGATGGATGGATGGATGGATGGATGGATGGATGGATGGATGGATGGATGGATGGATGGATGGATGGATGGATGGATGGATGGATGGATGGATGGATGGATGGATGGATGGATGGATGGATGGATGGATGGATGGATGGATGGATGGATGGATGGATGGATGGATGGATGGATGGATGGATGGATGGATGGATGGATGGATGGATGGATGGATGGATGGATGGATGGATGGATGGATGGATGGATGGATGGATGGATGGATGGATGGATGGATGGATGGATGGATGGATGGATGGATGGATGGATGGATGGATGGATGGATGGATGGATGGATGGATGGATGGATGGATGGATGGATGGATGGATGGATGGATGGATGGATGGATGGATGGATGGATGGATGGATGGATGGATGGATGGATGGATGGATGGATGGATGGATGGATGGATGGATGGATGGATGGATGGATGGATGGATGGATGGATGGATGGATGGATGGATGGATGGATGGATGGATGGATGGATGGATGGATGGATGGATGGATGGATGGATGGATGGATGGATGGATGGATGGATGGATGGATGGATGGATGGATGGATGGATGGATGGATGGATGGATGGATGGATGGATGGATGGATGGATGGATGGATGGATGGATGGATGGATGGATGGATGGATGGATGGATGGATGGATGGATGGATGGATGGATGGATGGATGGATGGATGGATGGATGGATGGATGGATGGATGGATGGATGGATGGATGGATGGATGGATGGATGGATGGATGGATGGATGGATGGATGGATGGATGGATGGATGGATGGATGGATGGATGGATGGATGGATGGATGGATGGATGGATGGATGGATGGATGGATGGATGGATGGATGGATGGATGGATGGATGGATGGATGGATGGATGGATGGATGGATGGATGGATGGATGGATGGATGGATGGATGGATGGATGGATGGATGGATGGATGGATGGATGGATGGATGGATGGATGGATGGATGGATGGATGGATGGATGGATGGATGGATGGATGGATGGATGGATGGATGGATGGATGGATGGATGGATGGATGGATGGATGGATGGATGGATGGATGGATGGATGGATGGATGGATGGATGGATGGATGGATGGATGGATGGATGGATGGATGGATGGATGGATGGATGGATGGATGGATGGATGGATGGATGGATGGATGGATGGATGGATGGATGGATGGATGGATGGATGGATGGATGGATGGATGGATGGATGGATGGATGGATGGATGGATGGATGGATGGATGGATGGATGGATGGATGGATGGATGGATGGATGGATGGATGGATGGATGGATGGATGGATGGATGGATGGATGGATGGATGGATGGATGGATGGATGGATGGATGGATGGATGGATGGATGGATGGATGGATGGATGGATGGATGGATGGATGGATGGATGGATGGATGGATGGATGGATGGATGGATGGATGGATGGATGGATGGATGGATGGATGGATGGATGGATGGATGGATGGATGGATGGATGGATGGATGGATGGATGGATGGATGGATGGATGGATGGATGGATGGATGGATGGATGGATGGATGGATGGATGGATGGATGGATGGATGGATGGATGGATGGATGGATGGATGGATGGATGGATGGATGGATGGATGGATGGATGGATGGATGGATGGATGGATGGATGGATGGATGGATGGATGGATGGATGGATGGATGGATGGATGGATGGATGGATGGATGGATGGATGGATGGATGGATGGATGGATGGATGGATGGATGGATGGATGGATGGATGGATGGATGGATGGATGGATGGATGGATGGATGGATGGATGGATGGATGGATGGATGGATGGATGGATGGATGGATGGATGGATGGATGGATGGATGGATGGATGGATGGATGGATGGATGGATGGATGGATGGATGGATGGATGGATGGATGGATGGATGGATGGATGGATGGATGGATGGATGGATGGATGGATGGATGGATGGATGGATGGATGGATGGATGGATGGATGGATGGATGGATGGATGGATGGATGGATGGATGGATGGATGGATGGATGGATGGATGGATGGATGGATGGATGGATGGATGGATGGATGGATGGATGGATGGATGGATGGATGGATGGATGGATGGATGGATGGATGGATGGATGGATGGATGGATGGATGGATGGATGGATGGATGGATGGATGGATGGATGGATGGATGGATGGATGGATGGATGGATGGATGGATGGATGGATGGATGGATGGATGGATGGATGGATGGATGGATGGATGGATGGATCCGGACGGTTTTTTGTCCGTTCTGATGATCACGGTCTTTTATCTTTTGATTTAGGTAGGGGGGTACCCCATTGTATCTAGACAATTGATGCAGCACATCGTGCGTGTGCATTTGTACTGTATCAAGCAAGAAGAACCAAACTATTCAACGTACAGTCCAGTGCTATTAAGCTCCATGACTGTTTCTGGGGACCAAGACACGTCTTCAGACTGCAAGAAACTGATTACATTATGTCAGTTGTCACCATGTACGGCCACGGCGAGGCCCTGTACTTTCATCCCGACGTCGTACGGCACATTACAACTGGGCACGTCATCATGTAACGCTGGTGTGAGAGAGAAGCTTTGTGATGTTTGGCTATGATATTGCATGAGATCACAGCGCGTTTGTCCAGGTCATTCAGGGTTAAACCAAGATTCCTCACTATCATAATAATGTCATGCAACTCATTACTAAACCATGTATCCAGTGTTTCGAAATGAAATTCAGCAGGTCACTCGTCCATCGTTCTTTCACCGTTAAAACCTTTGCTTACATAGCAGATACCGCCTGGCTACAGTGGCCTTGTTGATAGTTTTATCTTTTGCTTAATTTTTAAAACAGCGACTAGAATAACCACCAACTCTTTGTCTCACAGACTTTAGCCCAATTGCACATGTTTGGGATCGAACAAATGGGCGATTTCTGGACGTTCTCGTTGACCATGTAATCTGCCAGACCTTCCAAAATCTCGATTGAAGAGTGAGATAAAATGAACAAGCAATTGCTTGACGGGATGATGAATGAAGTGCCAAGAAGGGTACAAGCATGCATGACGGCAATGGGACGATTTACCAGGTAGGATGAGGTTGTTGACGTTGGTGTGCATCAATACCCATAATCGGGCAAATTTTGTAAATCTATGTAAAGTGTATTACCGGGTTTTGACCCGTGAATTATAAATCTCTTTTGAGACATAGTTACTTTCTCTGAATCGAAACTTCCCAACAACTGACTATGTTTGAATGGGCGTTTCCTCCTCTAATGATTGTGCCTTTTAAAGGCTTCTGGGCTACTCTGCTCACTCGTGTACCTGTTCTAGAATTTTCGAGCTCTTTTGTCATGTATTCAGAGCTGATGAGCTCTATAAATGTCAAATTGTAATTTTCAAAATTGTAAAATATTTATTGAGCACCAATGCTCTTCTGATTATTGTTTGAGTTTTCGGATATCTCGTACATGTTGTTAACTTGCAATTGTGTTAAAACTTTTAATCAGCGAGAAAAGAAATAAATTAAAATTTTCTCATATTTGTTAGTGTAACGTATACTCTGATTTGTGAACTGTCCAGCCATTCACCTCACACGCTTCCTTACCGCTGCTGACCACGGAAAAGCCCGGAATAATACTAATAATAATAATAATAATAATAATAATAATATACAGTATTTACTTAAATACTGCATATGAGATACTAGATATAATTCTTTATTTCGTTATCCTATGATTTCATTTATTAAATAATATAGCTATGTGGCCTGTTATTCTTTGGTTCTACTCGCTGAACCTGCTGTAGTTTCGTCATTGACCTGAATTTTAACGCCTTCATTCTATGCCTTCTGGTGGAATTTGGGCTTGCTATAACTAATCTGGGTCAATAGCAATGGAGCCAAACGACAAGTAAGAAACTGCAAATAATTAGAGGTAAATGCTGGAGATTAGGAATATAGTGAAAGTTTTGCGCTAACCACTCTGGAATTTTCTTGAATTTCTTAAAATTTACACCCAATACATCACCAAGTGCAACTACATTTCAACTGAAAATTTTCTCGTGATCTTATCCTCGCTTAAGGTTCCTATTTACGCTACTACACTCAGCACAAAAATTAGGGGAACAGGCTTTTAATGCTGTGTAGTATCTCGACATATGGATTTGTGAAAAGAAACAGATGTTGGTGAAGGAAATGCATGCTTTATTTAATTAGCAACAACAAAACCAACCAACCGACCGAGCTCGATAGCTGTAGTCGCTTAAGTGCGGCCAGTATCCAGTAATCGGGAGATATTGGGTTCGAGCCCCACTGTCGGCAGCCCTGAAGATGGTATTCCGTGGTTTCCCATTGTCACACCAGGCAATTGCCGGGGCTGTACCTTAATTAAGGCCACGGCCGCTTCCTTCCAATTCCTAGGCCTTTCCTATCCCATCGTCGCCATAAGACATATCTGTGTCGGTGCGACGTAAAGCAAATAGCAAGAAACAAACAAGAAACCAAAAAAACCATTGCCTTTGCATTTAACCATTCACCACAATTCGCAACACAACAGATGATCTACCACAATCACAATGTAAAGTTCTCGCTGAACAGGCTGCATACCCGAGGGATAGTTGTCTAATACCGTGTTGCACCTCCCCTAACTTCAATTACAGCTGCGCACCTGCGTGACATGCTGCGTATATAACGTCGGATGACTGCGTATGGAATGGCATCCCTTTCCTCGACCAGCACTTCACTGAGGTCGTGTAATATTTGTAGAGCATTTCGCGCTGCCGAATCCGTCTCTGTAATACATCCCATAAGTGCTCCAGTGGATTTAGGTCGGGGCTCCTTGCAGGCCAATCCATCACACAGATGTGCAATCGCTGGAGATGGCCTACACTACGAACTGTCCTGGCATTCGCCTTAGTGCAGGAGAATGGAAAACCACGGAAAACCATTCTCAGGACAGCCGACGGGTGGGGTCAGGCTTGAAGTCCAGCCCTGTGCCCCTGTCCCGTCTCCCGAATGCAGAGGCGTAGAGCCACGGTAGAGCCGTGGCCACCTTTCCTCTGCTCGGTTGGCCGGTCAGAGTACAGAGCTGTTGGACCACGGACAAGCCATGGCCTCTTAAGGGACGAAACCCAAGGGCCGAAACGCACTCTGCATCTACCGACGGAGATGATCTCTGGTGTCTCGTGCAGTATAGGCTGTCGCATTGTCATGCATCAGCAAGAATCAGGCCTTACACCAAGAGCATCAGGAGTAATATGGTCGTTCACGATGTTCGTGGTGTACACCGCAGCATTCAGACGGCCAAGTACTACAACAAGATCCGTACGATTATTATCAGTCATGATCCCTCCCCACACCATGACAGATCCACCAACATGTCTGTCCACTTCCTGCATAAGACTTTCAACGAATCGCTGTCCTCGTAGTCTCCACACGCGTTGACGGCCATCCGGTCCACATTTAAGGTAAACCGGGACTCATCTGTAAACATTACCCGACTTCAGTGTCTCAGTTGTCAGTGACGATGTTCTCTGGCAAATGCAAGACGAGCTGTGAGGTGTGAGGGGCTTACATGAGCAGATTTCCTAGACGTATGTTATCCTTTCTTAATCGATTGCGTACGGTCTGAACACACAGCTGAACACCAGAGGCTCTTGTAAGGTCACTGGAGAGCCGGCGTAGTGCGGAAAACCGTAGGAATTTGTCCTGTTGAGCAGTCCGTTTGTGACCTTGTCCACGGCGTCTAACATACCCTCCTGTCTTCGTATAACAATGCCAGAGCCTGTGCACGACGGATGGAGACACTCTGAGGTCGTTAGCCGCATACCGCATTTTTCTTCCATATTAACGTAGGGCAACAGCTCGGGACACGTCCGCTTCGCTTAGATGCCTCATGCTGACTGTCTCATAGGCCTACTCGAATAATGTGTATTAACGTCTCCAATAGTGTGGCGAGAGTGGTTCGTGTACTGTGGACTACTTTGTATTGAGACTACGGGACTGGAAGCATATTTTTTTTAAATAGCATAACCTCTACGCGATTAAATCACCGTAACTACGTTACTGTGGTGTGTAGCAATTCGTATAAAGCTGTATATATGTATGCTCCACGGCATAAAATTTTACAGCATGTCAAACCTTTGTTCCCCTAATTTTTGTTCCGAGTGTACTTTCCGCATAAATTTGTGTTTGTAACAGTACAAGTTAATAGAGATTCACATTGAATAATATTTTTCACAAGACATAATTTCGAGAGAACAGTCTTTCAGATAATTCCTGTATTCAAAATAGGATACATATAAATTTCCACTGTAAGTAAATCAGCCCACCTCCCCCAATTTAGTTCGATTTCCGACTCGTCAAAGGATTCTAAGCCTAGACTGGTGCTGGAACAGATTCTCGTAGGAGCTAGGTGGCATGGAAGATTGCAGAGCTGGTCAAGGAAGTGAAACAATATGGTTTAGGATGTCACACTGACCGCGTTACACTTCAGTATCTGCAGGTATCTGACTGGCAGCAGTGATTTTCTCAGGCCAAGGCCCTTCATGGGCTTTCTCTAGGCTAAGTGAAACCGAGAGCCACATGTATCTTCAGAAGTGAAAGTTCCGTTTTGAAATAAATAAATAAATTAATTAATTAATTAATTAATTAATTAATTAATTAATTAATTAATTAATTAAATCCAAGTCGTTGATCATTAATGTAACGTGAACAGTTATGAATTGTAATTCGTTCTGTAAGTCGTTACGGAAAATACTGGAGAAATATATCACGTTACTGTACCCTAAGGGTAGTACTATGCTAGTAAGTTAGAGGCTATATTTCATCTCAAACAATTTTAAGCTCTTTACTGTAAAGGGAATGTCATGACAAGCCTATAGATTACAGTTCCAGACTAATGTATTCGAACACGTGGTGCCACGTTCTTCAATATTAATATCTAGTAAGTTCGCTATTCAATTCAAATTGAGTTCGTTGAGGGAAACTTCCTCCAAATTTAATGCATTGCACTTCAGCAAGGATGATTGCTTGTAGATTCGTGAGGCAGTAAAACACAGTTTAAATTCAGCTCATTACGTTGAGCACAATGGTGTTTCTATTGAACCGCCAGGTTAAACTTTATCTCTGGTTTATGAATTTCAAAATGTTACTGACGATCTTAAAAAGTTACGAAGTAGTGCTCTGGAAACATATTGTTCACAACTGACTAATTTCAAGCTCCACACTCGTCTTCAGAAAGGTCAGTAAAAGTAAGCTATCTCACTACAGCTCCATTTTGTTCCACCTTGACCACATTTTAACACTTAAGAGTGCCAAATACGATCTAATATTGTGTTTCGAAAAAAATGGCTAGATTTTAGTTGAATCGTTGGTTTTCCTAACAATACCATATTGTTACAAGAAAGAGAATATTGCAAATATGCTCCGACCAGCTAGGAGGTTCTAATTTCATTCTTAACCGTGTACGTAAAATAAACAAATAAATAGCCTTGTAAATCCCCTAAGGGCTATGGCCTCCTGCAACGTAGGGACAGTGCTAAGTTTAACTCATCAGGTGAGCAGGTCCTGAAGAGCATTATTACATTGGTTTCTTCCTACTTTGTTTCGGGAAAACGTATTACTGCATATTGTACACTGTGTAGTCTCACCTCCGAATGGATCCAATTACTGAAGACAATTCCCGTTTCTCGTCTTAAATCCCCAAAGCAAGATCAACAACGTAAATAAATGATTCCGAATAACGGGAATACCGATATTGCCTATGTTTCTTGGTCGATATAGCCTACCGCGACGTGATAGATTGTAATTTTCCCATTTTCATACACCCTTATTAAACAGCCACGGGGCTGAGTAGCTCAGGTTGCTGGATTCGATTTCGGCTCAGTTGGGTGAAATTTGAAGGTGCTCAAATAAGTCATCCTCGTGTCGGTAGATTTACCGGCACATAAAAGAACTCCTTCCAGCACCTCGACATCTCCGAAAACCGTACACAAGTAGTTAGTAGGACGAAAAACCAATACTACTATTACTTTAAATAGCCTAGGGAACTGAGTTAGCCTATTAAGTTAAATATTTATGTATTAAAAGCACTTCTGTGGATGACAAGTTGTCATTTTCTCGTGATTCTACTGTTGCCTCTAAATATTCTATTGTCTATCGACTATAAATGAAAATGAAAACCACATATCAAAGATTAAAATACAGGCTAATCCTGTTTACGTGGTATGAACCCATTAGCTTATATTTAGCCTACGTTTTTGTAGGTTTACTTGTTCACGAATGTATTTACTTTATTCCACTTTGCCTCCATCTTGTGTGGGAATTGTTAACTCCCATCTCGACAGGCAGATTATTTTTTATTATAATAATACAATATACCAGAGTTAAACATGTAATGTGGTTACGCTCATTTTCACCGCACATTTGCTTCAATTTTGGAAATTATTTTCGACAGGCAAACATGGAATGTGCGTTCAGTCTTTTTCAAAACGATCCGCGTTTATTTGGAACTCAATTCGAACCGAGTACTATATGATCCCAGATTTTACCGTGCCTTGAGACTCAATCCGTACTGAGTTTTCGTTTTTATGTCACTTTCTATACGGAATATGTATTCAAATCGATTTGAAACCTGCATCTAAACGCGATACTTCTTATTATTCCTCTCTTCTTCTTCTTATTATTATTATTTTATTATTATCATAATCATCTCAGGGTAGGCAACGTGAGAAGAATATAGTGTGCTTTTACATGGAACCTGATGGAAAATATGCATGATTATTATATGATTTGTGTACATACTGGGTTGAAAATATATAAAAACTTAATGACAGTTTCAACCTTTTAAAAGTGTGTGTTTCATTGAAAGGTTTGCTATTTTAGAAATGTTCACAAGTGCATATTTATTTACAAAGTAATCCTTAAGCTTGATCATTTGCCGGGCTGAGTGGCTGAGACGGTTGAGGCGCTGGCCTTCTGACCCCAACTTGGCAGGTTCGATCCTGGCTCAGTCCGGTGGTATTTGAAGGTACTTAAATACGCCAGTCTCGTGCCGGTAGATTTACTGGCACGTAAAAGAACTCCTGCGGGACTAAATTCCGGCACCTCGACTTCTCCAAAAACCGTAAAAGTAGTTCGTGGAACGTAAATCGAATAACATTATTATTATTATTAGTAAACGCTTGGAAAGAGGAAGAAACCGGCAGATACACTAGCTGTTTTTGAGAATATTTGAACGGACTCAGTTTCTATAAGCTCGAGTGAAGTACAATGGGAATCTGCAAAATCAAGTGGCACTAAAAGATTAATAAATCATTCCTTTGTATCTCAGTGTTCATGAACCGTAATTTACTTGTGGTGGAAACCTAACCTAACCGAAACTAACCTGACCTAACCTAACGGTTAAATACGACTATAATTTTCTTGTAGGTTTTACGACTCACTCGCTACTTTTCCCGATTTCGGAGCCGCCGTGGTGCTGGTAATTTCTTCCACAGGAGTTCTTTCCAATGGTGACAGTACTACCAAAACGCAGTTGGCATATTTACGAACCTCCAGATACGCGACAGGGCCGGTATTGCTTCCGCCAAGATGGACTCAAAACGCCTTTGTTCTTTCATCTGAGCCACTTCCTGAAAAATTAGTATTATTGTTTCTCGTTACTCCTTGGACCACTTCCACTAGGCTTATAAATATTTTCAGATGTCATCAGCTTCACCCAAAACGCAACTAATAATTTTAAGTCTCCAAGATATAGAGGCAAAAACATTTAGTGGTTGTCCTTCTATTTCCAGGACAGTGTGTTGAATCCAATCTGAAATCGGTAACACTTGACGGCATGTAAATGAAATAAATCCATTTGCATTGGCTTTCGCTTAAAGAATTTCTGTGTGGTAGAATTCCGACAAGTTATCGCCCCTTAATATTTCGCTCCTTGGGAAGAAGAGGGTCACAAGTGCAAAAAGTGATACTACTGAGATAATTGCAATGTGTGAATGTGAAAATATTTTAAATATGCACATAATATAAAATATATTAATATATAAAATACTGTATATAAAAATATGTTAAAAATTGAATTTACCAGACCTTTGTAAATCTTACATTGTGATTATCTCAGAAGTAAAATTTTGCACTTGTTTTCCCCTCCTTCCCAAGGTGCTATTTATAAGGGTTGTTGAATTTAACATACCAAGTCCGAGCAAATTGGCCGTGCGGTTTGGGTCGCGTAGCTGTAGGAATAAATTGGGGAGATGGTGGTTTCGAATACCACCTTCGGGAACGCTCAAGATGCTTTTCCGTGGTTTCCCATTTTCACACCTGTAAAAATTCTTGGGCTGTACATGAATTTAGGCCACGACCATTTCCTTCCCAGTCCTAACCATTTCCCTTGCTTACGTTGCCAAAAACCTTCGATGTGTTAGTGCGACGGTAAACCGCTATCAAAATAATAATAATAATAATAATAATAATAATAATAATAATAATAATGATAATATAATAATAATAATAATAATAATAATAATAATAATAATAATAATAATAATAGAAAGATCTGGAAACTCTGCAAATAAATATTTGGAGCGCAGGAGGTGGCGGCGCTGCATAATGTGGTGTTTCTTTGGTCGTGAGACATGCTTCTGCTTAATAGAAGAAAAAGATTTTAGCAACGTTCGTGTATCATGGTTATGTCCGAACGAAGATAATGTGGCTTGATTCAATTCTTGTGGAAATAAGGTGCTTTGTCTGGGAACACTGTTACGAAGTGAACATGTGTTCCACGGTAACGAACGTTAACACGCTGCCAACCCAACAGTTGAGAGTCGGCGATTTTCGCTGGGGTCTTACGCATCTTCCGCCTTGAGTTGTGCGACAGTCACGTCTTTCGTTTGATGAAGAAAGCCCTGAAGAGTAAGCGTTTCACCACCGATCAAACGGATCCCGATGCTGTGGAAGAATGGTTTAATCAACGACCAGTGTAAGTATAGACTCAAGTGGTACAGGCTATAGACGTGTCGCGAAGTTCAGCGTTTCGACTGGCGCCTGAACGATAGACGTTTTGAAGCGTATGTTGTTCAGTAAAACTAATGCAAGTTTCTTGATACCGGTCTATGTTTCAATAATTAAACCACCTTTATAATGTATTCGCCATGAAGTTATTTTTTATTATTTAATTAAAATAATATTATTGTTTTTACGTTCCACGAATTACTGTTACGGTTTTCGCAGACGTCGAAGTGCCGGAATTTCGTCCTGCAGGAGTTCTCTTATGTGCCAGTAAATCTACCGACACGAGGGTGACATATTTGAGCACCTTCAAATACCACCGGACAGAGTCAGGATTGAACCTGCTGAGTTGGTCCCAGAAGACCAGCGTCTCAACCGTCTGAGCCATTCAGCCCGGCATTATTATTATTATTATTATTATTATTATTAATATTATTATTATTATTATTATTATTATTATTATTATTATGTGGTTTTTATGTCCACAAACATTTGTAAAATCTGCATAAATCTCAAACCTACTGGAAAATTATTGATGACAAATTATATGTAAAATAAAGGCATTCGATAATGTTGATTGTACCAAGCTATTTGAGATTATGAACGTGATCGTGATCAGATACCGAGAACGAAGAATTATCTACAATCTATATAAAAATCAGTCTGCAGTGATTAGAACCGAAGGATTTGAGAAAGAAGCAGCAATCCAGAAAGGAATGAGGCAGGTTGAAGTTTGTCCCTCCTCCTTTTCAGTGTTTGTATAGAACAGGCAGCGAGAGGAAATCAAAGAGGAACTTGAAAAGGGAATTACAATCGAGGAGAGCTAATCAAAACCCTGAAATTTTCCGATAATATTGTTATTTTTCTAAGACTGCAGAAGATCTGGAGAAATTGCTCAATGGTACCAATGGAGTCTTGGGTAAGGAGTACAAGATGGAAACAAGTTATAGAGTGCTGTCGAACGAAGCAGGTGATGCAGGTAATTTTAGATTAGGAAATGAAGACTTAAAGGAAGTAGATGTAACATACGTCTTACTAACGATGGCAGAAGTAAGGAGGACATCAAATGAAGACTAGCGCAAGAAAGGAAGATATTTCTTAAGAAGAGAAATTTGCTCACTTCGAACATTCGTGTATGGTGTTACCGAAGAATAATCAAGGTGAGATGGACAATCCGAATCACGAATGGAGAGATACTGAATCGAATTGGAGAGAGGAGATCAATTTGCCTGACTTGTTCAGTTGGCTTTTGAGAGAAGTGTAGGCGGTAATATCGGTAGATGTGGACCAAAGTATGAATATGACAAGCAGATTAGGATACAGTAGTTACGTAGAAATGAAAAGATTAGCACAGGATAGGCTGATATGGACAGCTGCATCAAACCAGTCTGTGGACTGATGACTCAAGCAACACCAACATGTAAAGTTGGGCGTCATGGCAATTACTGTACTTAAATTTTTGTAAAACCTTAAATCCTATTTGTAATTATCCGAATTGCAGTGTTTGGAGGTCGATTTTCCTCATGTTAATCTCCTTGATATCCCTGTTAATAGATAAGCTGCTAAGAATTGAATGGGGGAATAGAACACAATACACTCCTCTAATTAAAGGGCACTAACGTACATGCAGAATTCAAAGGAATGTATTCAGAACAAGGGTATGGTGGGAATGATGTATAATAGAGGAGCCGAGGGGCATGTAGCAGAAAATGGATTAGTGGTAATCATGATGCACGTGTGGCTTCGGACTGGGTGATCGGGTATATGTTCCTGTACCGTAACTCAATGTTTTGTGTGGCAAATATACACTTCCCGTCGTAAACAACAAACATACTAGATTGGAGCTTTTCTCTGTGTCTTATCAAGGATGTGTCGTGAATGCGATTAAAACATTCTTCTTCCTTTTCTCCTTCTTGTACTACTACTACTACTACTACTACTACTACTACTACTACTGGGGTCGCAGGTGCAAAGTGTGTAGCTGATGTGGATCTGGTCCGGTTTTACGGCCGGATTCCCTTCCTGGTGCCAACCGTATGTGGAGAATGTTCCTGTGGTTGTAGGTAATGTGATTAGTAGTGTCAACGGGCGAGTTGGGCGTGCGGTTATGGGCGCGCAGCTGTGAGCATTCATCCGCATGATAAAGAGTTCGAACCGCACTGTCGACCGCCCAGAAGATGGTTTTCCGTCGTTTCCCGTTTTCACACCAGGCAAATGCTGGTGGCTGTACCGTAAGTAAGGCTACGGCTGCTTCCTTCCTTCCAACTCCTACTCCTTTCCTATCCCATCGTCGGCATAAGAAATTTCTGTGTCGGTGCGACGAAAAACAAATTGTGAAACAATATAGTGGCAGTATGATGAGGAATATTTTGCAACAAATACCCAATCCCCGAGTGGTAGGAATTAACTATACACATTTACAATTTCCGGCCCCGCTGGAAATCAAACCCGGCGCCGTCTGACCCGAGGGCTAAAACACCGACCATTCAGCCAAGGATCTGGTAAATTTGAGAGTCTGCGAAATAAGAAAGTGTAGTGTATTAGAGCAAATTTAAATATAAGGATTTTCTTTAATTGAACGTGTTAACCATATAAATTTTACCAACGTCTTCGAATTCATAAAATATACATCATTGGCACTTTATTGTGTTGCATAGGTATAGGGTAAGGTTAATTAGTTCTTTATCAAACAAATCAGTAGTTTTCCACCAATCAAATGCGGGGAGCAGAAGTGACTCTTTCGTGCCAAATCAACGTACAGTTTTTCGCTACTTTGTTGATCTGCTTCTCAGAGTCCCTGAACATCTGAGATTAGTATGAGATTGTAACGTACTCCGATGATCACTTTAAGGATTTAAACATTGACAAACATTGTTATACCCGGTTCAGAGTGGTGATGTTTGAAAGTGCTAAAATACGACAGCTTAGTCTTGGGAGATTGACCAACTCATAAATGAACTTCTGTAGGATGAAATTCTCACAGCCCGGTGTCCCCGAAAACCGTAAAAGTAGTTAGTGGGACGTAAAACCAATAGCACTGCTTTTATTAATAATTTACTTTTACAGAAGGGCACCAAATGTTGTTTTAATAATGGTACGAATTAAAAACAGGGCACTGTATTGACATTACGATAAGTAATCGTGTGAAAATTAAGCTATAAATACATTGCTTAACAGAAAAGTTGAAGCACCCGGAAGGGGAGGAAGAAACAAAATTTAAATATACGTCTTGACGGGGTAGTACATGATGTTATTTCAGTGATTACAAAATCGAGTCATATTTACAGGGAACTTGGCTGTACAAGCTAACTTATCAGTATGACGTTGCACCCAGTATCACCAGGATGCATGCAATGATTCGGTTGGTAAGGATGTCATAAAGCCGTTGTATCCTCTCCTGAGGCAAGATGGCCCACCGCTGTTGTAACTGGTCCTTGATATCCTGAATACTGGCACTGGGATGGAATTGACGACCGACATGTTCTATCGGGGACCGATATGGTGATCTTGCTGGCCACGGGAGTACCTCAATATCACGCAGACAGTTCATAGAGACACGGACTGTGTGGACGAGCATTGTCCTGTTGAAAAATACACCACGATCCTGTGGCATGAGAGCTAACATATGAGAATGCAGGATGTCCGTGACATACACTTGTCCCGTCAGAGTCCCCTTATTCACTACCAGCTGTGACCTGAAGTCACGCCCGATGGCTCCGCACACCATGACGTCAGGTGTAACACCGCTGCGCCTTTCCAAGGCATTGGAAGAATGGGACCTCTCACCAGGTCGCCGCCATACTCGCAGACGATGGTAATCCGGGGTAATGCAGAACCGTGATTCATCGCTGAACATAATGCTATGCCATTCATCAGCAGTACATGCTTCCCGATCACGGCACTATTCCAAACGCAGCAGCTTGTGTTGTCGTGTTAACGGCAGCCTACGCATGAGATGGTATTTCCCTAGCGCGGTTGCTGCTAGTCTGCGACCAATGGTGCGGGATGACACACACTGTTGCAGGGAGTCCATTACTTGTTCTCAGATAGCAGAAACAGATGCGAAGGTTTACGATGAGCTTGGTGCACAATACAAAGGTACTCCCTTGTGGTGGTCAGACGTGGTTGACTGGAACCTTCACGACGAGTATGCCTGCCCTCACATTTCAATGCAGTCCAACATCGTGGCACTGCCACATCCGAATGCCCCACTAATGTGAATATTGCACGATTCATCCAGCCGGTTTTACATGGCCAAACTCTGTTAGGTGCTGATAACGCTGTCTCATACGAGGACGTGGCATCTCCGTGTCTTTCACAATGATCTCTCAACACCTGACGCTGTTCACGCCCCATATATACCCTACAAGCCCAGGTAACAACGCTAATCACGAACAACACTAATGCACTCTCGTGGTCGTTCAACTTGTCACAGAGAATCGCAACTCTAATCATTTGCATACCCGTCGCTGGTGTGTATGTGTACGAAGTTACATTCCTTCTGTGTGCTTCAAATCTTTGTCAGGCAGTGCCTCGGAAATTAATATGATGTTCATACTCTACCCGTTCACTAGTTCAATACTTGTAATAATCGTAGGTCACTCTCTGGATTTGCGGGAGGAGCAGCTCACCATGTGAGCACAAGTTGGCAGGTTCATTCACGGCTCAGTCCAGTTGTATTTGGGTAGTTGACATTGTAACTACAGTGACGTCATACAATCTTTCCACCCACTTTCTCCTAACTCCTCTGTTCGCCACATGGCACGCTGATGTCCGATGTTTTTATATGACTGCCAGCGAATATACAGAATACGAACTATCTGAATTGCGATGACTCCAGGGTATGCTTACGCCCTCCAGTGGGCCCCGATGGTTACTGTCAGTGACCGATTAGATTGTAGTTTGCAGCAAAGCGTTGGTAGTGGCAGGGCTAGATTAAAGTTTGGCTAGATCGCACAGTGACCTCAATAATTCTTACTATCGGTGTCGAAAATTACAGAAAGTGAGGGTTAGATTACTATTACAGAGAGAATTACTGGTAATGAGGAATAGGTTATGATTTTTTACAAAATAGCTGATAGTGACTGGTAAGATTCTTGTTTACCAAGACGCACTGTTAGCGAGAGAATTAGGGTCGCACTGTGACGTTAATATCACTGCCAGTGTCAACATTACTGATAAGTTGGGTAGATTACAGTTTGTGACAAAATTACAGATAGCAACTGCTTAGGTCCTCTTCCCCTATCAAGCCTGTATGTGACGAAAGCCACTAAACGCATCAATCACGTCCACCATCGTAGGACCGTTCGAACTCTATTACCATCTTTGGCACTAATATGCTGCTGCTCAGCTCACTGGAGTGGGTGATTGCAGATAAAATTGATGTGTGTGCTACTTACTGATTTTCTCTTCTTGTCATGTGATTGTATATATATTGTGACACTGACAGTTTTTTTCACGTTTCATTTCAACAGTCGTTACGTTAGGGGCGTTGGCATAAGATCGTGAATATGTTCGTTGTGAATTTTTGCCAGTCTTTGTTTGCCGTCTTTGTTAAAAGTTTCTTCTATTTTATACCCTCTACTTCTAAATTTAACACTTTTCTATCGATTTAGACAGTTTCCTTACGTCTTTTTTTGTTTTTATTTCGTGGTACGAAAATATATGTTAATGGGTGGAACACGTATGGCCAGCTCCGAGGGGAGCAATGCATTCACCAGACTGTTTGTGCTACCTAAAGGTTCTGACACCTATATCCAGAATTTTGAAGGTTTATGGAAATCGATGAAGATGAATGCTAAGAAGATTATTTACAAGTTTTTGCGTTTCTATATATCCAGCGGCTGCGTAACTAGGGATTCATAACGACCGGAGAAATTATGCCGAGTGTCCTTCGTGACGTCGCACGGGCTTATTCGGAGTAAGAGGAAGTGGAATATGATCCGAGTGGAATGTGATCCGATGACTACCCTACGAACGGCGACGAGGCGTGCAGTGTTGTGGCTACCGATAGAGCGAGCAGCAGCAGAGAAAAGGAGTAGGTTCGAACTTCACTGTCGGCAGCCATGAAGATAGTTTTCCGTGGTTTCGTATTTCCACACCAGGCAAATGCTTGGTCTGTACCTTAATTGAGGCCACGACCGCTTCATTCCAATTACTAGCTCTTTACTATTCCATCGTAACCATAAGTCCTATCTGTGTAGGTGCGACGTAATGCAAATTGGAACAGAAAGGAAAGGAGTGAAGTGATTGAGCTTGGAAGTGTTAGTGCCCGCACTCGTACGCCTCGTGCTGGGAATGTCGCCGAGCGTTGGTAGATCTGACAACGCTCTGTGCCATAGGTGAAGGAGTGGGGCAGGGCGTAACGTCGATGTCGTTACTGCGCGAACACCGATATTTGAAGGTGCTCAAATTCTTCAGCCTTCTGACGGTCGATTTACAAACTTGGAAAGGAATTCCTGAGAGGGAAAGTATTCCGGCTACTTGACGTGTCTGTAAAACTTTTAAACTAGATCAGGAGTGATATTTTATCTGAATTGAGGAGCCAGCCCAAACGTTTAGGCGTCAGTATGAATCCCACAAAGTTGATATTTATAAATAATGGGGTTGCGCTGCATAGCGTTGACCTCCGTATATATGTATAGGCGTTGTGAGGTAGGGGTCCGACTCGTTGGCAAAATGGTCAGTGTACTGGCCTTCGGTTCAGAGGGTCTCGGGTTCGATTTCCTGCCGAGTCTGAGATTTCATTCGCTTCTGATTAATTCTCCTGGCTCAGAGACCTGGTGTATGTGTCAGTCCCTACACTCTCCTCATCATATTCAAACAACATACCACACTACCAACCGCCACAGAAATACGCAATAGTGATATAGGGAGTGCGTCAGGAAGGGCATCTGGTCGTAAAACAGGGCCAAATCGCCATCTGCGACACAGTTCGCTCCCGCGACCCCACATGTATTGGGGAAAAGTGGTAGGAAAATGATAAGTTGTGAGGTAAGTCTTTTTGCCGATGATTTTATACTGTATAGAGTAATAAATAAGTTACAAGATTTTTTTTTTTTTGCTACGGGCTTTACGTCGCACCGACACAGATAAGTCTTATGGCGACGATGGGATAGGAAAGGCCTAGGAGTTGGAAGGAAGCGGCCGTGGCCTTAATTAAGGTACAGCCCCAGCATTTGCCTGGTGTGAAAATGGGAAACCACGGAAAACCATCTTCAGGGCTGCCGATAGTGGGATTCGAACCTACTATCTCCCGGATGCAAGCTCACAGCCGCACGCCTCTACACGCACGGCCAACTCGCCCGGTGTGTTACAAGATTGGGTGCAACTAAATAAAAATAAATGGCGTATGGCTTTTAGTGCCGGGAGTGTCCGAGGACATGTTCGGCTCGCCACGTGCAAGTCTTTTAATTTAACTCCCGTAGGCGACCTGCGCGTCGTGATGAGCATGAAATGATGATGAAGACGGCACATACACCGAGTCCCCGTGCCGGCGAAATTAACATATGATGGTTAAAATTCCCGACCCTGCCAAGAATCGAACCCGGGACTCCTGTGACCAAATGCCAGCACGCTAACCATTTAGCCATAGAGCCGGACTATGAGCAACTGCAAGAACACCTCAACAATGTTGCGAGATGGACAGCAGGCAATGGTTTGATGATAAACTGGGTTAAAAGTCAGGTTGTTTCACTAATAGGAATAGTTCTTTCAGATTTAATTACTGCGTTGCTGAGGTGAAAGTTCCTTATGGGGATCACTGTAAGTATCTAGGTGTTAATATAAGAAAATATCTTCATTGGGGTAATCACAAAAACGGGTTGTAAATAAGAGGTAAAGATCCCTGCACGTGGTTATTAGGGTATCTAGAGGTTGTAATAAAGATGTAAAGGAGAGGGCATATAAGCCTCTGTTAAGAACCCAGCTAGATTATGGTTCCAGTGCACAGGACCCTTACCAGGATTACTTGATTCGAGAACTGGAAAAAATCCTAAGAAAAGCGGTGCTCGATTTGTTCTGGGTGATTTCCGAAAAAAGAGTAGCGTCTGGAAAATGTTGCCAAGTTTGTGCTGGGAAGACTTGGGAGAAAGGAGACGAGATGCTCGATTAAGTGGTAGGTTCTGAGCTGTCAGTGGAGGGATGGCGTGGATTGACATCAGGATACGAATAAGTTTGAGTGGTGTTTTTAAAAGTAGGAAAGATCACAAAATTAAGATAAAGTTGGAATTCAAGAGGAGAAATTGGGGAAAATATTCGTTTATAGGAAGAGAAGTTAGCGCTAGAATAATTTACCAAGGGAGATGTTTAATAAATTTCCGAATTCTTTGCAATTATTTCAGAAAATACTAGGCAAACAACAGATAGGGAATCTGTCACGTGGACGACTGACCTAAATGCAGATCAGTGGTGATTGATGATGATTTGAAGGCTAGCACATTATTAAACACCCGGACAAACACTCGTTACGATTTACAGGCCAAAGCCCTGCATTTATTAAAACTTGAATAGTAATAACAAAAGACACGCGTACAACCACGAACATGTAAATACAGTACCGCAGATTCATTATACTTTAGACTACATGTGACTGTGAAGTTATTAGTTCTCAATTCTTCCATCAATGGCTCTGCTGTTGTAATACATTGTGCCATAGCACGTCCACTATTCACTGCCGGTGGTGCAAAGTCTCCCGTTCTTGGATATACCGTACATACACGATGGCCACGTGCAGAGAAAAACATATAGCCTACATTCTATTTAGTCTCGCAGTTTTTTATTTTCGAAAAGATCACGGCATGGTTTTAAGATTGTTCCGTTACGTCACGTTATATGTTATGGGTTTTGTTGTTGCATATTGATGTGTAGTAGAAGAAAGAATAGATGGTAGAAGCAAGAAAGTATTAAAAAACGGAAAACAGATTTTTTCGGGGTGCCGAAACTTAGGCGCACGTAGCAAAAACACAGTCGCCGCCGCAACCTGGCACCCGTGAAGTAGATATCAGGACTTACAATCAATGACATTATTGTTACTGTCTGGCGTTGCATCTCACTGAGCCGTAATAATTGCTGTATACATTTCGTCTTAATTAGTGTATGTTATCGTTCAGTGCGGAAGAAAAAATCACTTCACTGCGACTGTCATCGTAAATAACAGCGGGAGTTTCAGTAAAAGTAACTCATTTTATCTCCCCCATTTTCTCCTGGCCTAACATCTCTCTTCAGAACTGCCTTCTTTTCTTGGATAAATTACATTTAACCACTTTATCAATTTAGATTATCTTCAGATTGATAACATACTTATGTAAACACATATTGGTCTTAGGCAGAATGTAATTTGCAATGAACTCATTATATTGTAATGCATTACCATGTAATCAGTTAAAACATCACTGTGAAGAGGCCTGCGAAATATGTTTCTAGAATAATGTACTCTCTATAATAAAATAAGCAATGGTAATATTACCCTGAGGCATTTTTCCAGTAATATGTACTGGCCTTCGTGTTCGATTCCCGGTCGGGTTGGGCATTTCATCGTGGTTTTTTCTTCCTATAGCTCGGGGGATGGGGGATTGTGTTAGTCTACACATCCTCATATCGCACTACAAACCTTCACAACAACAACAGTGAGTACATTCTTGCACATGGTTTTGGTGTCAAGGAAAGTCGTCCGGCTCTAAATTCTGGCTTAATTCACATATACTGCCGACTCTAAGAAGTTAGGAAAAGGTCAGGAAGAAGAACCCTGCATTAATACAGTTTTCCGTTATATAAGGATTTATGTATTCCTTGTGGCGTTGTCTACATAATTTACATATATACTAATTTATTTGAATATCAGAAAAAGGAGTGCATTACAGTTGTGACTTCCCCTCTCGGAGAACAATCATCGAACGAGAAATGCAACCAAGCAAGCTAAGGGCGCCAATCTTTAAGTTGAGGACTTAAAGATAAAAATTTATAATCAAGCTTGGACGGACTCTTATCACAGGGGTGGGGTGATAGTGCACTAATCATTAAGCAGGAGAATTAAAAATCAAAAGGCTAATTAAGGCAGATTGATTAAAGTGAACAAGAAAAATACTATTTATTATATTTAATATAAATGACGACGGTTTAACGAGAACTGAATTTAAAATAGAAAATGAATTTAACAAAAAATTGAATGACTCTACTTCGCGAAAACTTGCAATATCTTTAACTCGCTTGCTCACCATGTAGTCTTGTTCTGCTGGTCCTTGGAAAGCTTCCATCCTTGTAGCGGGAACATCATCGGTCGTCTTTGAGATCTCTTCATCTGCAGCTAAGTACCATTCCTGCCTTGCCAATTGCACCTCCCACTAATTGGAAAATGACTTCAAAACTAACACTCCCTATTATGCTCTATCCCATATATTGGAGATAAGCCCTAAGTCATAGTTAGAAGAACCACCTTGGGTTATATGGAGAGGATACTCAATT
The DNA here is from genome assembly GCF_040414725.1 of Anabrus simplex. NCBI lineage: Eukaryota > Metazoa > Arthropoda > Insecta > Orthoptera > Tettigoniidae > Anabrus > Anabrus simplex. The sequence continues at coordinate 1,069,591,005 of NC_090266.1, read as the reverse complement.
AAGAATCCTTCCAACTTTACTGAAAATGTTCTCTGAAGTTTCATTTCTATCTAGATTAAAACTATCTATTGACTTAGACTGGTTCAAACCGGTCTTGTAGCCGTGCTGTACGTAATTCCTGATGAGAGTGGCTATACACCCCTCATTCAGAATTTCTAAGTATCGAGACGAAGAATCAAGTAGAAAATCAAGTAGAAGGTCTCGTAGAATAATATCGATCAGAATAACCAGTAGAAGATCAGAATAATGTAGAGAGTCTCGTAGAAGATGAAGCCACGAGCTCCAACACGCCCTTTTATAACCTTCTCTCGCGCTAATTACAGGTCGCTACACGTGGTCCAATCAGATGACACGTCTCTCCCCACTCCAGATATTAGAGTTGACGGGCCATAACCCAGATATCAACTGTTCTTCAATTCGTCCTTTCACTCAGTACCCATGGCAACATGACGCTCCTTTGAAAATATAGGCGGTGAACAGTTTGAATCATTCTGGTCGAAATACGGTAGCTTACGTTACCACGCTTGAACACGTGCTCGCTTTTCTCAGAACTTGATGTCTAAATTTGTCCTTCCTTCTCCCTCGGTGATGTGGCAAGATAGAGGAAATCTACTGCAAGTTAATTTTAACCGACTGTCGCAAGAATCTAAGTGAATATGAGGATATTCAGCCCTCGTTTATAAGTCGTAGTTACAAAGTAATGAAATGATAGTGAGCAAATGATTAAACATGAATTATAATACAATTACATACCAAAATAAATATCATGACGTTAAATTCCTTAATTAATTACACATAATAAAATTAACATAATTACACTGTAACGTCTGGAACGTTACACAGTTATTAAACATACCGTAATGGCATGATTAGTTTGGCCTAGAACGGATGAAACACGGTTTTGTGTAAAAATATTTACTAGTTTAGTTGTCCTGGCAAACGGAACATGTAGGCTACTGTTTTAATTAGAAAGTAATACGATAGTGAGCATTCGATTTAGGAAATACTTAATATCTATGTAATATCCTCATATGCTACTAGTTGTCCCGTAATTTAGATGGAATCACAAAGTTCCTGACTATAGATTTGTCGCACATTTTATGCAACATAAAATTGTAAAATTATACCAAACTATTTTAGTTTGTTAGCTCTTCTGATAGAGCATAACTTTCAACTGTTTTGTAGAAGTTTTATTTCGAAACCTAAAAGTACATTATCCCCATTAATTTGCATGTAAATGAAACAGTGTAATGGACGCTGCTCATGTAACCTACGTTATACTGAAATATTCAAGCTCTCTGCTATTCACGCTGCTTGATTTAATTTCAGGGTCAATGAATCATTAACGAGGCTATGTTTATTCCTTGTCGTGAAGATATTATTTGATAGTTGGTTGGTTCATTCACTAGAGTGACAGAAAGCCACCTTCCTACAGGCCATGGAGGTTACTGAAGGAGTGGATGAGAAAGGCTTCCACCGTTTGTCACCAGCCCGGAGGATGCTTTTCCGTGGTTTGCAGCGTTTCGGAAAACCTATGTATGTGTGCGACTTCAAACATTTAGAAAAGAAACACTATTCATAAGCTCTAAACTGAGTGGGATAAAGTTGTCAGTCCCTGCCCAGCCACTTGTATCCAGAGGAAGTAACCTGGAACTCATTTCAGGTATAGGCTGAGTGAATCTGCCATGTTAGAAATATACAGGATGAAGCGAAATTCGCGCACTCGGGTGTCGCAGCACGACTCCTCACATACCAGCAATAACAAAATGTCTCTCACAAAAGTTCGTCCTGCGAGTACATGCGGCAGAAAAAGGACGTTGAAGAGTGGCAATCTGGCAACAGTGTAACCACATGTAGAGTAACTACCTCTGCCAGCACGTGTCAGTCGTTCTGTACAGGTGGTGCAGTGGATAGAGTTTTGGGTTAGCAAGCAGGAGGTCGAGGGGTCGATCCTGGGTTGAGGCGTATGTTTTTATTTCGTAAATGTAGTCCAGGTGGTATGGTATCTGACATCTTAATCGTCAAGAGCGATTGCAGCGGGTCCAATAGAACCCATTTGCAATTAGATACTACGATCATAGAAATGGACGAACAATCGTTTTCATTGGTCAGCTTTGGATGACGCCCTTTCCACGTCGTGGGCGTGAATTAATTCGCTGTTGACGATTAAAATGCCAGATACCATACCACCTGGACTACATTTACGAAATGAAAAACATACGCCTCAACCCAGGATCGACCTCTCGATCTCCTGCTTGCTAATCCAAAACTCTGTCCACTGCACCACCTGTACAGAACGACTGCTGCATGCTGGCAGAGGTAGTTACTCTACATGTGATTACACTGTTGCCAGATTGTCACTCTTCAACGTCCTTTTTCTGTCGGATACACTCGCAGGACGAACTTTTGTGAGAGATATTTTTTGATTGCTGGCATGTGAGGAATCGCGCTGCGACGCCCGAATGCGCGAATTTCGCTTCATCCTGTATATATCCTCTCTGGTGGGGAATGAAATTCATGTCCTTCTCGGTGAACCAATCTCACATTTACCGTCTTGCCTAGGCAGCCCCCAGGTCTCTAGAATGGAAACTCTACGTTAATGGAAAATATAAGAAAGAGAAATGTCCACGTTTCCTCTATAAAATGCAGTTTTTTGTGTAAAATCCACAAACAATCCAAACACATGCCCCTTTCCCACCAGCAGACTAATGACAGAGTACGTGTGATATTATTTTTCACCGAATGCACTCGGTTCCGTATTTGTAACTGCGAAGCGTAATTTAATTTCCTATTGTTGACAAAACTTTCAGTTTTGAATAATGTGATATATTTGCATAATCAGATAATTTCACAGCATCCATTGTAGCGGGTGGCACACAACGATCAAATGAATGTGTTTGCGGAAAGGTTGAAATCATAGATCCGATCATGATGAAGTTAACTGAAGGAAATATTTAGGAAAATTTCGAAAGGATTCGTTAGGGTATCAAATTGGTAGCAAGAATATTAACTCGGTAAATTAATCGTGTTTAGAGGTAAACGGAATAAGGAATATGGGTTAAATGATGGCTGTGGATAATGTTTCCTACAATAACTGAATGAACGTCAGATAGGACAGTCACTGTACTCTTAGTAATCGTGGTCACTCCCTGCCTGTTTATCTTCATGACGCGGTTCTCGGTTCTATGATGGAGGATTTCAAGTCTGGTGTTAGGATTTTTTGGGATTTACTCAGCCGAGTGGGGGCAGCTCATACGAAGCATGGGTTTCAATCCCATTCTCGGCTCTTAGAATAATGGTTTGCTGTTATTTTATCCTTGAACACAAAGTGATTTCCGAGAGGGCCTATGTGTCTGACATAGAAACATAGTTGGACTACAGCAGGAAGACATGAATTATTATTATAAATAATGAATTCATTAATAATTTTTAATAATAATACCTAGAATTTGGCTGTCATGCGACTGGAAGCTTGCAATCACCAGACCCGAAGATGGCTATTCGAAGTTTACGATTTTTCACCCCAGGTAAATGTTGGGGCTGTACTTTATTTAAGACCAGTGCCCCTTCATTTCCATTCCGAGTTTGGAATAGTGAGAAATTCGCATAATATTTATAAATTTGTTTTCTCAACCGTCTTTCATCCATTCTGAACGAATGCTCATAATATTCCTGTCTTTGTATTCTTATAGATTCCATCATTCAAACTGTTTCTGAATCTCCGCTTCCTCTTAACCTACAGTGTACTGTCCATCCGCGATCTGAGGACCCATTATTTAGCGAAGGATCTTTCACTGAAACTTTTCTGTTTTCTTAGCCTCCAGCCATTCGGAGGCAATCGCATGTATATAAATATTTAGTTTTGATCACTGTACTGTTGTGTCTTACCTTAGCTTGCCTTCACAAGACGAGTTGGCAGTGCGGTTAGGGTCGCGCGGCTGTGGGCTTGCATCCGGGAGATAGTGGGTTCGAACACCACTGTTGGCAGCCCTGAAGATGGTTTTCCGTGGTTTCCCATTTTCACACCAGGCAAAGGCTGTACCTTACTGAAGGCCACGGCTGCTTACTTCCCATTTATAGGCCTTTCCTATCCCATCGTCGCCAAAAGACCTATCTGTGTCGGTGAGACGTAAAGCAAATATCATGTAGCTTGCCTTCAAATCACCTTCCTGTACAGGTTGTGCGTTTCACGGAAAGCAGTCAGCCACCACCTTTATTTTCTTATTTAGTGTATATTGGCTTCCCTTTCATGAGTTCTAATCTGGATAATCTCACTGAAGTTCCTGAAACTGCTTACCCTTTCAATCTTCCCATGCTCTGTTTTTATGTGGTGGTGGGGTGTTTTGAGACTGTTTTAATATATCTCGTATATCGGTTCTTTTTGACAGGGTATCCGGATTTCGGTGTTTCTGCTTGTTCCTTTAGTTTATGTATTTATTCTACTGTAACGGCTCAGGCGGCAGCTCACCGGCCTCTCCCCGCAGGATTCCGTGGTTCAAATCCCGGTCACTCCATGTGAGATTTGTGCTAGACAAAGAGGAGGCGGAACAGTTGTTTCTCTGGTCACTCCGGTTTTCCCTGACATCTTTCATTCCAGCAGCACTCTCCAATATAATTTTATTTCATCTCTCAGTCATTAATCATTGCCCCAGAGGAGTTCGATAGGCTTCGGCAACCGCCACAATGTCTATCCTTGCCGCTAGATGTAGATTCATTCATTCTAGTGCTGATCAGGTCGAGTGATTGTAAACAGGCTGTGGATATTCATATTCAGGGTCTGTGTATCTGGGCAAGATCCCCAGGACATCAGCAAAAGCTAGGCAGTTGATCTTGACACAGTTCTCGGATTGTCCCATGTGTACTTCAGTAAACATATCCTATCGAGCTAGTTGGCTGTGTTGTTAGCGTCGCGTAGCGGTGAGCTTGCATTTGGGAGGTGGTGAGTTCGAATCCCACCATCGGAAAGCCTGAAAATGGTTTTTCGTAGATGCCTATTTTCACACAAGGCAAATGCTCGGGCTTTCCCTTCCCCTAACCTTTGATATATTATTGCGACGTTAAAACCAGAAACAATGCAAAATCCCATGGCAAAAAATCCCCGAAGGGCCAAGAGCTACCAAGCGACCGCTGGTCAGTCTGAAGGCCTGCAGATTATGAGGTGCCGTGAAGTCAGCACGACGAATCATCTCGGCTGTTATTCTTGGTTCTCTAGACCTGGTTCGCTATGTCACTCTCAGATAGCTCCTCAATTGTAATCACGTAGGCTGAGTGGATCTCGAACCAGCCCTCAGATCCATTTAAAAATCCCTGACATGGCCGGAAATGGATTCCGGAACCTCAGGGTAGAGGTAGGCATAGTACGACGTTAAACAACTAGCAGAGATACATACACACATCCTGGCAAGTTCCCATTCATGGATGACCTTCTTCAATACACAACTGAATAAAACCATATTCGACTCCAGTTTCAATTTTAAAATTGCATGGAGAGTTATCCCAAAAAATTTATTCTTGATCGAGTGTACGTTAATGTTTGCTTCGTGATTTATATTTCTTTGTCGTCTGATCCGAATTCTGTCAGGATGTCTAGCAGCACCCAGCGGTTAACTAAACCATAGGCTATGGTTTCTTAATACCTGCAAATATCACTACCAGATGCTTTTAAGGGAAGTTTGGCAGTGCACTTTTCAAGCTAAGGATCTATCCAATGCGTGATCTTCCTTTCCTAAATACCTCTTGGTATTCACCAAGCTATTGATCTATTTGCTCCACTACCGAGCTCCGATAGCTGCAGTCGCTTAAGTGCGGCCAGTATTCAGTATTCGGGAGATAGTGGGTTCGAACCCCACTGTCGGCAGCCCTGAAGATGGTTTTCCGTGGTTTTCCATTTTCACACCAGGCAAATCCTCGGGCTGTACCTTAATTAAGGCCACGGCCGCTTCCTTCCCACTCCTAGCCATTTCCTGTTCCATCGTCACCATAAGACCTATCTGTGTCGGTGCGACGTAAATCAACTTGCAAAAAAACAAAATTGCTCCACTAGCCTAGTTCGAAATGCTTTGAATAGAACCTTATATGTTTCTGCCTCGGGAAATGTTGAGATTAGTTCTGTCACCATTTGTGTATAAAGGGCAAATCAGCGCTGTTTTCCAGGCATCGGGAATCCTTCCAGTGTCGGAATGTATTCCTATTTCTAGAGTCAACGTCTTGATTGTGATTTTTTCACCGCATTTTAGCATGTCTGCTGTTATCGCGTCTTTCCCGGCGACTTCATCATTCTTCAGTTTCGCGAACAACGTTCGAAATTCTTGCAGATTCTGTGTTACTGAGTTTCTGTTTTTTGTACTGGAGGTATTCTTGGCCATTTTTCTTTGGGTTCCTGAAAGTCCAACATTTTCTTGAAGTAACTGGCAAGGATTTCTCAGTTTTCTTTATTACTGACTAGCAAGATACCCGTGCTTCGCTACGGTATTATACTGAAATTTATAATTGAATGCTTATTGTTTTAGATACATAATCCGCCGAAATTCGCGGTCTGACTCGTTTTCTATTAGATTACGGCATGTTTCCTCCCATTTTTCAATCTTCCTTTCCAGCAATCGATTTCGTACTTCCCGGGCTAGGCTCAGGTATTCCTCCCGGTCAGTTGGGTCCGTAAATCTTTGCCATCTTTTCATATAATCATTTTTAATATGGATAAAATCCTTCAGGAGATCCGGCGTGGTGTCATATTGGGTGCCTAGAAGGCACTGAACCCGCGGCCGGACTGCATTCTTAGTCATTACCCGTCCAGGAGCCGTTTCCAGCGCGGTCCGCACATTTGACGACGGTCCGGAACATTATTATTATTATTATTATTATTATTATTATTATTGTTATGTGTTGCTGGAATGGATGATGACAGGAAAACCGGAGTATCCGGAGAAAAACCTGTCCCGCCTCCGTTTTGTCCAGCACGAATGTCACATGGAGTGAACGGGATTTGAACCACGGAACCCAGCTGTGAGAGGCCGGCGCGCTGCCGAGGATCCTTATAAGTACATTAAGAACAGTAAGATCAATTGGTCTCACCTCCTTCTACACCCCACCGCCGTTAAGTTTATTTACCGGCACCCCCCCCCCCCCCAAAAAAAAATAAAAGAAGGCTTGTTTCTTATGTTTAAAGAGGATTTCAAACACCAATGTTCACGTCTATTACCTTCAGTTTTGAGATATAAGTATCCCCATAAAAATAATTTACTTTTTTCCATTCATTTCAAACTACTCCCCCCCCCCCCCCTCAGTGAATTTTCCCGCAAAAAATACTTGTTTCTTTAATAGTAAAGGATCTTCTAAATACCAATTATCACGACTCTAACTTCTTCAGTTTTTGATTTGTGTGTCCTCATGAAAGGAATTCAACTCCTTTACACTCCCGCCCTCCAAGATGGTTTCCCCCCAAAACGCGTTTTTCTTTGTTTTTAAAGGAGATCCAAATACGAATTTTCACGTCTGTAACAACTTTAGTTTTTATTACATGTATGTATTCTCATTCAATTAATTCAATTAATTTTTCAATTCTTTCACCTCCCCCCCCCCCCCTTCATTGGATTTTCCGAGAATACGTGTTTCTTTATTTTTAAAGCAGATTGCAAATATCAAATTTCACGTCTGTAACATCTTCATTTTTGAGATATCAGTAGCCTAATTAAAAGAATTCAACACCATTTTCAGTCTCTTTTACCCCCCCCTCCACCCAAGTGGTATTTCCGAAAGCTAATAATACACGTTTCTTTATGTTTAATAGAGATAAAAAATACCATTGTTTACTTATGTAACATGTTAAGTTTTTGAGATAAACTGTAAAAATTCTCATTTTAAAATTTCACCCCTTTTGAGTTCCCCTTAAGTGGAGTTTCCAAACACAAATCACCTATGTTTCTTTAGATTTACAGGAGATTACAAACATCCACTTTTTACGTCTGTAACATTTTACGTTTCCAAGATATTCTGTAGATATAGTCTTTCAAAAATTCACCCAATTTGTCACTCCTGTTTAACCGCCATTAATTGGATTTTCCAAAACTAAAAAATGCGTGTTTCTTTATTTTTAAAGGAGATCCCATATACAAATTTTCAGTTCTGTAATATCTTTCGTTTCTGAGATATATGTATCCTCATTAAAGGCATTCAACCCATTTTTCACCCTTTTACACCCCTCCTATTGGGATTTACAGGAAACAAAAAATACGTTTTCCTTTATTTTTAGAGGAGATTCTACCTACCAATTTTTACATGTGTAAATTTTAAAATTTTAAGACATTTTAAAAAATTTACCCTCCCCCCTTTTTACCCCCCCCCCCAATATTTGGATTTTTCAAAAACGAAAAAATACGTGTGTTTATTTATTTTTAAAGGAGATTCTAAATACCAATTTTCACATATATAACCTTTAAAATTTTGAGATAGATACACTCATTTTAAAATATTACTCCCTTTTAACCCCCCTAAATTGGATTTTCCAGAAACAAAAAAATTCGTGTTTCTTTATTTTTAACGGAGATCCCAAACACCAATTTTCAAGTCTGTAATATCTTCAGTTTCTGATATATAAGTAGCCTCATTAAAGGCATTCAACCACTTTTTAGCCCCTTTTCACTCCTCCTATTGCGATTTTCCGGAAACAAAAAAATACGTGTTCCTTTATTTTTAATGAAGGTTCTAAATACCAATTTTTACATCTGCAAACTTTAAAAGTTTGGAGATATAGATTCACTCATTTTCAAAATTCACCCCCTTTTCACCCTCCCATTAATTGGATTTTCCAAAAACAAAAAATTACGTGTTTCTTTATTTTTAAAAGAGATCAAAAGTACCAATTTTCAGGTCTGTAATATCTTCAGTTTCTGAGATATAGGTACCGGTATCCTGATTAAAGGCATTCAACCCATTTTCCCCCATTTTCACCCTTTTTCACCCCTCCTATTGGGATTTTCTGAAAACAAAAAAATACGTGTTTCCTTATTTTTAAAGAAGATTCTAAATACCAATTTTTACATCTGTAAACGTTTAAAGTTTTGAGATATAGAGCAACTCATTTAAAAATTTCACCCCCGTTTTCACCCCCTTAGCGAAGGAATATCCAAAAATCCTCTCTTAGCGAGCACCTACGTCTTAATATGAATATATCCCCAAAATTTCATCTCTTTATATCCAGTAGTTTTGGCTCGGCGATGATGAATCAGTCAGTCAGTCAGTCAGTCAGTCAGTCAGGACAAGTTATTTTATATATATAGATTGCCAATTTCTGCTTGAAGGTCCAATAGAATTCCTGGTGCTCTTATTACATTCTGAATCAATGCTTCAGATTTGTTTAGAAATTTAGTTTCTTTTGGCCTATTTGAAGTTTTAAATGTCTGTTTCTGTACTTCTTTGTACATGTTAAGTTTATATTCAGTTTTGTCGACATGCTATGCTTTGTAGACATATAATTTTTAATCAATTGCCTTATCACAGTCCTCGTCCAGGATCTGTCTTTGCGTGTTTTTCATAAAGGACCTACTTCCCTTGCAGCATCTACGATGTTATTCCAGAATACCTCCCTTGTTTCTGGTTTCTTTCTTGCAACAGTTCTTGAATACTGACTCTGTTCTGCTCGATTTTATACGATCTACCTTTTTCTCATTATTTTTGGTCAAACTTCTCATATTTAATGGAGGAATTCTGAACATCATACGGGCCAAATAGTAGTCTGAGATAATGTTAGCTCCTTTTTGCACTTGTAGGCCTACATTTATAATTTCCCTGACACAGATCTTGAGATGCAACGTGATCTAGTTGAAGTTCACCGAAGTTTACTCGTGAAGAACGGCAAGTTTCCTCTTTCCGTGGAAGTTTTTTGAAGTGGGTGGAAGTAAATTCAAGATCAAAGGCATAGTTCGATGAGTCATTTACCATTTGTGTTTGTTTTGTTGTGCCCAGGGTATCAGCTAGCTCTTTTCCAATAAGGCCATCCTTTTCCGCCTTGTGCATCGAAATCGCAAATTGCAATCTTAATGCAGTTGCTTTTAGTCCTTGGTACCTCACTCTTGAGTTGAGTCCAGAACACTTCCACTTTTCAGTATGATTTATTATTATTATTATTATTATTATTATTATTATTATTATTATTATTATTTTACAACACACAAACATATCTATTACGCCAGCTGGTGGTATTCTGTATCCTATAGTGCAGATGTTATACCTAAATGGCATTGCCACTGCTAGGGAACATGGTAGCTGATTGACATCAGTACTCACCAATCCGGCCAGTTAAAGTTGATTTTTGAAATTAAAGGTCACATACCTTAGATTCGGAATATGTTTATCGCAATACAATCACACAAAACTCCAAACTTTCGTGCTTGCTCGCTTTTTCCTCATCACTGGCTTTTCATGAAGGTAGCAGCTTTTCTAATATCGAACACTGTCCGGCTCCTTGGTTGAATGGTCAATGTAGCGGCGTTTGGGTCATAGGGCCCCGGGTTCGATTTGCGGCTGGACCGGGGATTTTAGCAGCATTTGCTTAATTTCTCTAGCGTAGGGACTGGATATCTGTGAGTTACATTCAACACATCATGCTATCAATCATCACAGAAACATGCAATGGTGAATGCATCCCACTACATAGGATTGGTTCTGGTGAGTCATCCCGCCTTAAAACTGGACTTAATGGACAAAAATGCCGAACCCAGGTCATTGAGAAAAAGGTCTGGAAGGAGGAGGAGAGGTTCCAATATCGAACACTGCATGTGGGACTTAGATGAAAAGTGCGCGCAAAACTGGAGGTTACATGACTATAATCACGATATCAATAGTCACGTAAAACTGAATGCTTCCTTCCTTTTCCGTATATTAACAAAACGTACTGCGTAAGGAGGAAAAGGTAAAGAGGGACATGTTGATAATTGGACCTTGTCACTGCTATGTTACCTGGGATAGAATTCGCTGTTAATAGTGTCTTGTATAAACAGTTAGCTGACGCTTCTGCAATCTGACCATAATGGATTATTTTGAGTAAGAGTCACAGTGTGAATACACACTACGAGTCTGCTTTTAGTGTTTGTGCTGCCAATTAGTTCAAGTGACTGTTATTCGATTTTGCGTATTTGCTATGTGATAGTGTCTTCTCTAAACAGTTAAAACTGTGGAATCATAATAATGGGTGATGTCTCGCAGAACTGATAAAACCACTGATTGGAGAATAGCTTCTGTGAATTTTTATTTTGCTAGTTGTTTTACGCCGCACCGACACAGATAGGTCTTACGGCAACGATGGGACAGGAAAGGGCTAGGAGTGGGAAGGAAGCGGCCGTGGCCTTAATTGAGGCACAGCCCCAGCATTTGCCTGGTGTGAAAATGGGAAACCACGGAAAACTATCTTCAGGGCTGCCGACAGTGGGATTCGAACTCACTATCTCCCGGATGCAAGCTCACAGCCGCGTGCCTCTAACCGCACGGCCAACAAGCCCGGTCCATTAAAATTTATACTCTTTGTGTTTCTATAACATTATTCCAACCACGTATAAGTAGTTACTTCACGGAAAGTAGTTGTGTAAAAATGAATTACTCTATGTAGTGAAAAGTGATCTGCTGGCTAATTTTAGATATGTTATTTGCAACTAAAACCAACATTGCCTGATTTGAATGACGGTGTCTGATCCGTAGCTAACTTTCTATAGGCACTTAATCAAGACCACGGTTGCTACCTTCCTTTCCCACCGTCGCTCTATGTCATGTCTGTATTGGTGCGGCGTAAACAAAATAGGAACGAACATTATGAATGTAATTACACTCCATATTATGTGATTGTTTGAATGGTATTCCTCATTACACAGGTTGTATCATACATAGTGAATAACGGAAATTGAAACAGCTTTAAGTACACGATACCAGAAGCAAAACTATAACATACCAGTGAGAAGAAACGACTAGTAATATAATTACATGTTTCGTTCCACAAGAACGTCCTCAGATTCTACCAAATCAGTTTTAACTCCGTATATATACTGTATCTACAATGTTATTTACGTTGCATAAAATTGTCAATGGTAGTGAATTGGTGATATTATTAACAAATATGACAATTGATATGAATGTAGTATTCCTTCATTGACATTTATCATGCAAGCGAGAACTATTACAGACCACTCCCCGACGGAGTACCAGTACGCTGCACGCGCTCTTCCGGACGAAATTTCTATCCGTACCGGCATTTTAATCCGCACCCTTTTATTAAAATACCCGTGAAAATGAGATATAGCTCCTAACAAATATTGGGTTATTCTGTATAGAATAGGGTATCGGATGACAGTAACTGATTTACGTAACAATAGTTAGAAGATATTATAAATCCTGTGCCAATGTACAATTTATTCACATCAGAATTTTAGTTACGTACGGTATCCGTATTAGAAAGCATTTAAAATGACACGAAATAATTCTAAGCCGTCCATTAGGTATGGAGCGTGTATAGTACGTAATGGTCTACATATTACGTTCCAAGGTAATCCTTGTTCAGTGACGGGAAACAAATTATCTGTCGCATTGACGCATATACGGATCACACTGAATCACTTCGATTAGCAGAGACGAAAACACTACAAAGAAGTAATGGTTTATTTTGTTCTTATCAAATGGCATTACACTGGACATAAACTCATACTTCAAATAAATGCAAGGTTTCATAAACTCGCGTGTGAGAACGTGGTTTTCGGGACTTGTTTTCGTGTGGAGGGTCTTGAAGCAAGTGTATACGCATAATGCTACAGCGCCTTGCCCTCCTCCGAACACACTACGCAATTGCGAGGTGCACCTTTCGTAGGCCTCGTAGGTAAATCTTTGGAATACTTCGCCTGAAGGCGAGAGAACAGTACAGCCCTTGTAAATTTGATCTTCCATGATGAGTGGATAGTAGGTCTGGGTTCATATCTTGAGAAGCATGTATTAGATATCTAACATGTAGCTCACAAAATTATTTGTGAGACAGGTTGCTGCCAGAACGAGTAAATGATAAAGGCATTGAAAATAACAATGTTGAGCAGGTGGGAAAATAGTTTCTTTGCCCACTTGCACATTCGATGGTAATACCGTAACTAGTACTCATACGAGCACTTTTGACAACCTAGACTGTTGTATATCCTCCGCTCTCTTCGCTCAGCGCCAGCCAGCCGCACGCACGCAAGCGTGGATCATTCGAGACTCGACGCGCAGTCTTCAGTGCGCGTGTCTGTTACGTCGTGTGCAGTATATAAGGAGCTCCCTGTCTGTCACTCATGAGAATGAGGATTCTCCACAGTGTCCTGCTCCAGAATACACTGAACGTCGAACACGGAGGCTACTCTTCTTAAAAATGTGTCTCGACCAGGTGGACGGAATTCTGGTAGTATGAGGTTTCACCTCAGGTCACTACTCCACTCTCCCGTTCCTTCATCCATGTCGAGCCCCGATGTTGTATGCCACACATCCACAAGCTCACTCAAGGAACTCTCTTAGCTAATCTATGCTAGTGCGAATGATAGTTTTCAACTATCACGAACTATATCTTTCCCAAGAACTATCTTTTCAAGATAGCAGTGAGTGTAAATACATTCAGAGTGTACATAGTGTATAGAAACAAAAACTCTCAAGATTAATCATCTACTTTGCTTTAAGACAATTTTATGTTTTATTCCTGTACATACTGTAGAATTCTGTGTGAAGCAAATAAATAAGTTGTGTTCTTGTAAACCTTATCTTGTTTACAACATAGACCATATGGGTACTTTTTTGTTCTCGACAAAGAGAGGTTTCGGTGCATTGCCATTGTCTTCCACTGACTGATTTATTTTTAGGGAGAAAGGAAGTCTCCCCATTCTTCCGCGCAATTCACTTAGGCACTCATCAGTAACAGAGCTGGTGAATCCTTTCCATAATCCAGAATTCCCGGTGAACCGTGTGGTTGATATGTTCACCGCTCGTTCTATTCAACGAGTAATGCTTGTCGTAGTGGATACCCTAACTTATAGGTTGGTACATCGACCGCTAGTCCGATAAACTTTAAGTACGAGAATGTTTCCAGTATTTATTTTCAAAACCAGCTCTGGCTTCACATCCGTTACCTCCAGCTGCAGCGTATCAGCTGGACTGATTTCAGATCACAGATGTCTGTAGGAGTGGTTGGGGAAGGCGAAGGGAATTCAAACGTGTTCAGCGGAGGGAGAGGGAGAACTGCTACGTGGCTATAGTCCTTTTGTATTTAAAAGTGTATGTATAATAAATATTTAGGAAGAAATTAATGTGCAGCAATGAATTTAAGGGTCCTTTTTATTACTTCACAGTTGATAAAATAATAGGCTACAAAATTGTTTCACATGATGACCCGCTCCCTAAGGTCATAAAATTTAGTACAGATAGGTATAAATGAACCAACATTGCAGACGTACTTTACGTCAGAGTAACCTCCAGTGGGATCAATTAAGAGGTAATGAAAAGTAGCTTGAAATGTTGTTTTATCAAATTTTGAATTAGTTCACTAATGCCAAAAGGGAGAATGTTTCACGTGTGCAGTCGTTGAGGATTGTTTGGCTGGTTGTTCTTGCTACATCTATTTATATTGCCTCCTTTTATTTTTAATCGTTTGCTTTTATTATGAAGATCTATGTTAATGTCTCTGAAATGATGGAAGTTGTCATATACGTGTTTTTCCGAAGGCTGAATGCGATCCGATCTAACCCTAACAGTATTCTTGGGTTCTTTGTATAAGTTTTAGAACTTCCGTTGTATTTGGCCTATATATGTGGCGTTAAAGTTTGGTTCTTGACGTTAGAGTTATTGAACTCCTCATCTGGAGAAATACCTTTTCGCTGGAATTTATTTTTTGTTTCCTTAATAATCGATTTACTGTGTTGAGTGTTTGGTTGTTTTATTTCGCGCTTTTATCTGCTGTTGTCCGACTCGTTGGCTGAATTGTCAGCGTACTGGCCTTCGGTTCAGAGGGTCCCGGGTTCGATTCCCGGCCGGGTGGGGGATTTTAACCTTAATTGGTTAATTCCAATGGTCCGGGGGCTGGGTGTTTGTGCTGTCCCCAACATTCCTGCAACTCACACCACACATAACACTACCCTCCACCACAATAACATGCAGTTACCTACACATGGCAGATGCCGCCCACCCTCATCGGAGGGTCTGCCTTACAAGGGCTGCACTCGGCTAGAAATAGCTACACGAAATTAATTATCTGCTGTTGAGGTGGAGTTTGCTTTTGTGGGTACGTATTTGGGGAGACTTTAATACTAATCATTTCTTATTAAATGCAGTGGATTTGTCAACGTGCATTATTTTGATTTCAAGTGATTTCACCTTTTGGGCTTCGTAAAGTGCCTGCCTGGCCGAATAATGTGTAAAGAAAGAAGCCGTTTTCTTTCCAGTGTCGACTCTGTGAATATAACATTTAAGTATTTCACTTTGCCAAAACACGAAACACGATTGAGAACACCGAGCGAGTTGATTGTGCGATTAGGGTTGCGTAGCTGTGAATTTGTATTCGGGGGGTGGTGGATTCGAGTCTTACTGTCGGCAGCCCTTAAGGTGGTGTTCCATGGTTTCCCGTTTCCACACCAGGAAAGTTGACTAAGACCACAGCCACCATCTTCCCAATCCAATCCATTTCCTATGCTTACGTTGCCGAAAGCGTTGGTTCATTAGTGCGACTGAAACCACTAGCAAAAGAAGTAACACTCAGGACACTATAACATACCTAAAAAAAATAAAAAAAATTAGTAATAGTACGACGTATTTCGTTCTAAAAGAACACCCTCATAATCAAATCACTTTTCACCGTGCGTTGTGTTAACGCAACGTAAACAACATTGTACGCACAGTATATACGCATATATGCGGATTCATTTGTCATCCGTTCGCAGTCGCTAATTGTATTTTTTTCCACATCAGAGCAGCAGCCTAGCTGAGGATAATGCAGGTAAAAAAAATATATTGATACTGCGCTTTTCAGCAAATATAGTCCGCTTGTATGTTCGAGGTCAATAGAAATAAAGTGAGTGACCATGAACTACGGTTATAATATGCACGGTTCAAACTAAAGTTCATTTATACGCTAGTCCAACAAATATCATACTTCCTTTGTTCTCTATTAATACGAACTCAATTTTACCTTTGGTTTTGTATAACTGAATTAAGTTTGTGTTCAATCAGTAACTCGGTAGCTCATATAGGCTAACAGATAATGTATTGTACACCATTGTCCTTGCTAACTCGGTTGACCTACGGAATTTAATATAAAACATAAACCAGAAATGTTTCACTGTTGCAAGTACCGGCATACACCTCACTATATGGTGTATTGTATTGTGGCAATTTTTCCTTAGCCCACAACTGATGAGGATTACGACGAGGCATACTCAGTACTCAGTGTGTACTCATTGATCTCCACACTTTTCTCACTTTACATCATCATCATCATCATCATCATCTGTTTGCCCTCCAGGTTCGGTTTTTCCCTCGGACTTAGCGAGGGATCCCACCTCTACCGCCTCAAGGGCAGTGTCCTGGAGCTTCAGACTCTTGGTCGGGGGATACAACTGGGGAGAATGACCAGTACCTCACCCAGGCAGCCTCACCTGCTATGCTGAACAGGGGCCTTGTGGATGGATGGGAAGATTGGAAGGGATAGGCAAGGAAGAGGGAAGGAAGCGGCCGTGGCCTTAAGTTAGGTACCATCCCGGCATTCGCCTGGAGAAGTGGGAAACCACGGAAAAACACTTCCAGGATGGCTAAGGTGGGAATCGACCCCACCTCTACTCAGTTGACCTCCCGAGGCTGAGTGGACCCCGTTCCAGCCCTCGTACCACTTTTCAAATTTCGTGGCAGAGCCGGGAATTGAACCCGGGCCTCCGGGGGTGGCAGCTAATCACGCTAACCACTACACCACAGAGGCGGACCTCTCACTTTACAATGTCTTACAAATCAAAATGTTGAGAGATTTTGTGTATTAAGTGTTTCTGTAGCTGTGTAAGAGGCATTACCGTATTTTACCTCGTATAATCCGGTAACTCAGGAATTATGGATGAGTGAAAATTATAACTAAATTATATCAATAGAAAAATAATGACCAAAGCTATTGTAACTCAATCGGGAGGAAATTCCAAGATTGCGAGTTCGATTCACACCGGTTTCAGTGTGGCTCACGATTACTAGACTAGTCTGTGGCTGTGTCTCCTGTACGTAACATCTGTTCGGCATGTGCGATATGTACCCGACAGAACTTCATAAGATGAAAGTTTAATTCAAATCACTGTATGTTGTAACCTTGACATTCACTGGAACGGAGATTCCAGATAGATATCCCATACTTCGGTCTCCCCTTATGAGCGAATAACATTAACAATACTGTCATTTTAGTTGAACATTGCACCAAGACAAGTGTCTTAACACGATGTAGGTCTGAAAGGGGCTTGTGGCGTATTTGTCAATGTGGGGTGCTAATAAATATTATGTTCATACAAATGGCTAAAAGGACGAAAATCTTAGTATAGATAATGATAGGATGGTCGGCCCACAACATCAAAGATCGTCAAACGGTAATCATTAGGACACCATAACGCTGAAAGCAAGCAAATATTATTTCACTGATGGTGACTTGTCGGACCACGGAAAGGCATGCGCTTGATGCCTCGTTGGGTCAAACCTAGTATATCAGACTTATTATTCATCAATCAGCAGAGTCAGTGGACGCCACGGCGGGCTAACCGAGAGGGCTGTCCGTGGTAAGTACAATGTTCAAGAAAAAAAAAAAAAGAGAAGGAAAAGCTAAAGAGTGGGAGAGAACGTACAACGAACCAAATGTAAGAAAGGTGGATTGATTTAAAACAAATTGTATTTAAACTTTAAATGACTAGAATAGGCAGTGTATAACAAACAAAGAATGGGAATTACAAACATTTAGCAAGGGCTCAGCCCGTTTGACAACCAAAATACAATCAATATGAATAATAATTAAGAATTCTTGGGAATAACGATTATGATTTTCAAGAAAAGCCCAAGACCAGAGTTCGAAAAAAGGGAAAGAAAAAGAAACAGAGTGAGAAGGGAAGAAAAGAGGAAAAGGAGGGGGGAAATCCTTCCAGGCTGCTTAAACGCTATCACATTGGCACTGTAAGCGACCACTCGGGCCTGTAGAAAAAGTCCAGGATGTGGCAACACTTCTGTCACTTGTCCAAGCACAGTTTATTTTGGTGTATGAAATTGATAAAGGTATCAGTCTGAAGGACTCAGTTAGAATGGAGACCATGAAGCCACCAAATAATTTAACATTCAAAGTTCAGATCTTTATATAAACCACGAAAGATATAAAAAGTTGTAACATTTTGCTCACCCAGTCTGTTGATAAACAATGCAGCTATTCACAAATTAAAAGTAGGTAAAACGTCGCAACGGGCCAGCCGCTAGCGAACAGTTCCGCTCTCGCCACTAGCGCTGTGAAGAGGAGGCGCACCTCCTGTTGATTGAATCGGATTATACGATTACAGCGCTCCTCCGGAGACCTCCGGTAGTCCTCCGATTGAATTCACTGGCGGAAAATTCAAATGCTTAGATGTGGGCAATGTTGCAACGGTGATCTTAGGAGGAATTACAATTTAGATTTTAGTACTAATTCCACAGATGCATGTGTTCCCCTACGTTTGTCATTCAAATGATATAGTCGTTTCAAGATCGCCGCATTATTTGTTACGTTATGAATAACAGATTTTGATCTGTTGACGTTCAGTTTGCAATAGGTGCAGGTGGATAGAATACTGTAGATTGAATATTGGCATATATTATACTGTTGCAAATGCGTTAACAATATTATTAATACTGGTAGTAAAATATTTTAAGTGGTAATTATATTCCATTGCATGTAAACATGTATTATATACGATGTTCTTACATTAATTATACTCGTAGCTCATTTATTACGGAACAGTACATCCGGCTCCATGGCTAAATGGTTAGCGTGCTGGCCTTTGGTCACAGGGGTCCCGGGTTCGATTCCCGGCAGGTTCGGGAATTTTGACCTTAATTGACTAATTTCGCTGGCGCTGGTACTGGGGGTATGTGTCTGTCGTGTCAGCCCCAGATTGGAGCTCAGGACTCATTCTTCCGAGGATCGAACCCATGACCGGGACGTAGGAGGAATGGTGTCGCTGAGATATACGTTAATATTATAAGGGAAATTATAAGTTAATAGTAATGACTATGTAATGGCAACAAGGCCAAGGAATCATAATTATAATGCTGATATAAGTAATTTAAGAATCATACAAGATTTAAGAGTTGAAGGCACACCAAAAGCTGTGAGCCACAAGTTGTGTAATTAGAAGTAAGGCTTGGTCGAAGTAGGTGAATCATAAGCTGCACCCTGCTAAAGGTGCGTAGTATATCTTCAGAAAAGGTGGGTAGCGAGTGAACGGAAGAGGCAATTCCGTTTTCGTGTGTCTGAGGACATTCTCCATAGGATGGAAACTTCGATGGCCTTCTCGAAGGGAGGCGAAAGTTAGTGAAGGTATAAAACAGGAGTACACACCCTGATCGAGGCTTTTTGGAACAAGTCGGCTAGAAGTGCGGGCGGAAGCCCTGTCAGTCAGGTCTCCGATAATAATAATAAGGTCCAAGTGTGGACTTAGAGTATTCACTTCAATACTTCGACCACGCCAAGTCTTCTATGTCAGCGTCATTGGAAGCTAGGAAGGAGATTGTAAATACTGTATATAATTATACATACTCATCAGTCTGCTATTAAAGGAAGGTTTTGGGAAATAGAGGACTTCATCTCTTCACACGTAGCAAATCTCCCAGGCCCATTGAACAATCCCTCATTACCGCTCGGAGGAAGTCAATCTGATTATTTATCATTCTCGTCGTGGCAAAGCCTGTGTCACGACAGGAAAAACTAAACTGGTGTGCAGCTGCGGGGTACTGGGTTCGATTCCGCCTCAGTGAAGAGACAGATTTTTAAGAGCCACGCAGAAGAGGCTAGCTCAAGCAAGAAGATTCGCAGATCCGGTCCAGAGCAGCAGACGAGAGGCCTACCGTTCCAGCCTACGCAGAAGGAAGCGGACATCAGGACAGGAGAGCAGCAGGAGGCACCTGGAGGAGCTCAACGCCGAGACACCGAGAGAAGACAGCAGATATTCGGGCAGTGGTAAGTACCCACAAGTGTTGTAAATATGGCAGATTCCAATGTACCCAATGATGTGCCAGATAATGTTTCTGACTATGATAGTGCTGGGGATGCACAGGATGGACATTTATACGTGTCAGTTACTGAGGGATATCGGTTAATAGGTCATGAATTTAGTGGTGCCAAACCAGAGCAATTGCGTGAGTTTATTGCTAATGTGGATGCCGCACAGAGTATGATCAAGGATAGGGACCAACCGTTATTCTTTAAATATATTTTGACAAAGATTACGGGTTCTGCTCGTGAAAAGTTCTTATCTAGAGGTGACATAATCAACTGGGAAAGAGCTAAGGAAGCTCTTTGGGAATATTATGGAAAACAGGGCACTTTTGACTTGTATTTGTGTCAATTGTTCCAAAAAAGCCAGGGACCGAAAGAAACCGTGGCCGAGTGGGCCCATAGAATTGAAGAAATGGCGTTGATGTTTCGAAACGCTATCCTGGAGAATGAACCAATAGAATATCGTACAGGGCAGCGCAGAATGCTAGTGAAAATCGCGATAGCGGCTTTCACTCAGGGGATTCATACAGCGCGAATACAGGGTAAGCTACAGGATCGTAGCCCTCAAACTTTTGAGGCGGCTGTAGCTATTGCTAGACAAGAAGAAGCCATGATTAATTCCCAGAAGGAGAGAGAGGCACTCCTCAGGAATAGTACGGCTTCTAGAAAAGAAGGCGCGCACACCCAGCCGGTAAGCTACACGAAGGGTCGGTGGCAAGGCAAGGCCACGCAAGGGGCGCAAAAACCTAGTAAATCTCCCCATTATAACAAGGTACTGCTAATATGCTTTAATTGTAATAAGGAGGGACATATAGCTAGAGATTGTAAGCAGAAGAATCAGAGTTCTAAGACAAAGGAATCCCTTACTCCTCGAAGAAACGCCGCAGGAGAGATAAAATGTAATTATTGCTGAAAGCCAGGCCATTGGGCACGGCAGTGTAGAAAGAAATTAGCTAACCAAAACAGAAATAGAGAGACCGGTAAGACCGGTAACGAGGTGAACATAGTGCGCACCTCTGGTTACCAACAGAGCGCGAATAAGGTGGGACCGAAATGCTTTAAGTGTAATGAAAGAGGGCACAAAAGGGCAGAGTGCCCACGTAGAAATTCGAAGCCGGAATTCAGGCGTTGTTACGCTTGCGGCAAGGTTGGCCACCTACAGTGGCAGTGTCGCACCAGATGCGATAGCGAGCCCAAAGGTAGAACAGAGTTCTTGCCTAGAAGACAGACTAGGAATGTTCAGAGTTGTAACGGTAATAATAATAATAATTCCCGTGATAGAACACGCGAAAAGACGCGATGTAGAATTTGTAGGCGATGGTCGCATTCAGCTAAAGAATGCTGGTTTAAAACCGAGAGAGAGGCTTTAAACTAGATAAGGGAGACAAGTCAGGGACGCTTGAGATCTCCCATAAGACCATTAGTCCCAGTAAGGTCGGACAGCATGAAGAGGGTACCGTATTAATAACGGTAACCGGGCGTAAGGATGCCTTAAGATTTTTAATCGACACAGGAAGTGATGTCTCTCTTATTAAGGAAGGTAGTGTTCCTTACGGTGCTTGGGTTAACCGCAAGGAAATTCTGAAGTTAAGAGGCATAACGAAAGGTTCGAAGCAAACCAAAGGAAAAGTTCGAATTCCCGTTGGTGGTAGATGTCCAGACTTCCATGTAGTGGACAACGACTTTAATTTGAAACAAGACGGTATAATTGGAAAGGACGTGTTAAGAGACAGCGTCTTAAATTATAAGGAAGGCTATGCTGTGATAGCAGGAAAAAGATACCCACTAGGGGCGAAAGAGGATATGTGGGTGGTGCTCGAACCAAGAGTGGAGAAAATCGTAGCCATAGAAGTAGACAAACCGTCAGCCGAAGGCTTGATAGAGCGGCAGGAAGTAAAGCCAGGTGTATACCTAGCTGAGTGTTTAACGAAAGCCAAGGATTATGTCGCACTCGTTAGTATGTTGAACACTACTGACAGGGAGTGGCGATTAAAAAGCCCAGTAGTTAAGTTACTGAATGTAGAAAGCGAAAATACAGCGGAGGTACACAAGGTTGAAGAAACCATAGCTGTAAAGGGCGATAGTCAGGCCAAGAGGCCGATCGCGCAGAGGGATGATAATAATAATCATAATCAGGAAGGTAAATCTCGAACGCAGCGAATACGGGAGCTGCTTAGAGTAGATCACTTAGCTCCCCAAGACAGGGAGAAAATTTACGCTATCTGCACGGCTTATCAGGATATTTTTCACTTAGAAGGGGATAAATTAACGCATACGAATATACTTCAACATGCTATCCCCACACGCGTAGATCAACCTCCAATTCATGTGAGGCAATATAGGTTACCCGAGGCTCAGAAAGAAGAGATAGGTCGTCAGATAAATCAGATGTTACAGGATGATATTATTACTCCTTCGACTTCCCCATGGTCTAGTCCCATCCTTTTAGTCCCAAAGAAATTAGATGCTTCTGGTAAGCAGAAGTGGAGGGTCGTAGTGGACTACAGACTTTTGAACGACGTCACCATAGGAACTACGTATCCTATTCCATTAATTTCTGAAATATTGGATGCCCTAGGAAAAGCGAAGTATTTTTCCACTATGGATCTGGCCAGTGGATACCATCAGGTATTGCTGAAGCCTGAGGACAGAGAAAAGACAGCATTTTCTGCCTTAGGGAGGCACTATGAATACAAGAGATTAGCTATGGGACTTCGAGACGCGCCAGCAACTTTTACGCGTTTGATGAAAACAGCACTAGCAGGCTTAGAAGGCATTAAATGTTTGGCGTATATGGATGATTTGATTGTGTATGCTAGCTCTGTAGAGGACCACAATCAGAGATTACGTGATGTTTTTCAGAGATTGAGAGAGGTAAATCTCAAATTAGGTCCAGATAAATGCGAATTTCTAAGAACGGAGGTAGCTTTCTTAGGACACGTAATTACTAAGGGCGGTGTTCAACCTGATGATCGAAAGGTTCAAGCAGTAAGAGAATATCCTCAGCCTACCACTACGAAACAGCTGAAAGGATTTCTAGGCTTGTCAGGCTATTATCGTAGGTTTATTCCGAACTATAGTAAGATAGCGAAACCACTGTACGAGCTGCTTAAGAAGGAAGTACCGTACGAATGGACGGATAAGCAAGAGCAGGCATTCCAGATCTTAAAGAAAAAGTTAACAGAGAAACCAATATTGCAGTACCCAGACTTTGAGAAACCCTTCATATTGACCACAGACGCTAGTAATGAGGCCTTAGGAGCAGTGCTGTCACAAGGACAGATAGGTAAGGATTTGCCGATAGCTTACGCTAGCAGGACTTTAAATAAGGCCGAGAAGAATTATTCTGTGACAGAGAAAGAATTACTAGCAATTGTTTGGAGTGTGAAGTATTTTAGGCCGTATTTGTTCGGCAGGCATTTTACGGTAGTAACAGATCATAAGCCTTTGAAATGGGTATTTAATGTCCAAGACCCATCTTCTAGATTAATTAAATTCCGATTGAAATTAGCAGAGTACGACTTTGAGATAGTGTACAAG
Source organism: Anabrus simplex (assembly GCF_040414725.1). NCBI lineage: Eukaryota > Metazoa > Arthropoda > Insecta > Orthoptera > Tettigoniidae > Anabrus > Anabrus simplex. Next base: position 1,069,567,226 of record NC_090266.1, on the reverse strand, counting down.
GAAGGCAAGCGTAACTGCAACGCAGATGCCTTAAGTAGAATTCCAGTTAGAAACGAAGAGCCTGATCAGAAAGTGCGAGTAGTTAAATCTAGTGATAATAACCAAGAGACTAGTAATGAGGAGCGTGAAGCTAATGACCCCTTAGGAGCATCTGTTAGCTCAGATAATAATGTGCAACCACGGAGACTCAGCTCTGAATCCGAGGACGCCACGGCAGAGGTGACAGAGCCTGAGAGTGGAAGCGAAGAAGGTAGTGATAGTGAGGATGTAACCAAAGAGGCTAGGAACGCTAGCCCGGAGCTAACAGAACAAGAGAAATTAGAGATTATTAAGGAATGTCATGAGTCATTAGTATCAGGCCATCAAGGCATATCCAGAACGTATGCCCGGATAAAAGACCACTATCAATGGGAAGGGATGCAAAAGGATGTAGAAAGGTATATACGCTCATGCCCATCGTGTCAAAAGAATAAGATTACCGGGCCTGAAGTAAGGGCAAAGATGGAGATCACAGATACTCCGAAAGCAGTCTTTGAGAAAATAGCACTAGATGTGGTAGGACCTTTAAATGTAACGGAAGCAGGAAACAGGTACATACTCACCTGTCAAGACCAGCTGTCTAAGTATTTAATTGCGAGTGCTATGCCGGACCAAAGTGCAGAAACCATAGCACGAACTCTGATTAATAGAGTAATTAGTATATTCGGTATACCAAATATTATACTGACAGATCAAGGTGCAAATTTTATGTCAGATGTTTTTAAGAAGTTATGTAGAATATTGCGAATCAAGAAGGTCCATACAGCGGCATTTCGACCGCAATCTAACGGTAGTTTGGAACGTTCTCATAGGGTGCTCTCAGAATATTTAAGACATTATGTATGCAGTTCACAAGATGACTGGGATAGTTATCTTCCTATGGCAATGTTTGTGTATAATACGACCAAGCACACTAGCACAAGTTATACACCATTTGAGTTAATATTTGGGCGAAAGGCAAATATCCCTGGTGTTCTTCAAAGGAAACCAGAGCCAAATTATAATGAATGCCAGAATGTCTTGGAGCAGTTAACCAGACAACTGCAAGAGAGCCATGAAATAGTTAGAAAGACGTTAATTAAAACCAAAGAACGAGATAAGGAATACTATGATAAGGCTAAGAATGAAGTTTCATTCAAAGTAGGAGATCTCGTGTTGTTACGTAACGATGCCCTACGAAGGGGACGTTCAAAGAAACTTTCTCCACCGTATCAAGGTCCTTATAAGATTACTAAGGTATCGGGAGTGAATTGCACGTTACAGGTAAACAAGCGTGGTAGACAAATTATCGTGCACCAGAATAGATTAAAAATGTACATTAATTAGAGAAGAATGTAAGGTAATGGTTCCTATTTAGGTCGCAGTGAGTTACACTTCCCTCACTCCAACGGCATTGTGGATTATCGTGTACCGCTGATAGAGTTAGTTGAAATACTCTGTCAGGTCGCGTCGAAATCAGGAACGTACTAGAAATTTTAACCTATGTAAGAGAGGAACCTAGGAATTTTGGTACGGGAGTACCATGGTGAGTACGTCCTAAGTACCCGTCAGAAAGACTACAGGTGACGAGACTGTATGTCCAGATATCAACTCGTCAAAATGAACCGCAGGGTTCAAACTGAATATGGAGAGAATTCGAGTTCTTAATGAGGATTAAAATTATCTACACTTGCTATATGCACGTTCTGAAAAGCCTTCACTTACTGTCATTAGAAATTAAATGAGTAAATTAGGTAGCGTCGTATGTAAAATAAATGAGATCTGCTTGTAATTATTAAAATCAGAAAGGGCGTGAAGCCAAGCTTAGTTCCACTGAAACGAAATTCATTCATGGTACAGAAAAATTTCACAGATAAATGTTTTATGTAATCCATATGATATCTAATTGAAGGTCGTTATCATGAGGATAACCCCGTGTGGTGTCGGGGATTTACGCAAACAACAGTCTACACTTTGGTACTCTTCTTCCCATACAGTTACACAGCCAGAATAACACCACGACTCGAACCTGTCTGTCGTAGGAGGCGACTAAAGGTTCCACTTAGGGAATGGCCTTGTATTTAGTCCTTTATGCACGAATACGGGCGTCCTGAGTGAGGCATGGAACCCAGTGAGGCGGGTCCTGCCTGGGAAATATCACCATTAGGCCGGTGATTTTCCACAACAGTGTGATTCTCGTGGGAACAGAATCCACTGAAGGGAATTTTCTCACCACGTTGAGAACCATCCCGTGAGATGTGACTCCAAGGGTACGGAGTACAATCCAAAAAGATCACTTCGGTAGATTCATACCTGTATTTAACTTTAACTTCTGTAACCATTCCTGGAGGTAAATCCTCTGCAGTCTTTAACAGACGCTATTCAAATTCTTAATTGCCAATGATGCCTTTCATCTGTCCGTAAGGATAAGGAGGAGTAACGCAGGTACGTCAAACAAGGAGAGAATTTTTGAATGGGCTAATGTTGGCTCTAAAATTTTGTTAGAGCTGCCCAAGAGTGAAGTTTTACAGAGATATCAGTTACGAAAAAGAATTCGTAGATTTATTTAAATTGCTCACGAGTATACTAGTAGACTAGTACAGAGCATAATTATGAGAAGACAAACGTTACAGTAAGACAGTCAGTCACATTAAGTGTGTATTCAGGTACAGATAAACAGTTGAGGGTAGGTTCCACAACACCTAACAGTATAGTGTGTAAGGGAGAGTGACAAGAAAGTGAAAGTCGCTGTTTACCTTACAGGGAGGTGAACGAACGAAGGGAATGGAAGGGATGACAGACCGCACGACCTGGAGAATGCTGGTCGTCGCAGTTATGTTGCTAGGGGTGTCCATACCCACCAGTCAATTGGATTTCAAGATGAAACGGTACGAGAATACAGCCGGAGTCTATTTTGATTATCAAGGATAAGTACAATTATACACTGTAGAATGGAAACTGGTTACTTATATTAACCTTACACGTTTGGCAGATCTATTTGTGATAGCCCGTAGAAATTTACAGAAGACTAAAACCCTCTGTATTCAGATAGAAAAGGAAGTACATATTAAGTGCGAACATGAGATAATGTTAGTAGAGCAACAATTTCAAAGGATTCAAGGGATTAAAGATTTAATTAGGAAAATTACTAGGATCGAAACACCGGAAGGCAACGGGAAACGAAGCAAGCGCGGGTTAATAAATGCAATTGGTACCATCGCAAAGACGTTATTTGGTACGCTCGATGACAGTGATGCAATGTATTACGAGGGCAAAATTAAGGAACTAGAACAGGAACAATTGTCCATGATACAAGTAGCAAAAAGTCAAATGTTAGTTGTAAAGTCAACTTTGCAATATGTCAATAATACCCTGTATGACATCACAGCAAATGAACTCAAGCTAAGTGAAAACTTTGAGCAACTTAAGAGTTACATTCAGAATGAAACAACGGGTATAAATGAGGCTTTTAGACAATCAGAAATGCAAATATCATTAAATCAACACTTAATTGAATTGCAAGGATTTCTGATGCAATTGCACGAGCATTATCAGATCTTATTAGATAGTATTGTAAGTTCTCAGACAGGCACGGTGAGTGTCCAAGTGTTAAGCCCCGATGATCTAGTAAGGGCATATAAGAAGGCCCAAAGAGATTTCCCTAAGGGTTATGATCTGCCATATGATTTGCAAGTCACTTATGGGTACTTGATTCTAAAAATATCATCAGTGAGTGTATATATAACTCGAGATACCTTGGTGTATATTTTACGCACCCCTCTTACTAACAAAATAAAGTACAATTTGTACCATTGTATACCTTTCCCCTCTCCCATGAAGAGTAATCCAAACCATTTTGTGTATATATCTAATGAAAAACAGTATGTATTAGTTGATCAAGAAAGACAGACATATGTAGAATTAAGTGATGAACAAGTGAAACAATGCAAGTGGACTGGCAATGGACAGAGATTATGCAAGGCAATTTTTCCTATTAATAATGTAATGTCAAAGGGTAGTTGTATTGTCAAGTTGTTAACTGGTGTTAGCTTTATTCCAGAAGACTGCAAGAAAAGTGTGATGTCGATTTATGAACTCTTATGGATACCTATTGATGATAACATGTATATTTTTGTATCGCCTCATGAAACTAAGGTCACCAGTGTTTGTCAGGATATTACCAGTGATATAAGTTTAAATGGTGTGGGAATAATACAATTCACAGACTTGTGTACAGTTTACAGTCCCACAAGTAAAATTCAGAGTGCAGGTTCAGTGAATACGACAAGGAAAGACTTAGTGCCAGAAGTAATGTTAATATATGATTGTTGTGAACAATTAGACAGTGAGATCAAATTAGAGGATGTACCAGAATTAAATAGGGTTACAGTAGGAAGCTTACTGAATCATATAAGCGACCTAAGGTTAGCCAGTCATAAGACTGAAGATGTAGAAGCACTGGTAATGCAGAAAGAAAAGGAATTTAAAATGCAAATGACCCAACAGTATACAAGTGTATATCAAATTGTAACTGGTATTATTTTGTTTGCAGTACTTATAATAGTCTGTTGCTGTTGTTGTTACTGTTGTGGTTGCTGTAGAAGGTGTAGACCTTTAAGTAAATGCATAGAAGATAGTAGAGAGCGCTGTCCCAACTTATGTATTTTTCAGAATGTGATCGCTAATGGACCACAGAGCTAAGGTCTCTGATGAGGACATTACTGTCCATTTTCAGCATCCTCGACTGGCTGAAAGGGCCCTCAGCCACTCAGGATCGCTGTCGGGATTAGAGTTACACGAACGCCCTACTACAGGTAGAGCAAGTATCAGAGATAACTTGGCACAGCGCACCCACGAACAAGAGCATGGAGACTCTAACAGGATGTAAGAGTAAGAGTAAAAAATGAATGCAGAGGTATTGCATTCATTTTTCCCCAAAGGGGGGAAGTGTCGTGTCAGCCCCAGATTGGAGCTCAGGACTCATTCTTCCGAGGATCGAACCCATGACCGGGACGTAGGAGGAATGGTGTCGCTGAGATATACGTTAATATTATAAGGGAAATTATAAGTTAATAGTAATGACTATGTAATGGCAACAAGGCCAAGGAATCATAATTATAATGCTGATATAAGTAATTTAAGAATCATACAAGATTTAAGAGTTGAAGGCACACCAAAAGCTGTGAGCCACAAGTTGTGTAATTAGAAGTAAGGCTTGGTCGAAGTAGGTGAATCATAAGCTGCACCCTGCTAAAGGTGCGTAGTATATCTTCAGAAAAGGTGGGTAGCGAGTGAACGGAAGAGGCAATTCCGTTTTCGTGTGTCTGAGGACATTCTCCATAGGATGGAAACTTCGATGGCCTTCTCGAAGGGAGGCGAAAGTTAGTGAAGGTATAAAACAGGAGTACACACCCTGATCGAGGCTTTTTGGAACAAGTCGGCTAGAAGTGCGGGCGGAAGCCCTGTCAGTCAGGTCTCCGATAATAATAATAAGGTCCAAGTGTGGACTTAGAGTATTCACTTCAATACTTCGACCACGCCAAGTCTTCTATGTCAGCGTCATTGGAAGCTAGGAAGGAGATTGTAAATACTGTATATAATTATACATACTCATCAGTCTGCTATTAAAGGAAGGTTTTGGGAAATAGAGGACTTCGTCTCTTCACACGTAGCAAATCTCCCAGGCCCATTGAACAATCCCTCATTACCGCTCGGAGGAAGTCAATCTGATTATTTATCATTCTCGTCGTGGCAAAGCCTGTGTCACGACATGTCGTCTTCATCATCATTTCATCCACATCACAACGCGCAGATCGCCTAAAGACGTCAAATCAAAGGACCTGCATCTAGTGAGCCGAACTTGTCCTCAGACACTCTCGGCACTAAAAGTCATACGCCATTTCAGTTTTTACTGAAGAGTACGAACTGATTGAAACTGGTTATATGCTGTACCGGGCTGAGTAGTTCAGACGGTAAAGCGCTGGCCTTCTGAGCTCAAGCTTGCGGTTTCAATTCCGACTTTGCTCGGCGGTACCTGAAGGTGGTCAGGTGTACCGGCAGTAGCGGCGATTGGGAATTAGAAGTAGGGGGGGGGGAATGTAAAGAAAACAAAGTACCCCAGTTTGTGGGATATAGCGGGGGGGGGGGGGTATATACGTTATACATTAAAACTGAAAAAAAGCTACTAAATGGAATTTCGACAGAGAGGTAAAGATTCTCAGACTACCAACTTACCTGTGTTGATAATATTTATTTGAGATTTTGATTCAATACTATACAATAAAACTTTCACGAGAGGAACAATATTACACAAGTATTACAATTAAATAGACGTACGGCGTGATTATATAATTAAAATCATTTAGTATTTGACTACAAACTAAAAAAAAAAACTAACTGACACTAAATAGACTGCCAGACTAACGAATGCACGCGTACCCTTCCTCACAGCACATACAAAGTCTCCACTACAGTACTCGCTGTGGCGCTATAGAAATCGGTTAACCGCATGAACGACGTTGTTGCGTATTTCCGCTAATAATTTCGTTATTAATTAAAGCAAATAATTAGCTGATAAGACAACAGGGCTTGTACACATTGCTTGTTTTAATAATTCCTATAATACCTTGTTTCATCCAGCTAAAATGGAATACAAATGCAAAGTTTTCTCCACAAAGTAGGGGGCGACTGTCCCCTCTCGCCCCCCCCCCCCCTAATCGCCGCTACTGTACCGGCACATGAAAGAACTCCTGTAGGACAAAATGTCGGCACCTTAACGTCACAGAAAACCACAGAAGTGGTTATGGGAGTACAATAATAATAATAATAATAATAATAATAATAATAATAATAATAATAATAATAATAATAATAATAATAATAATAATAATAATAATAATAATAATAATCCTTCCATCAATTTACCCTCCCGGGTTGGGTGTTCCCTCGGACCTATACCGCCTCAAGGACAGTGTCCTGGAGCGTGAGACTTTGGGTTTTGTTTTATGTCGCACCGACACAGATAAGTCTTATGGCGACGATGGGATAGGGAAGGTTTGGGAGTGGGAACGAAGCGGCCGTGGCCTTCAGTTAGGTACCATCCCGGCATTTTCCTGGAGGGGAAGTGGGAAACCACGGAAAACCATCTTCAAGGCTGCCGACAGTGGGATTCGATCCCACTATCTTCCGGATGAAAATGGGTTCGAACCCCACTGTCGGCAGCTCTGAAGATAGTTTTACGTCGTTTTCCATTTTCACGCCTAGAAATTACTCTCCTTAGCCGTTCCTATCACATCGTCGTCATAAGACGGCATGACGTAAAGCAAATTTTTACAAAAGTAATCGACAAATGAAACACGAACGATAAATGAGAATGTATATATTTCCTATATTCTCCTTCGTCATACTTATAAAGCAGTATTTACTATGTCGCCAGCACATCCGTTGCGCACCACGGATGGAACGGCAAGCGAGGCACACATTCAGTACTGTTGCTCCGTCCTCCGCTCGCCCTCCGCTCGCGTGCCGAAGCACCGATTGGTTTCCCAGCAACAGTTTACTACCGGAGAATACCGGAGGGAGCGCTCACTCGCACTACCGATTGCAATCATAGGAGCAACTGCTCCGTTCCCAGCTCTATTCGCAACAGTAGCTCCAAGTGTAAGGACTTAGTGGGCTGTAATTTCAAACTTACGTCCATGAATGTAGGCGCCCTATAAAAATCGTTACCTACATAAACAAAAATTGATCTATATCACCGATATTTCATACAATACCCCTTAACAAAGAACGTATAGTCATTCAGAATAATTAATGCATCCTCTCATTTGTTATCAAGAAAATGCAATTATATCGACATATAATACATACCCCATATACCTGTAGGTATAAACCCTGTAGATACAACAAACAATATATCTTAATAGGTTCAGTTGTTCCTCAGAAAAGTACAGGCCCTACCTGTGCAGAACTTACACAGTGGTTCGTTCATTATTATTATCATTATTATGGAAATATTCCCATTATATTGGCGCTAGAATACAGTAATTTCAAGTTAAATTTGAATTCGTTTTTAATTTCTGGACAAATGTAAAACACGTGAAAGACGTGGCAGAAGTAAGGGATGATTATTTACGAGCGGAGGGAGGAGTTCAAGTGGTTCAAATCTGTAAATGCTGCTGTGTAAAACATGGCACAAACGACTCCTAACCATCGGTCTTGCGGTGTAGGTGGCAACGCGTCCGCCTGTCACGCGGCGGCCCCTGGTTCGATTCCCGGCCAGGTCAGTTTTTAATTGTAAATTATTAGTATCCCTGGCCTGGGGACTGGGTGTTTGTGTCATCGTTAACGTTCCTTTCCTCGCATTCAACACTTTACCCTACCGCCATTTACATAATACACGCAGGTTTCCTCATATATGGTGCAAATAGGAGCAAAGGATCTTCATAGGTCGACGCCCCGAACAAATAGCATTAAAAAAAGTTAAAGAAGGAGTGTAGTTTCGCGCAAAAACAGCGACGTCATGAATTCCTGTGAAAATGCTCGTTCATTCCTCCCGTATGAAGTTCACACTACGCGCTTGTCATTCAATGTTTTTTTTTTCTTTGCTAGTTGTTTTACGTCGCACCGACACAGATAGGTCTTATGCGACGATGGGATAGGAAAGGTCTAGGAAGTAGAAGGAAGCGGCCGTGGCTTTAATTAAGGTACAGTCGCGGCATTTGCCTGGAGTGAAAATGGGAAACCACGGAGAACCATCGTCAGGGCTGCCGACATTGGGGCTCGAACCCATCATCTCCCGAATACCATCTTCAGGGTTGCCGGCAGTGGGGTTCGAATCCACTATCTCCCGGATGCAATCTCACAGCTGCGCGCCCCTAACCACACGGTCAACTCGCTTGTTCGTACCGACTGTAACAGCCTGCCTGTATATTTGTGGGAAGTAGCTGGGGTGTAAGATAACTTTCTTCTTTAGCATGCCATTCCTCTGGTTCATACATTTTCTGATATATCTGGTACGTAACACACTGGTTCATCATTGTATTCGAGCTATAAAATCCCTACTCTGAGCCACTGATTGGAATGAGTAGTGTGCATATTTAACGAAATAATGACAGAGGAGTGGTCACGGCAGTCTGCGACCCGGTTATTCCACTTCTGGAACTTTGGACTCTTAGATCGGCACCGTAGTACTGTTCGTTGAAAGTGAGAAAGTGTGCGGTTTTTCATTTGATCGAGTATTTTATATGATAACATTGCTTTCAATCGCTACATTCCTACTGACGATTTTGTAATGACCTATGTTGAATTCAGTTAGGAAAACCACCAAGTCAGTCTTTCTGAGAATCCCGTAGCGAAGCACGGGTACATCAGCTAGTAATAATAATAATAGATAATAATAATAATAATAATAATAATAATAATAATAATGGCTTTACGTCCCTCTAATTACTTATAAGGTTTTCGGGGACGCCATGATTCCAGAATTTGGTTACGCAGGAGTTCTTTTACGTGTAATTAAATCTACCAACACGAGGCAGACGAATTTGAGCATCTTCAAATATCACCGGACTGAGCCAGAATCGAACCTGCGAAGTTGGGGTCAGAAAGCCAATGCCTCAAACGTCCGAGCCACTCAGCCCGGCATGCAATGATAATAGTATTAATTATTTCATAACGAAGTAATTTACAGTCACGGACAAAGCCTAAATTATAATATGTTTATATTTAAGAAAATACATAATTATGTTTGTACGTAAGAATGCTATGTGTAATATCGATAAATAGTTAAGGTATTAACTGAGGGGCCTAGTTTCGCACAATAGTAGCGACAAGTTTTAAATTCCTGAGAAAATGCTCATTTCTCCCGTACCAAGTTCACACTACGCGCTTGTCATTCAATCGGAGGTTCTGTTACATAATTATTATGTCTGTACGAAAGAATGCTAGGCCTATTTGTAATATCGCCAAATAACTGAAGTATTAACGGAGGGGCGTAGTTTTTCACATTAATAGCGACAAGTTATAAATTCCTGTACAAATGCTCGTTCATTGCTCCCGTGCCAAGTTCAAACTACGCGCTTGCAATTCAATCGGAGGTTCTCCGGAGGCAAACGATTGAAAGCGCCCGGAGCCTCCGCTCCGTAAACAACCGCTCCGTTAACAGCGCTACTCGCCACTCGTGTTGTTTTCCAACTCAATGTCTGACCGGGGAAACTAAGGAATAGCTTGCTTATATACGTGGTGAAGAGATTCGAGAAGTTACTCGATGAAAAATACGTAGGTGTGACGTCACAACGAGGGAGCAGCAACAGTGCCGTAGAACAGGCCAGTCAGTGAACAGCTGGGCGAGCAAGCAGATGGACGGTAGAATGCGACAGAAGGCAGAAGGGAAGATGTAGTAGAGCGGTCGTAACAGGCCTCAATTCAATGTGTTCATATACTAAATGGAAATTAAAACGTAATAATTCCTGTTATTCAGTTTTTAAAATGAAAATTAATTAATTGGAATACAGTATAATACCCAGGCCAGACACCTAATCTCATCGTAGCTAAGATTGCAAACTTCAGAATCTAAATTTTGAATCCCACTGTGAAGCGTATCTAAGAATTGCACGTATCCAAGGATAAGTATGGTTTAACTTTCGGTGGATCCAGTACGTGTGATAACCTCGACGTTCTTCAGTAGCACCTCTTGCCCGTCTGGTCATCACCAGCAAACTTTAAGTTGTTCTGACGTTTTCTTTTTATCTCTTTTGTACAGCAGCAGGCCTGAAGCAGATTAACACGAGTGCGCCTGTTACCGGTACCTGACAAGATATCATGCCTTTTTCGCTGTGATGCGACTGCCCCCAAAATGCTTGTCCACAGGACACATACTTTCTTGCAGTTTAGACTAGCAATGGTTTAACTGGAACAGAATATTCCTTCCCACTTTCTACAATTGGCGGTCGGCTATTATTGTATTGGTGGTGCCTAAAATTCAAAATTTGTAAGCAATTCTTTCAAAGTTACGAATGCAGAGAGTGCATATTTTCTAATACTCGAAGTTATATGAAATTACATTATTTAACTGTGCTATTGTAAAGGCCATTCTCTTAATAAAATATCACTTGAAGCGAGTATGAACATTTGCTCTAATCCACACGCATTTTTCTTAAACTTCCAGTTTTAAGAACATTATTGATTAAATTTACAAAATCATAGAGAAACAGTTTTGGAGGAAACAAATGTAGGGCCTCCTCACTGAAAGTATTTGTTCCAAAACCTCGAACGAAGCCTTAAAATGAACTAATTAAGAGCGGTACCGGAAGTAACACGTGCTTACCTCATATACGAATTACTAAGCCTGGCACTTACAACACAAGTACTTGGTCACAATTTTAGTTGCCGCGAAAATGAATTAACAAAATGCCTTACCTTCAACTGAAAGGCTTCAAGGCTACTTTGGACACATGTAGAATATACATTTGGAAGGGATATCTTCTGCCCCGATATAATTAAACCCAAAAATAATTTAACGACGCTATTAAACACACATGAAATAAACACCAATTCAATGTGTTCATATACTACATGGAAATTAAAATGTAATAATACCTGTTATTCAATTTTTTTAAACGAAAGTTAATGAATTGGAATATAATACCCAGGCCAGATACCTAATCTCACCGTAGCTAAGATTGAAAACTTCCGAATCTAGAAAATAGGATATTTTGTGCTTAGTTTCTGGTAGGAAAAGGGAACCGTGTCACCAGTTTCCAGTAACGAGACATGACAAACTTTACTGCAAGAATCACAAATAGTTACATTACAAATAGAGAAAAAAATATTTCTGTCGATAATATGAGTTTTTTAAAAGACACTAAAGGTCTGTTCTCACACACACAAAAAAACTAAGAATATCTTGTCACTGGGCGAGTTGGCCGTGCGATCAGGGGCACGCGGCTGTGAGCTTGTATCTGGGAGATAGTGGGTTCGAATCCCACTGTCGGAAGCCCTGAAGATGGTTCTCCGTGCCCATTTTCACACCAGGCAAATGCTGGGGCTGTACCTTAATTAAGGCCACGGCCGCTTCCTTCCAACTCCTAGGCCTTTCCTATCCTATAGTCGCCATAAGACCTATTTGTGTCGGTGCGACGTAAAGCAACTAGCAAAAAAAAAATATCTTGTCGTTAAAAGATACTGTCATCGGGTGAGTTGGCCGTGTAGCTGGGGGCGCGCAGCTGTGAGCTTGCATTCGTGAAGATAGTGGGTTCGAACCCCTCTGTCGGCAGCCCTTAAGATGGTTTTCTGTGGTTTCCCATTTTCAAACCAGCCAAATGCTGGGCTGTACCTTAGTTAAGGCCACGGCCGCTTTCTTCCCACTCCTAGGCCTTTCCTATCCCATCGTCGCCATATAACCTATCTGTGTCGGTGCGAAGTAAAGCCATTTTCAAGAAAGTATACAGTCCTTAATAATCGTCAGATACAGTGACAAAATCGCTTAATTGGTGACGCTGGGAGTTGTCTGTATTGTCCTTGCCGTTATGCAGTTGTTCTAGTTACGTGCTGCACTCTAGTAAGTAAAATTGAAGCTTTGCGTCACGTGGCCACTGGCTCTGCCTTGACCCTTAACAACACACACAAACCTAAACCAGTCTCCTACACGTCGTACACAGTGTTTTAATGCGCGGAGGGGTGGTGCCCGTGAGATCTGGGACACACACTCAGACAAACGGCGCTAGAGCCCACTTCGGTTTGCGCGCTCGTTTAAATCTGGCAGAATAAGAAAATGTATACATTTTCTTGAAATCTAAATGAAAAACAAATTATTGATGAGAAGAAAATATTATCATATTTTTTCGTCATTACATTGGTCATGCTATGGCTCTCCGGTACTTCCTCACGAGCCGCCCCTGCTTTCTACTACGATTAGAATTCACAGAAATTAGTAATAATGATACCGATATTTGATATTGTTGTATGAATACTGAATTGCGTTTCAAACCGCGAACTAATCAACTAATATACACTTATTGTGTAAGATACAGCGCTTCGATTTTCGGTCCTGGCCTGACGATCGCATACAAGCGAGCTGAGCGAAAAAAAAAAAAAAACACAGATATTAAACCGCATGGTGTGTCAGGATGGGGTGACGAACAGGTTCTGAGCCAGCCTTAGCCTGGGATTCCCGTGCTCAGGCAGACAGCCCGCTTTTCTGTGCCGAGTAGAGTGCAGTGAATTACATAAAATTATACGTGTAAAACGTAACGGTGATAATTTTATTTAGAAATCGATGTTTATGGTGGTGATTTTTTAAAGGGGCCTAACATCTAGATCATCGGCCCAGACACCTATGTTTGCCGTATGTACATTAGTTTATTAGACCACAGAAACGCCAACGAAAAATTCCCACTTGAACAAAGAGCGTTTATGTACGATACACATGTCAAAATCAAATCATGTAGAGAGATGTGTAGACAATTGCAGGACTCATTTCTGGTATTTCATCTCCAAGTAGGGGGACTGTGAGATGTCCTGTTAATAAATTAAAAACAAGGGGGTCACTAAACGCTGCAGTTCCTGAACGTAAACGAACGATTTGAACTGAACGAAATTCGCTCAAATAAGCATATCATTCGGAGACTCACCAAAAGTATCGCTATCACGTTTCAGTAGCAAGTAGGTGGTTCAAAACTCTTAGTCCATACGGCTAATGAACTTTTACATTTGAAACTTTACAGTATTACACAGCAATTGATGCTTTCACGACCGGCACTACAAATCATGTCACTGTTTCCGGGGTTGTAGGCCGTGGTCCAGGAGCAAGTGATTGTCCCGGCGTTTCACCGAAGACTGCGTTTGGCATTCTCAAGGGTTCCGACTGACTTCGATAGCAGCGAAGCTCTCAGTGGAATGAAGTGGTGTTGCTACTACTACTATTACTAAAATGTTTTCCTTCCTCCCCTGAATGGGGAGGTGGGCCTCTTAGACAGTGACGCTGTCTCGCAGGCCGGGAGATTTGTTACGGTGAAGGAGATGCTCGGAGAAGGTGAGGGGGTTGGTGGCCGTGGCCTATAATATGAACTGCCTCGGCATTCGCCTTAGTGCAGGAGAATGGAAAACCATTCTCAGGACAGCCGACGGTTGGGGCCAGCCGTGAGGTCCAGCCCTGCCCCGTCTGCCTAATGCAGAGGTGTAGAGCCACGGTAGAGCCGTGGCCACCCCTACTCTGCTCGGTTGGCCGGTCAGAGGGCAGAGCTGTTGGACCGCGGACCAGCCATTGCCACTTGAGGGCCGAGACCCACTCTACATCTACCGACTAAGTGGTGGTTTTTTCTTCTATTCTACATTGCCTCAGACATGCTATTATTTCTAAGAAGAGAAAGATAGCAGGGAGGAGTGGGAGTGTGATACTACCGGAGTATCTGCCTGTCCCCATGCTCAGCATGTTACTAGGCCAGATGTGCTGATGGGTATCAATAGTGGTGTAATCGGGTAGTAAGGGACAGGACAAAACCACATAGGCAGAAATAGAAATATGCCTACATGTCAAACCTGACATTGTGTAGATAGCACATGCAAGGATGTAGTTCTGGAGAGGTCCAGGTAATTGCGTTAGTTGGGAATAGGAATCATGCACAAGTCATAAGCCCATTCCTCGCCAGTCCAGTTATTCAGGGGATCAGTCATTCTGAGCACTGCTGTGGCTAGCGCGGGCCTTGCCGGTTGCTGAGCCATGCGGCAATAGCCACTAGGGCCTGTCGCACCGCCCGACATCCTCCGATCCCGGAGAATGAGGCCAATCCCGCCGAGGCGGAGACCTGCTGGATGGATGCGGAACATGGCGCCGGGCCTCCTTCCTCTCTGCCCGCGGCATGGCTCGGTATACTAGGCAACTACGATGGGTGGCCGGGTGGCCCCCGGCGCAGTTGGTGCACACCGGCGGCTCCCTAAGTGTAGCGCAGGCCGTGTAATGATGATCACCATCACAGCGGTTGCACGTCACCTGGAGTCCACAGCTAACCTGACGGTGGCCCCACCTCAAACAGCGGAAACACTGCAAGAACTGCTGAGGGGAAACTTCTGTTCTCACCTGTCTGCCGCTACACGTTGAGGTCCTCCCCTGATTGGCTCCTCGTTGGGCTGCCTTCCCTGTCGCAGTCCTCGGTTGCCGCTGGTTGTCCTTCTCCTGGTGGACCGATGTCTTAGTCGTCGTCGTCTTCTTCTTCTCCTTCCTGGTCCGGAGACGATGTCTGCTTCCTGAGGGTGGTGGTCTCTTCTCGGCGGAAAAAGAGGCCGCGTCCTGGGAGCGTTCCTCCTCCTGGCCTGGTGACCATGGTGTGGCGGGTGGCCCCACTGCTGGGCCGTCTTCTCCTTCCTTGCTGGCGGCGGCGTCGCTCGATGCTGGCATCTCTGTGCAATCCCTGTCCTGTAGGGCGCATATGGATGTCTGCATCGTGAACGAAGTGCCAGCAGGCCGGGCCTGGGTAGCAGCCTCTGAACCTCCGAGGGCGTCCGTGTCTGTGCCGCATTCCGCCGTCCAGTTCGCCATCCTGGTCTGCGCCCGGGTGGTGGGCCTTCCCTGGGTGGCCCGGGCAGATGGTGGACGTTCCTGGTTGGCGGCCTTGTTGGTCTGTGTGTACTTCGTGAAGTACAGCAAATCACCCTGCGTCGCGCCATCGCAGCGCTCGGGAGCGCCGCCGTCGTCCTCGATCCTCGGCTCCAGATGGGCCAAGAAGCATGGATCAGTTCCCACCTGCTTGTGCCTCTGCCTCCCGGCTGTCTGCGTCCCGGCTGTAGACGTCCCCTGGGACGTCTGGGTGGCTGCCTCCTGGCTGCCGATGCCGGTAGGGTAGTTTCTCGGTCTTGGTATTCGGGTGACCTGAAAGTAAGCAGAAAAGCTCCTCTCGTAGCGCCTGATCTGGCCTTGGTCCGTGCGGCGAATGATTATCGCCCAGTTCTCGGTGTTCTCGATGGCGTCGGTGTAGAGGTCCTTCCCTGCGGCCCCGTCCAGCCTAGTGAGGAACTCGATGATGAGGTAGGCCTCCCTGTAGGTGTCGTGACCCGGTCGGTACTGTACCAACAGAGCAGGGACGGCCTGGTTCAGTGGGACGGTCCAGTGGTCGACCCACAGAATAATCTCCCCCACTGCTTCGCTGAAGTTCTCTGGTAGGTTGTCTCGCAGTTCCATCATTCCTGTTTCTTCCTGAAAAGTAAACCTTAAAGAGAAATAGCACCAAAAAGTGCTTCCTGACAAAGCTCACTGCGTACTTAGAAATACGCACAGTAGACAATGCTCTTTCGGAGATGTACCAACAAGTACAGTTGCTTCACTAATACTGCGTAAGTACAGATCGCCTGGCGAGGAGAGAGAGTGAGCGAGTTGAGAGGAACACGTCCTTCCACTATCGCAGTCAAGCTCGTCCTATTGAAAATTCCGCCGCAGTATATAGTGCAGGCTACAGTACGCTGTTCGCCTATTGGTCCGTCATGCTGGGGGGGTGGGGGCGGTCGCTGATTGGCTTCTCTTCGGCCAATGGTTGATGCATTAAGGAGTTTGATGTACATCGACCTGATTTGGCGGAGACAGGCAACTATTCACCCGTTGCTTTTACTCTTCTGCGTCGGCCATCGTGTCCTTTCGGATTTGAGGCTTTCAGATCTGGAAACTAGGCTTTGTTTAAACGTAAAGATTCCTCCTTATGGTTAAAGCTGTTGGTGTGCTTCAGAATTGCAATGGCTTCCCTCTGTAGCCGAGCGTGATAAAACACAGTAGTCGACAGTACTTTGGTGTCGCTGTACTGTATGTCGGTTTGCGATACACTGTGTGTTCCAAGTCTTTATTACCAGAACATCGAGGAAAAGGAGTTTTCCTTCGTTTTCTGTCTTCATAGTGAACTGAATATTTGTGTTAATACTATTCAGATGCTGTAGAAACAGCTGCAGTTGTTCCTTTCCCTGGCTCCAGATGGAATAGGTGTCATCTACGAATCGCAGCCACACCTTAGGTTTCAGTGGTGTGGTCTTGAGTGCTAGTTGTTCGAACTTTTCCGTAAAGAAATTTGCGATCACCGGATTCAGAGGACTGCCCATGGCAACACCGTCAATTTGTTCGTAGAAATGTTCATTCCACAGGTAATAGCTTGTGGTGAGGCAATGGTTGAACAAGTTGGTAATGTCCTAGGGAAAAATCTGAGCGATGTAGTCCATTGCCACATTCACAGGTACATTAGTGAAGAGTGAGACCACGTCAAAGCTGACAAGCAGGTCTTCGGCTTCTAATTGGATGTTCTTCAGCTTTTCTACGACCGAGCTCGATAGCTGCGGTCGCTTAAGTGAGGCCAGTCTCCAGTATTCGGGAGATAGTAGGTTTGAACCCCACTGTCGGCAGCCCTTAAGATGGTTTTCCGTGCTTTCACAATTTCACACCAGGCAAATGCTGGGGCTATACCTTAATTAAGGCCACGGACGCTTCCTTCTAATTCCTAGGCCTTTCCTGTCCCATTGTCGCCATAAGACCTATCTATGTCGGTGCGACGTAAAGCAAATAGCAAAAAAGAAAAACTTTGCTATGAAGTCTCTGTGTCTCGGACGTACGACTGTGTGCCACCGATATAAGCTTGTAGTAAGTTGGCCAGATGTTTAGCAATATCGTAGTTCGGTGATCCAATAGCACTCACGATGGGCCGTGGAGGTGAGTTGTAGAGGTTCATTACTATTTATTATTATTATTATTATTATTATTATTATTATTATTATTATTATTATTATTATTATTATTACCCATACGTAATAAATCCTGTGTGATTAAAAGGTATCCTCCTAACAAAAATATTGAACTGCCTGCTATTATTTAGTAAATACGTAAATATTTGTCACGAACAGCCACCTACTAAAGACTTGTTCATGCTACGGTTTGTTCCACAGTCGTTGATTACCACAAATCGTTCATTATTGATGTACTGAAGTGTCAGGTGGATATAATTTCGTGGACTCCTGTCATATGTACTGGTAATGGTGGAAGAATGCGTATCCTCTTTCTGCACACAATATCACGGAGATGTTCCTTATCTGAAAAACGTTGTTGACGAACCTCTCTCTCTTTCTCTAGCTTTTTATCCCACATGGTGGTTGGGTCAACTTTCCCTATTCTCCTCCTCCACTTCACCCTGTCGATGACATACTCAGAGAGTTTGTGTTACCGCATGTCTCCCATTTCATTTCCGGTTTACCTCTGGATCTCCGACCAAGCACAGACAGGCTTAGTACCATTTTGCTTATGTAATCAGAGGGCTTTCTTTTCGCGCATGCTTAAACCAGCGCAGTAATTTCCTTTAGCTTATCCGCGACGTCGAGTACGCATCGCATGTGCTTTATCGCTCCCTACGTCCAACTCAACAACATCTTTTCTGTCATAAGGATTGCTCGTATGTGGCTCTGTATCACGGTCCAGATATCACCACTACAACATTCTTGTTCCGTCCTAGTTAACAGCGATAAAAATAATTAGCGAGGATCGTTAAGGTAACTCATTTATGGCACCTGTTTTACAAGATGAACGAACAATTCGACGTATTAAACTTCTCCCCTTTTTCAGTGGTTCTGGTTATCACCTTTATTTTCTGCCATAAAGTCCTGAGTAGTTATTACTTTCACTCTACTAATATTTATTTGTACATCACCCTCGGTACGGCTGTCCGCATGTGTTACACTTTTTAACAACAAAGTCACTCCCTCGAGTCGAACCCCACGACTTTTTTTTTGCTAGTTGCTTTACGTCGCACCGACACAGATAGGTCTTACGGCGACGATGGGACAGGAAAGGGCTAGGAGTGGGAAGGAAGCGGTCGTGGCCTTAATTACGGTACATCCCCAGCATTTGCCTGGTGTGAAAATGGGAAACCATGGGAACCCCACGACTTCCGTGCCTTGGAGCATAAGAGGATGTACACAGCAATGGACATCCTGTATGTAAACAATATCATCCTGAGTGTGCCATTTGTTATAGATTCCCTTGTTAACACTAGTACCAACACAAATTCACTTTCCTAACTTTCTCGTGAATCGTGATAGGTGTTGGTAAAATTGAAAAATAAAATACAGTCACCTGAGAAATATTTTACTCAATTACAATCACCGATTACTTTTCAGCAAGCTATCAGTAAAATGACAATTACTTCACAGAACGCGAGTTGTTAGGAAATCACTGACATTTTTCACACAGGGCTGGATTGATATCGATAACGAGCAAAGCATGAGACTGCAACGTGCCCAAAATGCATGCATCAGGTATGCATTCGACATACAACCATACGCCCATGTATCCCCATTCTATACACAATTATCTTGGTTACGACTGAATGACAGACGTAGACTCCACGCAACTACTTTGCTGTATCAAGTGCTTTCTGAAAACACTCCTCCTTACCTATCCACCAGATTTCGCTACCTTAGTTCCCTGCACCTGTTCAATACCCGGTCAGGCTGTACGCTAGAAATTCCTGTGCATCGAACCGCAACCTACAACAGATCGTTCACAATCTCCGCCACGAGCTGGTGGAATGAACTCCCCAATGACATCAGGGAAGCTAAATCTAAGACAAAATTTAAAATCCTTTGCCAGCGTCATCTTTTAAGCACTTCCAGTCTTTCTTGAGTGTGAATGGGATGCATGAATGAGAGTGAATATGGTTGTTATTGCAATGTGTTCCTGTATATAATTTAGTTATACTTTACTCACCTTAGTTTAGTTAGTGATAGTTTAGTTGCTTTAATTATACTTTAGGTTGTAAAGATTTCATATGTTTAAATTTTATGTAAAATATACATTGTATATACATGAAGTGGTTAAGTGTAAGAAAGGGCCGGGAGCCCTAACTTCGCCACAATAAAGACGCTTTAATAATAATAATAATAATAATAATAATAATAATAATAATAATAATAATAATAATAATAATAATAATGATATTAAGGTTTGCAAGGAAAAGGACATTACTCCAGTTTGTTAGTATAGAGCCATTACGTGGCTATCATCACTAAGTGGGACTATACAAAATTTTAAAATTATTAAATGATTACTTCCAAACAAAGTTTACATGTTACATGTTAATTTTAATTCTTTTTTTCAGGGCCCGCTAATCAAAAATATTTATTCTAGTATGGGAATATAAATTTTTCCCTGAGCCATCACATGACTATTCTGGTTTTGTTGCCGACCACGTAGTACGCTAAATCTCAATCAGAAACCACAAGAAGCTACGAGTTAATGAACGAGTGCGCGTCGCATCCTTGGATTTATATTCATTGTGCGATGCCTTTAATATGCTGCGGCTCTAATGCTGCCAAATTCTCGATACGATATATATCGATTACTAGAATATAACGATTACAATTTTGTTTCAAGGAGTAAATTAGAAATTAAAAATACATTTTGTGAAAAGTAACGAATACAATACGTAAACTCGTGTCTTTATCCCGAGGTTGTGCAGCTCTTTTTAGGTACACATCCAGTGGAGTTGAGCTGCATGTACCATTACAAAACCTCATACCTTTCTTAAATTTCTGGCAGTACCGGAAATCGAACCCGGGCCTTCGAGGACGACATCTAATAGTACTATCCGTCACACAACGGAGGCGCATATGATTGCAAGTAACAATTAGGTACTTAAAAAGTAATCAATACAGATAATTCGATTGCTGTCACACAATTACTCCCCAACTCTGATCATGATTGATAAAACCCTGTAGCTTAAACATTCTAAACTCCATGCTGACTGGAGAGCTCTGTGACGTGACTTCTCACAAATGTGGTTAACAAGTAACATGAAAGACAGGTAGTATGTCCGATTCACGATTCCAAGTTCCTCGGCTTCATCCCAACCGAGATAGCTGGTTTTTAGCAACCCATATCATGGTAGCCGGCATGTTAAAAATCCCTGACCGGGCGAGTTGGCCGTGCGCGTAGAGGCGCGCTGCTGTGAGCTTGCATCCGGGAGATAGTAGGTTCGAATCCCACTATCGGAAGCCCTGAAGATGGTTTTCCGTGGTTTCCCATTTTCACACCAGGCAAATGCTGGGGCTGTACCTTAATTAAGGCCACGGCCACTTCCTTCCAACTCCTAGGCCTTTCCTATCCCATCGTCGCCATAAGACCTATCTCTGTCGGTGCGACGTAAAGCCCCTAGCAAAAAAAAATCCCTGGTGAAATATTCTTCGTACCCCCCAAGAAATTTAACTCAACATAAAAGATTGCCCTGTAGCCTATACTTCTACTACGACTTTTATTATTATGAATATCATTTCACTAATAACAGTGCATCTCATAACTCACGGTATGTTTAGTATTTGGGGAACATATCGAATTTCAGTTGGTTACTTAATTTCCGTCAGTTGATTTCATGCCTGGACAAAAATTGTATTTGTGCCCCCACGATAATTCAAATACCTACCTTCTACAGTCGATATAGATCTGGAAGACTGATGGAATTTCCGATTCAAGGAAGTAGCACTTACATTAATTATTTGTACAGAAGTAGCGGAAATTGTATTTGAAGGCTTCTTGCATGGAGCGGAAAGAGTCATCTGCTCTCTGCTTCTCCTACCACTAAGCGTTCAACTGTACATTTCAGTGGTTATTCATGGGACCAAAAATTGCAGCTCAGTATGACTATAGCCAAGTTGTACTTCAATTTCAATAACGTATATTCACCAGATTTTAAACACACACACACACACACACACACTCTTAATCTAGGATAATGCAGAAGTGATTATATCGTTAACTACCTGACGCACACTGCCAAAGCTTACAACATCGAAGGGAACAACATGAAATCATATGAGGAATAATTTAGGTCAAGAAAATGCAGCCAGACATATTGAAAACGGAAAAACTAATTTATACACTCCACAAATTAATAATGTAAACCATTTAACGTCCATCTTATTCTTACAGTTTTTAAGGTAAGATGGATTGTCTGAATGTTGACCCGCGTGAGTTCATTAACCCGTTCAAACGTACAATTTCCCATATACTTTGTAATAGTAATATCGTGGCTCGCAGAGGGATAAGAAACGTGAGGGTTGAGTGGCGACAAGGAATTAACAAGAGTAGAATTTAACACAACCAATTTTGAAATTTTATTTCTTTCTTTTTTTCTAGATTAAAATTGGAGAAATGGGAAATCGGAATGAATAACAACAATATTAATGAGCTCGTAAGCTCTTACAGTATAGTGGAGTTAGAAGTCCAAACATGAGGTAAAAAACTTGACGTAATTATCAATTTGCTGATTTACATGGAAAATAGCCTTATTGCTCTGGACAGGAACAATAAAAGAGCTATTTTTGCTCCGATAATTTGTACAACATAGGAGTATGCGCTCCAAACGTACCATAGTCCAGCCTCACAGAGGCGTCAATTCCTTATAGTGCACTTAAGTTCTACTTGACAACCTCTCGGTTGTCCTCAATTAAAGTATTTGCACCCGGTTGCCCCGAGGTGGGCTAATATTCAACAGTTATAGGGTTCACTGTTCCCAAAGAGAACTAACACCAGAAATTCTTTACACACGGAAATAAATGTACAGGGGCAAATTGCCCATACTAAGTGGCCTTAGTGTAAAACGAAAATGATGCACATGACCTGCCATAAACGAAAGGCTAGGAGGCGAAACATTTGCCCTCCTTATAGAAATAGTTAAAACCCTAAGTGGGATCATGGCTCAAAGATACAGAGTCTAATTCTATTCTACACCGGGGTGACTAAATGAGAAGCATTAATGTCAAATAACTTAGGACTTTAGACGTTTGAAAACTTTAGTCACCCCATGCCAAGTTGAATGGGAACCGACAGAGGGTAATCTCTCTTCGTTCCCTTACATTACGTATTTTCCAGTAGGGAATAGAACAGAGTCCTATGACTTGCCGAAAATTCTACATTTAAGCCACAAAATTTGGAAGGTTACATTTAATAAAAGAGGTTGAAACTTCCCGTCATCCTACCGGAGGAGCTATCGCATATCTAAGAACATTCTGCCATTAACTTGAGTCGCTGGGTTTTCACATGCAGGCCACGCCTCTGCCTCCCTTGAGACACACCGCACTCACAAACACTGGAGCAATTAAGACAATACGGCCCTAAAACGGCCTGCTGTTATAGTGGTTTTAAGAGAGGCTTCCAGAACTCTTTACTGATGGACTGAATTCCTATACACAACCCCGGATTTAATGGGCTAAAGAAGATATATCCAAGAATCTGATATGTTGAATACAATGGAGGAGGAACCAGCTGATTTATTGACAACAGCGGTACGTAAAAAAAAAGCAATCCTACGAACCAGGTTGACAAACATCAAAAATACACATTTCCTTACGAAATAATTAGAGTTTAGCCCGCTAGAGGCAGCAATCAAACCGATGGTAGAGACATCTAACAGTCAAAGACCAACGTTCCTGGTAGTAAACAAGTTGAAGTTTGTTTACATAGATGGCCTTATGAAGGCGCGCAGTTTTACTGGCTGGGGAAGGTGTTCCCCGGTAAAGACCTCCAACCCCTAAGGTTCTACAATGGGATGAACAGCTTTGAAATCTTGAAGTCTTGAGAAATTCATTGGTAGGCTGGAATATATCTTAATGAGTCCACTCTTGTTTGTTTGTTTCGGATTATGAAGTTAGAATAGTCTAGCGAACACGATAGAAGTACGAGCTCTAGTGCCCAGGGTTGACGGCAAGAGCGGCATTCAAATACCACTGAACTGAGCCGGGACTGAGCCAGCCAAATTAAGCTCCAAAGGCCAGATTTTTACCACCTCAGCCACTCAGCCACTCAGCAGGTCTAAGTAATTGTAAGTAAATGAACGTCAACGTCAACGTGCCGGGATGTCTGTACATACGTCGGCTGTGGAAATCCCAACCTCTTCAATTTTGTGTAAATGAATGTATACTGAAGATACGTTTGTCATAGATACATTTCCAACGTATAAACCTCATCATAAGAAGGTGACGGAGTGCAATGGAAAAATTTGGTGTAACTTATAACTTACGTGTTAATGGACATAACGTGAATGTCAATAAAAATAATAACTGAAAAGTTTCAACCAAATCCCATGGTGCAACAGCCCCGAATAGCCAGGGCCTAACAAGCGACCGCTGCTCAGTCCGAAGGCCTGCAGATTTGGGGGGGGGGGGTCATGTGGTCAGCACGACGAATCCTGTGGCCGTTATTCGTGGCTTTCTAGACCGCAGAATTATTTGAAGTCAGCCTCTGTGGTGTAGTGGTTAGTGTGATTAGCTGCCACCCCCTGAGGCCCGGGTTCGATTCCCGGCTCTGCCACGAAATTTGAAAAGTGGTACGAGGGCTGGAACGGGGTCCACTCAGCCTCAAGAGGTCAAATGAGTAGAAGTGGGTTCGATTCCCACCTCAGCCATCCTGGAACTGGTTTTCCGTGGTTTCCCCACTTCTCCTCCAGGCAAATGCCGGGATGGTACCTAACTTAAGGCCGCGGCCACTTCCCTCCCTATTCCTTGTATATCCCTTCCAATCTCCCCATTCCCCAGCAAGGCCCCTGTTCAGCATAGCAGGTGAGGCCGCCTGGGCGAGGTACTGGTCATCCTCCCCAGTTGTATTTCCCGACCCAGAGCCTGAAGCTCCACGACACTGCCCTTGAGGCGGTAGAGGTGGGATCCCTCGCTGAGTCCGCGGGAAAAACCGACCCTGGAGGCTAAGCAGATTAAGATCCGAAGAAAGAATTATTTGAAGGATCGTACTAAATTTTTATTCCTCCGCGGGACCAAATTTTTATTTTATAGCAAATGTTATCACGGTGTGAAAAAATCAGGTTCCTTAAGTGTTAGTCACCAATGACATGGAGCTTTTACATTTCAACTGCCTCAAGTGCCACGAACCTCATGTTATATCGAGCCCGCCATCATGAGAAGAAAAGGAAAACGAATAATCGATTACTCGACTAAGATGGGCACTGACAACCCGGCATTCTAACCTGAGAATATGTTGGCTTAATTCGCACAAGGAATTGAATTATTTACTGAATACGATCTGAACCACAAGTAACAAATGCCTACTGGCTAAATGCGGTGGAAAAACGTTCAGTGTGAAAATGTATAATAATCGGAAAATAACATTAAAATATTCTTCTATTCAGAGTTAAAATACAGTATGATAAGGCTTGAATAGTTTTCATATACGCAGAACTGTACAATTATATACCGAGACCATTTCTACACGAATATAAACAATCCCGAGGTGTATGCAAATAATAGTATTTATATATTTGCATTAATGGCACCGAGAGACTTCGTCTGCAATGTAGAAATAAATGCACACTTGCAAATGTGTAAATCAGACATTACAAAACTCAGCTGTCTAAAATAATGTATAGCGAGCAAGTAAATCCTTGCACATACTGTATGCAATGCTGCCAATTTGAGGTTTGTTACAATATTTATGCTAAATCACATAGAGCAATAGGTGTTCCTTTCATAATCGCATTCAGAGATATCTCATTACGTAATGAATTGTATCGTGTTCTTTTTATTGTACGTTTCATTAATGCGGACAGACCTTATGGAGACGATGGATTAGGAAGGAAGCAACCGTGCAATAATCAATGTACAGCCCCTTTATTTGTCCGATGTGAAAATAGTAAACCACGGAAATCAATATTTGGGGTTGCTGGCAAGGGGTTCCTGAACAAGAGACCGTGCCACATCAACTGTGGCTCGAAAGTGACAAACATCAACTAGCCAATGTCAGAAATGTCACTGAGGACGCGATTTCTCAGCTGAAATGGATGTGGGCTTAATCGGAAAGTGCCTTTTGATATCCAGGTGCTTTCCGCGTGTTAATGTACCTTGGATGGCTACTGTAGAAGTACCTGACTGTTCGAATTAATTATCTATTTATTTTTTGTTTGCCAGTGGTTTTAACATTGCACTATCACAATGAATGTCTTCAGTGGCGAAGGGCTGGGAAAGAGCTAGGATTGATAAGGAAGAGGACGTGGCCTTTATTAAGGTAAAGACCCGGTATTTGCTTGGTGTGAAAATTGTAAACCAAGGAAAACCATTTTCGGGGCTGCCGACAGTGGGATTGCATCCCACCATCTCCCGAATGCAAGCTAACAGCTACACAACCCTTACCGCACGGCTAATTCGCTCCATAGTTTGAATAAAATGAATGAACTAAAATTACTTTGCCTTTAACATAATATAATCATGTTCTGAACCCTTCCGTGACGATTGCAGAAGTACAGTGCGTTGTACTCACGTCATTCTAATACATTTCTTGAATATTAGCTGAAGCTGAATGGTATCCGCAGTTTCAGGGATGGTGTTGGAGAAATATGAGTGGGCGTCATTGCAATTAATTTATCAAAAGTCTCTGTTACTAATTTTTGCCTTTTATAAACACTTGCAGTTTGCTTTATGTCGCACCCACACAGATAGGTCTTATGGCGGCGATGGGATAGGAAAGACCTGGGAGTGGGAAGGAAGCGGCCATGGCCTTCATTAAAGTACATCCCCAGCATTTGCTTGGTGGGAAAATGGGAAACCACGGAAAACCATATTCAGGGCTGCCGACTATGGGGTTCGAACCAACTATCTCCCGGATGCACGACCAACTAGCCCGGTCCTTTTATAAACAAACAGCCGTCTTAAGAGTTAACTTACACATACAGAATGTCTTGCAAGAATATTTGCAGTTTTAATTGAGTGTCATAAACCTGAAAAAACATTACGTTACTAGTGCTTCTGCACGCAGAGGTATACAAAAGGACATCATATATCTCAATTTTGGTCTTTATTTTCTCGCAAGTCTCCTAAATATGTTACAGTAAATGCAAGAATTATTGGGACATAATTTGGATTGACATATGATTTGTTTAAATAAGCCGGTAAAGAAAGCCAAAGCTATCTTCATGTTGATCACTTTGCACTCAAGTGTGTGTTGGACATCTGTCAGGGCAGCAAGACCCCAATGAGCTGTTGAGCAATTGTTTTGTTCTGGTGTATTATTTAAATAAGTACATGGAAAGTGGCGTATATGCAACTCAGAGATTGTCGGCTTTGAAAATAGTGTCCACATGTGCATCTCTTGATGAGAAGTACCGAGAAAATGTGTTGTCGAGGAACTCGAAGCTACAGTTATACTCTTAATGCGTGACAAGCCCTTCCACATACGACGAGTGTAACCTAAGAAGCTCCTCATCCGGTTTCACGCCCGTTCTACCTCAGCTCCCGTGAGTTCTCAAAACACAACTTCCGACATCCAGCGGCAGTGACACGCTCAGAGGCGTGACTTTAAAGGAGATTTCCAGGCAAGCTAGAGCATTGCCTCTACGCTGTCAGTAGAGAATTTCCTCAGATTCTTGTTATTGTTTGGAATTGCTTGCTCTAATGTGGAATCTGTGCTAGTAAGAGTATCCGTTCTTTCTCCATGTTTGCCGGGCTGAGTGGCTAAGACGGATAAGGCGCTGGCCTTCTGACCCCAACTTGGCAGGTTCGATCCTGGCTCAGTCCGGTGGCATTTGAAGGTGCTCAAATACGTCAGTCTTGTGTCGGTAGATTTACTGGCACGTAAAAGAACTCCAGCGGGACAAAATTCCGGCACCTCGGCGTCTCCGAAGACCGTTAAAGTAGTTAGTGAGACGTAAAGCAAATAATAATGTTATCTTTCTCCGCGTTTGGAAATATTACACACTAGGATGGAGAATGCTGTACGAGCGAAGGATTAATTAGGTACTAAAAGTATTTTTTTGATAGAAACGTGGACAAACCGAAAGTAGTCCAGCTAAACTTTCAAGATACGCAAAAATCATCATCAATCGGATTTGTGTCACTCTTGCCGGTAGCCATAGCGCAGTAATTATTGCTATTTGCTTTACGTCGCACCGACACAGATAGGTCTTCTGGCGACGATGGGATAGGAAAGGGCTAGGAGTGGGAAGGAAGCGGCTGTGGCCTTAATTCAGGTACAGCCCCAGCATTTGCCTGGTGTGAAAATGGGAAACCACGGAAAACCATGCTCCGGGCTGCCGAAAGTGGGATTCGAACCCACTATCTCCCGAATACTGGATACTGGCCGCACTTAAGCGACTGCAGCTATCGAGCTCGGTCATAGCGCAGTAAAAACGCTAAATTTATAATCCTACTTTCTAGTAGCTGTCAGTAGGGGCTGCCTGGCCGAGGCGGTAAAGGCGTGCTCGGTTCGCCTGGAAGGACGTGGGTTCGAATCCCCGTCAGGAAGTAGTAAAATTTAAGAAACGAGATTTACACTTCCGGAGGTGCATATGGCCCTGAGGTTCACTGAGCCTACACCAAAAATGAGTACCAGGTTAATTCCTGGGGGCAAAGGCGGCCGGGCGTAGAGCTAACCACTCTACCCCATCACGTGCCGCGGTTAACAATGGTGTGAGTCTTTACCTTCCACTCCTCCAAGGGCCTTCATGGCCTGTACGGAGGTGTCTTTGTCTTTGTAGTACCTGTCAGTCGATGGTGTTTGTACTTTTTTCGTAATTGAATCGGTTATTTGGGAAATCACACATCCATTTTCAGCCAAAATGAGTGTGACGAATCATGATTAAATTATGATAATATGCCTATTTATATATTTTAGAGAAACAGTACACATGTTCGCCTCATTGTAGGAATATCACTACGCTCTTAAAATCATTCTAATTTGAAAAATGATGGATGTAACCAGTGATTACTAGACCCTTCAGTGATAAATCAAGTAAGTCATTCATTGCGGCTGTCTACAACATCTACAGTTTCCATCATAACCCACTGTGAAAGAATTACCAGATGATCATTTGCCAATAAATGTAAAAAAATAAAAACGAAGACTTGAAGGTTTTACAGAAATATTTACCACATGAGAATGAAATTAAAAGCTTCTACGGAGAAGTGCAGTTTCCTAAATAACCGTTCCTGTAATGTGACCATTCATAATAGAAAGTAGAGAAGTAAGGAGCTTTATGTTACTCCCAATCTAGTGATCGTAAAATACATGAAGTAGCACGATTTACTTAGCGGATAGACCACGAAGAAATTGCTTCCGATTTGCACAATGTTAATGCAATGAAACAGCTGCTATTTTGGTAAGTGAACATGTGTTAGTGACACCTGGTTACTCAGTGTTCACGTCCCCATTTACGACTGGATGTTCAGTTCTGTAATTCATAACTGATGATGGAGGAAGGAATGCCGAGTGAGAGAGAAAATAAAATACAATGTTGTTGTAGAACATGTGCCGAACTGAAGTTTACAATGTTATATGTTTCACACTCCACTTACTATATTTACGCTTTCTGGAGGTGCGGAAGTCCCCGAATTTTGTCCCGTAGGAGTTCTTGCTGATAAATCTAATATAGGACTGGCGTATCTGAGGACCTCTGAACAATACCGCACTGAGCCGTAAACCAACCCTCCAGACTGACCTCAGAAAGCGAGCGCTCAACCATCCGAACCAGTCACCCCGTTGTAGTACATATATCACACCCTCGCACTATATGTAGAAGTGAGAGATATTACTGTCAGTATTCGATTATTATTATTATTATTATTATTATTATTATTATTATTATTATTATTATTATTATTATTATCAGTATTTCAGTTGTATATTTTGTCGTTTATATTTGTAAGCTTGGAGGTCTCCATATGTGGTATGAGTAATTTATTTTGTACAACGGCTGGGAAAACATTGCTATATTGAACTTGGAAACTTTGCATGAGTCATGTGTATATCGCAGTCTGATGAGATGGACTTCTTATTGTAGTCTATGTTCTATGACTCATGTGAAACACCCGAGTCCGTAGATTCTGTTATTGCCTTGTGACACTGGGCGTGGTCTTGACTAGAGGATCTACTCATGATTGGATGGCCAGGATCAATCTTGACGTATCATGTGAGAGGAAGGGGAATGTTGATGTCTATTTAGCATGTGATCAAACGGCGGGAAAAGCACACACGGTACGGGAATGAAGTAATGCGGACACACGATACGCGACTGAAACTGGATGTACGGTACTGGAGTGACACGGCTACACTATACTGGAGTGGACTTCAAACGTACGTGGAACGTAGTCTTTTTATGTTCGTGGAAAGTGGTTGACCGACAAACTGTGGAGGGCTAAGGCATTGAGTAATGTTTCACTTTGTGGCGGCCTGGTATTATATGTTGTTGAAAGGTGGGAGGTGCTATATCTCAGACTTTCCATAGTTTATGTTCAGGAATGACAAGCGTGTGTTGCTCAAATGTACACTGACTTAGCAAATGTCATGGGATAGTCACCAAATAGCGTGTGGGGCCTCCTCTGGCCTTGCGGACTGCAGTGAGACGCCGTTGAAGTGAGTCGACTAGTCCCTGGTAGTCCTCTGGACGCAGTTGACACCAAATCGTTTGCAGAGCGGAAGCCAATTCTGGTCTGTTCGTGGATGCAGGATCCATGGAACGAAGCCTGCGTTCCAGGACATCCCAGATATGCTCGATAGGCTTCATATCGGGGTTCCTGGGTTGCCATGGCAGTCGTTGGACCTCCGCTGCATGTTCCTGGAACCATTCCCGGGTGACGTGGGAGCGATGTGGCGGCGCGTTATCATCTTGAAACACCGCAGAACTGTCTGGGCGCTGGAAGGCCAAAATGGGTGGAGATGGTCTCCGAGGAGCTCAACATATCGCGTACCATTCAATGTCTGTTCCAGAACAACTAGGGGGTCCATTCCATACCAGGAAAGTGCACCCCAGGCCATAACAGAGACACCAGCCCCCTGGACCACACCTTCGAGGCAGGCGGGATCCATCCCTTCATGTGGTCTGCGCCATACACAGTGCCTCCCATCGGCATGGTGCAGTTGAAATCGTGATTCGTCCGACCATATCACGTTACGCCATTGTTCCAGTGTCCATCCCTGGTGACTGGCGACAAATGCGCTTCGTTGTGCCCGATGACGCTGGGTTACCAGTGGCACCCGTCTGCGGCGCCGGCTCCCATACCCTATAGAACCCATGTTCCTACGGATTGTCCACCGGGAGACGTGTCTAGCACGGCCTGTGTTGAATTGAACCGTGATTTGTTTCACGGTTGCCCGTCTGTCACTATTAACAATCCGTCTCAAATGTCGCCGGTCACGGTCATCGAGGGTGGCTGGACGGCCGGTCGTTCGTCTGTTGTGGACGGTGACACCCGCATTCAACCATTCACGATACACCCTGGACACGGTTGATCGTGTGAAGCCGAATTCCCGCACCACTTCCGAAATCGCACTTCCCATCCGTCGGGCACCGAACACCATACCCCGTTCGAACGGTGTCGTCTCACGACGACGTTCCATTTTACATCTGTCACATTTACAGCCACTGCTCACAAGGTCTCCTATACAACTGCCGCTGTCACAGGGGCCGTGTAGTGCGCACACAACACACCTGCGCATCAGTGCTCCGCTATCCCATGAAATTTGCTCAGTCAGTGTATATATCTTTGTAACAAGTGTTAAAGTCAGTGAACACAGTATTACGAGGTACAGTATCTGTGTGATATTATAAGTGCCGATTATGAGAATCGGCAAGTCGTGTTGATACAGAGACAGTGAAGTGTACTTACTTACATATATGTACATTGTTCAACGGACTAACCACAAATGGTGGCTCAGTTCTAGCTTTCGTTTTCCCTCTGTTTTCTTTGTTGTGGTTGTAAATATGGAATCTTCCAGTAATATTTTGTTTGTGTATTATAAGTGTATTTTGCTGTGTTGATGAGGTGCCCACGTACGGATTTTATTGAGAGTATAGGTAGATATTTTAGAATCAGTGGAGTTATTGTTGAACCTAGGTGCAGTTCCTGTCTATTTAGTCGTTTTCAGAAGGTTAGGTAAGGCCTGTAGCGGATGTACCAGTACGCAGCATTATGTACACGCCCTGGGAGATAAAGAATTATCATGCTCGATCTAAATTCGAGGGATCCATTCTGTTTATTAATTTAATTTATTTTATTATTATTAACAGTAAAGTTACAAATTGCACCCAAGCCTGGGGCTATGATTTCGGTTAATTATTATGGTTATTTTATTTATTATTCACAAATAGTTAGTGCTCCGTCAAGTGAGGTCTGATCAAGAAGCCGGGTACAGAGCAATCCAGTCCTCACAAATAAACGGGCTAAGAATGAAGTGAAGTCACACACTTACTTGACAGGTGTGTTCTTAAACGAAAATCAGAGGCATTGCTTCTAAAACCCGCAGTATCTCAACGAATTAGAATTTGGACACTAAATATATCGCGAATTCCGTAATCATTTCCTTCGGAAGCGGTTTCGTAACGTCGACAGAAATGCTGCTCGCATTTGAAGGAAGTTTCAATTATGGAATCTGAAATCGCTCTCAATTATTGTTCAACTATGAAAATATTGAATTCAAGATGTGAATGTTTTGTATACCTAAAGCAATCTAAAATTTGTTAATTAGGTCAGCCTGTAGTGCCAATCTTGTCATCTCTGTTACGAGGAAAGAGGATTGGTATTTCTCGGAACACAACACAACACGATACAATACTACCAACCAACACACAAACACGCTAAAGTGAATTCATCTCTCGGCATAGGGTTGGCGTTTTGAAGTGTTCTCTAATTTTTACAATTTGCTTCACGTCGCGCCGACACACGTAGGTTTTCTGGCCACGAT
This sequence comes from Anabrus simplex, assembly GCF_040414725.1. Classification (NCBI taxonomy): domain Eukaryota; kingdom Metazoa; phylum Arthropoda; class Insecta; order Orthoptera; family Tettigoniidae; genus Anabrus; species Anabrus simplex. The sequence goes on along the minus strand of NC_090266.1, from coordinate 1,069,534,522 downwards.
GGGATAGGAAAGAACTAGGAGTGGAAAGGAAGCCGCCGTAGCCTTAATTACGATACAGCCCCAGCATTTACGTAGTGTGAAAATGGAAAACCACAGAAAACTATCTTCAAGGCTGCCGATAGTAGGGTTCGAACCCACTATCTCCCGGATGCAACTCGCAGTTGCGCGTCCCTAACCGCTCGGCTAACTCGCCCGGTGTTTTGAACTGTATCTGACCGTAAAAGCAGGCCAGGTTGCCATGTGTATCACACATCACGCCCAGGATCCCATCAGGGCATGGGAAGAGTGGTGAAATAAATAAATAAATAAATAAATGAATAAATAAATAAATAAATAAATAAATAAATAAATAAATAAATAAAGGAAGAAAGAAAGGAAGGAAGGGGGGAAGGAAAATCAATATTGTTCATGTGAATAGCTTTTTTATCAGTTACATTGTTCATATACCTCAATCAATGGAGTGTAGGTTTACAATATTCTCCCAAGAATGAACCATGTAGGCCTATATTTCTGTTGTTGACAGAGTGACTGGCTTGAAGCCAGGCACCTCAAGTAACAGAGCACAAATATCCACCTGGAAATATTATTTTTGGTAAATAATCTCGGTACGCTGTGTCAGTTTCCACTGTCAATATCCATGAATATGATTTTCGGTGGTTTCCCCATTTTCAAACCAGGCAAATCCCACAGTCGTTACCATTCCAATCCTATTACTTTCCCACCCTTGAATCGTCGAATACCTTCTCTATGGTAGTGCGACGTTAAAGTACTGCAGAAAAATAAAACATAATTATTGACAGATATGAATTAACTTCTTCTGTAAGTGATAGAAAGCATACTATTGACGAAAAATTCTCCTCATGGATAGGGCCTATTCATCTTTTCCAAGATGAATTACATTCTATGTAAGTTGTACATACTCTATGTAGAATGTCATCAAATATCACTAAATTTAAGGCACGTAATCGCAGTCGTACATGCTCCATTGTATCCTCCTTTGTTGATGCTCCTATCACAGCCAGTGAACCAAAGATCAGTAGTTAAACCACAAGTAATTGCAACTTTCGGTTCTGATGTTTTGTATACGGTATTTGTTTCTCATGTTCTTTTCGACATACGTAGAAATTATACCTCAACTCATGTCCAGGAGCATCTTTTCAATTACCGGTACACACTCACCAATTTTGGTTGCACGGAGTGGATAAGACGCCAAGAGTGCACAGATACCTGATACGGTGTAGACCTATCGTTGCGGTTGTGGGTTGATGCTTGTGACAGTGGTAACGGAGGGCAATTTGAACATTTCATGTTTCCTCTTATGTTCTGTTCCTGTGCGTTTCCCATGATGAATGCACTATGTTGAGTTGTAGAAAACGAGTTCTGACATGAAAATAAAGCGTTACCTGAACCATGTCCATAAAACATATTTTCTTCTTTTACATGTGAAGAATGTGTCCTACGGGCGAGTTGGCCGTGCGCGTGGAGGCGCGCGGCTGTGAGCTTGCATCCGGGAGATAGTAGGTTCGAATTCCACTATCGGCAGCCCTGAAGATGGTTTTCCGTGGTTTCCAATTTTCACACCAGACAAATGCTGGGGCTGTACCTTAATTAAGGCCACGGCCGCTTCCTTCCAACTCCTAGGCCTTTCCTATCCCATCGTCGCCATAAGACCTATCTGTGTCGGTGCGACGTAAAGCCCCTAGCAAAAAAAAAGAATGTGTCCTAATGTTTGCCGTACCTTATTGTTACACCCTGTACAGCACATTTCTACACTGAAATAAATCACAGGGTGGTTTGGAATGAATGCAACAACGCTTGGCATATTGTACGGTACGGTAGATTCATCATTTTTCAGGAGGGGGGATCCATGTTTTTGTCAACTGCTCTCTACAACATCTATTACTTCTGTATTTTTCTCTTACCATCTGTCAACTTCCCCGGTCTACTGCTGCTACACCTGCATCGTGTGCTCCGCCTGCTCACCCAGCTCATGACAGTCTGTGGAGTTCACTTCCTCTCCTTCTTTCCCCACCGCTACGTCACGCATACGTCGTCCCCTTTCTAGCATGTTCTGGACTTGGCCTCGTGCTACTATATAACAGTGCTCCACCTTGGTATCGGCAGTCAGGCATTGTGTGACCATATGTAGTGCACGGAGCAGTTATTTTCGCAAGCGGCTGGTCCGTTGTGGTTTTAAATTAAGTACTTGGTACGCCACTTTTCAAAATTCATCACATAAGCTCGGTGAGCAAAAATTTACCATGAACTTTTATGACGTTTTCGCTTAAAGACTTACTACAATACGCCCTTCAGGCATTAATTCCTACCTGAACTTCATTCAGGTTGTAATATTTAAGCGCTTAATATCTCCAGTCCATTTTCAACTTTACGCAGTGGACTTTCCATGGACAAATGTTTGAAGTGTACTTACGTGAAAAACTATCTGTTCGGTAACACATGTTGTACGCTCAGTGTCTACACAGTATAATTTAAGCAGCCTGATCGTTTCCTTCTCCTTCCCTCTCCTATCTTCCGACTTTTTCCTTTATCTATCTTCTATTTTATGGACCTCATTTCTATTTTCTACGTCTGTGTTACTTAAATTAAATGTATTACCCTGCTGGGTTTTTAAATCGAAATTATGGCCTTGACGCACCTTTGTTCGTAAAATTGTTACCTCTTTTTTCTTAAGGTCTCTGTTTTTCCTGTCAAATATTGTTATCATGGATTGATCTTACGTCATAAGCTTGATGAAACTCCTTTTGTGTCACTTCCAAATCTAGTCACGATCTACACGATCGCATTTGTTCATGTTTGGTGTTAATCTTTCGAAATTTGTACGAATTATCACGTTAAAACTTGGTTATTTTAATCATCTGCTCTTATTTGTGGTTTATTGTAAAAATATAATTTTTCCAAATTAACTTCTTTTCACGGATTAGTTTTCTGATGTTACACCTTTCCCATTATGTTAATTATGTGCTTACCACGCAATATCCTCTCGGTTCACCTAGCAACGCTGTGCGCTAACTCTGCCCGCTAATTTTGTGCTTCTAGTATTTGATTGTAAGTTCTTAATGATTTTGTTCCTTTATCTTTTGACCCAACCGTATCTGAGGTTGTGAAATTTTACGTAGGTCTGTCTGTGGACTGTAATATTCCCACCAGTCGTACGGTTGCCTGTCGCTCAGGAACTACGTAGGTCAGATACTTGTTCATAATATCATCAGAAACAAACATATTGCGGCTAATATTACTCATTTCCGCCAATGTTACTCAATAAAATGAGAATAATTAATACACTACATATGGAAGCGAATGATTTAGGCGCTGGGGTACCAGAGTTTTGATGATGATGATGATGAAGATGCTTGTCGTTTAAATGGGCCTAACATCTAAGGCCCCGGAGCAAAGTTTTGAAAGTTTGAAAGACGTTCTTGTTTGGGTGTTCGGGGTACTATCAAGAGTATGGCGAGCAAGACACCGTACCATCAAAGGAGGATTTTATCACACGAATTCACACAGTGACTGAAGCAATGATCACATAACCACACGCTTTGAACAATGTGCACCAATCTCTACGAAGGATCTGTACTCAATTTTGTAATTTCATGCACATACCCTTATAGGTTGGTGCAGAATTTTTGATAGATGGTGGAATATAACTTACACCAGTCGCCATATCCGAAGTGTTGTCAAACGTCGACAGCGCCCAAACCATGTATTTTCGGGCATGGGATCTTCTCTTGAAAATTGATCAGATTGGTATTCCACACAACATACTAAGCGTTGTCTCATTCATTCTGAATCAGCCTGTATAAGTCAGAGATTAATGCCATTGTTTAACTTGCATCATTACAAAGTTTTAAATCGTTCTTCACAGGACTATATTTAAAATATGGCATCACTCTAATAGCACTCGGAGGCTTTTCAAGTGGCAAATTTATTTCTGAACGGTAAACTTCTTCAAAGCTAGGTTTTCAGACTTTCTGCTGGGTAAGAGGAAAGCCGTTCTCTTTCACACAAACTTCTCTTTCATATCCTTAAAGGATATCCTTCCGTACCCTAATGATCTCCAAACTTAAATTAATAATAATAAAGAAATAATTTCGTGTGGCTATTGCTAGCTTGGTTGCAGCCCTTGTAAGGCAGACCTTTTAACGAGAGTGGGCGGTGTCAGCTGTGTATAGGAAACTGCATGTTTGTGTGTGATGTATAAGTCGCAGGAATGTTGGGGACAACACAAACACCGAGTTCCCAAGCCGAGTGAATTAACCCTTTAATCTTTCGACGGAGCCAGGAATCGAACTCAGGGCCCCGAGAACCAAAGGCCAAGACGCTGATCATTCAGACATGGAGCCGAAGACACTAATAACTTTAATAATTTTAATAATAATCTTCTTTTTCTACCACTTGTACCACATCTCTGGGGTTGCGGGTGCGAAATGTGTCACCCATGTGGATCTAGCCATATTTTACGTTGCAATGCTCTTCGTGACGCCAACCCTGTATCGAGGGATGCAATTACTATTGCGTGTTTCTGTGGTGGTTGGTAATGTAGTGCGTTGTCTCAATATGAAGAGGGAAATGTAGGGACAACCACAAATTACAAGTCCCTGAGCCAGAAGAATTAATCAGACGCGATTAAAATCCCGACCCGGAAGGAAATTGAACACAGGACTCTCTGAACCGAACCATTCAGCCAATGAATTGGACCAGTATAAATTTATTTACTTAATAGCATGGTGATTAAAATAACAAATTAAATGATAGTAATACCGTTAGTAACTATAATAATAATAATAATAATAATAATAATAATAATAATAATAATAATAATAATAATCATCATCATCATCATAATTCTAAGTCTCACGAACTACATATTTAACCCAGCGGGATGTCCATGCGCTTAGGGATGCACAGCTGTGAGTTTGAATTCGCGAAACAGTGGGTTAGAGCTGCTCTGTCAGCAGCCCTGAAGATGGATTTCCGTGGCTTCCCATTTTCACTCGAGGTTGTACGTTAATTAAGGTCACGGCTGCTTCCTTCCCACTCCTAGCCCTTACTTATCCCATCGTCACGATAAGGCCAATCTGTGTAAAACAACCTGTTAAAAATTACGTACAGTATTTACGGTTTTTGGTGGCGCCGAGGTACCGAAATTTTGTCCTGCAGGAGTCATTTTACATGCTGGTGTATCTAGTTATACGAGACTAGCGTATTTCAGTACTGTACCTTCAAATAATACCAGACTAATCCGGGAGAGAATCCACCAATTTGGGCTCGGGAAGCCAGCGCTTTTCCCGTCCTAAGCCACTAATTCAGGCATTCCAGGACTTTGTTGAAGTAGGACTTGATCGATGATGAGCAGATGTGATGTTCAAAGCTCTGGGCACGAGTGATACTGAAAGCCACCATACAGACACTCATGTACTTAACACCAATCGTTATCAGTCATCATTCATATTCATGGCCTAACCTGTGGTAGAGACTAACAAGCAGTAACGGGAGAGAGCCCAATGCATGGTGAATTTCTCCTCCAGCTTGGAATGTAGCCTACATGACGAGTCGATAGAGTCACCGGATATGCACAGAGCAGCGCATTATAGCCCGAGGTGAAGAGCCCCTATGTTTATTGCTGGGGAATGATGTCTATATGGCTGTAATCATGTCGATCACATTTAGAGGACTGCTTTGTATCGAACAGTTTACTGTTTATGGCAGTGGCCGGTACTACATACGTGTACCATATTTAGGAGATCAATATTTCCCACGAGTACCGACTCGGCATTCTGATGACCTCCTGTCGAAAGGAGAAACAATGGATAGAAACACCGGCTGCAACGTTCCGTATTTCCCTGATCACCCACGATTCTTCCTTATTCTATTAAGGAAAACAAATCTGGTTATTTCTGGAGTCATTGAAACCACTCTGGCCCTGATTTTTGATCAGGGTTAACACAGGAGATGCATTCATAACACACCATGAATTTCAGGTGAAGTTCGAACCTCTGTCATCAGAGTTAGAAGCCAGCAGCGAAGTCACCACGCTGTCATACACCTTACTTTATTTGTGAATGTATGGGCTGAGAATTTAGTTAAATTAATCACACATTGTAATACGTGTCCTCACTTTGTACGTACCTGTGTCAATATCTTCCAGAATATCATTTACGTCGTTATTTTTCCACATTAAAAATTAGAATGATTTATAACATTAGCCACAAACTTTCTGCTGCAAAAAGTGACCGTCTGAAAATATCCTAGTCACTAAGTATGAGCACGTCCGCAAGGAACGAGCGTATCATCGTAGATATTTCCTGGCTCGTTGGTGTATTAAGATGTACAGCATCTTAATTTTCCAGTATATGGATGCAGGCTATGTTGTCATATTGTCATAACACTGATTATTATTTTTCTAACACCACCGAGATACACAGTAGTATTGTATGTGTATTTGACAAATGCATAGAAGGAAACACACGAAATATTTTCTTACAGGTGATCATAAAACGAGGCGAGGTTTGTAAGGTTTGACACTAATTCTTGCGCATAATAGTAAGAAAGTGCTAGTTTTCCCTTTAAATCGCTAGTATTCACACTGATGTCATTAGGTTCATTTCATTAAATATATTTCTACTTTATAACTCATTTTTCAGCTACTCTTGCCTACATCAATTTTGTTGACTGTACTGGAAGGAAAATAGCTGACCTTTATTAATTCGAGGGTGCTAAACCATTAAATCGTGTCCATTTAGCATCATAACGTCAGTTTTTTCACAAATGGCATCTATGTATTTTGATCTGTTACAGATTCCTGTCTTACCTAGAGTCTGCTGAATCCATAAATGAGAACAATTTTGCACTATCACGTCAAATTCGTTTCATGAAACGGATTTTTTTGTGTTGTTTCAAAAAAGAAATTCTCTGTCTTTTTCTCGGTTGTGGATTCCAGGGAGATACGGCTGTCTTTCGTCGAAATTGTAAAAGCAACCCAGACGCCTTCTGCTACATTTATAGCTCTTTTAAGTCACCAATGAAGAGGAAAAATATATCAAACTTTTGAATCTAAACCGTATTATTAATTTATTGGGGTTAAACTCGGTGACAAGGACAAATGCTGGGCATCACATAAAGTGTTTAGGATGATACTGAGAACGTCAGTCAGTGGACCAAGGAACAGGGAAATAGCCTCAGCTTATAGCATATAACTTTGTGATAGGAGTAAACATGAGTGTCAAGGCACATTTTCTGTATACTCACATAAATGACATTTTCTGAAGACTTGGTGTTCTAAGTGAGGAGCAGGATGAGGGCTTTCAGCAAGAAACAAAAATATCAAGGCAGGTGGAACATAAACGTGATGATAGACTCATGTGGTTGCTTGTAACGATTCATCCCTGATTCCAACTACTCCAGAAAAGCAAAGACGCTAAACTTCCTTCATTACCGTATTAAAATACTTCGTGTTTCTGAATTTTCAAAAAACTTTGTACATTAATTACACCAGTCAATGTTAGCATTCTCTGTTTTTTTGCTTTAAAATGTAATACAAATTGTTAATTTACTGCTGCAAACTATGAAAATGATAAATTATTGAAATTGGATTTTTACCGAGCTCGATAGCTGCAGTCGCTTAAGTGCGACCAGTATCCAGTAATCGGGATATAGTGGGTTCGAACCCCACTGTCGGAAGCCTGAAGATGGTTTTCCGTGGTTTCCCATTTTCACGCCAGGCCTTAATTAAGGCCACGGCCGCTTCCTTCCTATTCCTAGGCCTTTCCTATCAAATCGTCGCCAAAGACCTATCTGTGTCGTTGCGACGAAAAGCAAAATAGAAAAAAAAGAATTAAGAATTTATGACAAAGTGTGACGTGATCGACAATTTCCGACTTCATGTTTGTAATCGGCGACCTCAAATTACATTAAATCGAGTGAAAAATCTCACCCATCAGGAATTATTCCACGTGTAGACCAGTGCTGTTATTTATGAATTCGTCCGCATCCTATTCTGGTGAGAAACTGTATTTAAGGTTTGCCTTTTTTTCTAGTATTGCCTAGAACAAGTTTGTTACCTTCATTCTTCTGTTTCTATAAGGAGCGATCAAAAAGTTTCCTTTCAACGGTCGTACAGACCTAAATTGGTATGCCAATCAGGAAAAATCACCGTGAGCAGTGAGACACCCATCCCACCGACGCAACAGGTTGAAGATCCCTCTGTGTGGTAAAACACCGCGTCCTGCTGCGTGAAGAGGTCCGTAACCGCCTGTTATACATCCTCATCCGACAGGAAGAGTCGACGCTTCGAGGCCCTTTTGAGGGGACCGAAAGCGTGGTAATCGCACGAATGGTTATGCGCCAATTCGCCCTAATCACCTCATCCACCGCCCACTTGTTGTTATCCGTAATGGATGAGGTCGATCGGCGTCTTGTGTCCAAACGTGACCCGCACGGAACTTGGTGCACAGTGCTGTCCCATACACAGTCTTCATTCTCTGAGAGATGTCCGCCAGTGTTTGACCTTTGGCAACCAAGAAAAGAATAATAGCACGTTGGTCCTGTTTGGACGTATTTCGTAATCACTTTACCATAGTTGACGTGGCCATATTTAACGCACGGTCCTCGGCACGACATGACTGCCACAGTAATCCCTTTGCCTGCATGAACGTGCTTATATACCCGCATTGGTGTCGCGTTACATGGCATTTCCGCTGCAGCAACGCCCTCAAACGGAAACTTTTCGATCACGCCTAATATTTCATTCTTGAATATGATATGAAACTAGTTAAGTATGAGCACCAGCTCTAAGGCCATTCCTTGTATAGTGATAAATGGAGTGAGCCGTAGAGCCGTTTTGTGTGTGCGCTTCGGTATCCTCAGTAGGCATCGATGTGATAGGACACTCTGTCAGTTTATAGCAGATGACGGCGTATTAGTAGGAAATACAAACAGTCATCAAGCTGAGGACTCAACATATCCTTTATATTTCTGAACGTGGTATTTCATGTAGGTCTTCTTGGGAACACTTCCGAAGTTCATCATAAAACTGTTCAGTCATAACATTATATGGTTATTGCGACATTTTGAGAAATATTTCTTAGTGAAATAAAAACTATAATTTTATGTTGCAAATTTCAAATCATGTTATTAATTTGCTAGCATGTTCACGAAATACCTGTGTTCAAAATAAATTTTAGTGCCACTGTGTAACAGCAGTGTGTTACTTTCTTTTTTAATCCGTTTACCCTCCAGGGTTGGTTTCTCCCTCGGAATCAGTGAGTGATACCACCTATACCGCCTCAAGGGCAGTGTACTGGAGGGCGAAACCTTGGTTCGGGGGATAAAACTGGGAAGGAGGACGAGTAACTCGCCCAGACACCCACACCTGCTATGCTGAACAGGGGTTTGTGGGTGGACGGGAAGATTAGAAGGGATAGACGAGGAAGAGGGAAGATAGCGGTCGTAGTCTTAAGGTAGGTAGCATCGCGGCATTTGCCTGAAGGAGAAGTGTGAAACCACGGAAAGCCACTTCGTGGGTGGCTGAGGTGGGAATCGAAACCCCCTCTACTCAGGTGACCTCCCAAGGCTGAGTGGATCCAGTTCCAGCCCTCGTACCACTTTTCAAATTTCGTGGCAGAGCCGGGAATCGAACCCGGGCCTCCGGGGGAGCCAGCCAATCAGTTTAACCACTACACCACGGAGGCGGACTGTGTGTTATTTTCGAGTGATATTAGAGAAAATAACAGTTATTCGTTTATCTATTTAGGAAAACGCACGGCACGTATAGCACTTTTCGAAACTTGATTTGCCAAGACGACCGGCAGTTAGCCAGATGACCTACAGATGTCGGAGTGCATATGGTTTGAATGGCGACGTCCTCAGCCTACTGCTAGGTTTCCTTATCTGCCTCTCATTTCAGACACCTACTCTATTGGATTAACGAGGCGAAGTGATGCACGCTCCAGCCCTAGGTTCAGAATTAAAATCCCTGGACTTGATGGGAATGAACCCAGAGCCTCTCAGTAAAGGGCAGGTATCACCGGCAATTGAGAATGTGCCTGTAAAATGTATTTGGCCGGACTGAGTGACTCAGACGATTGAGGCTCTGCTCTTCTGACCCCACCGGCTCCATAGCTAAATGGTTAGCGTGCTGGCCTTTGGTCATAGGGGTCCCGGGTTCGATTCCCGGCAGGGTCGGGAATTTTAACCATCATTGGTTAATTTCACTGGCACTGGGGCTGGGTGTATGTGTCGTCTTCATCATCATTTCATCCTCATCAGACGCGCAGGTCACCTACGGGTGTCAAATCGAAAGACCTGCACCTGGCGAGCCGAACATGTCCTCGGACACTCCCGGCACTAAAAGCCATACGCCATTTCATTTCTTCTGACCCCAACTTGGTAGGTTCGATCCTGGCTCAGTCCGGTGGTATTTGAATGTGCTCAGATACGTCAGCCTCGTGTCGGTAGATTTACTGGCACGTAAAAGAAATCTTGAGAGACAACATCCGGCACCTCGTCGTCTCCGAAAACTGCTAAAAGTAGTTAGTGGAACATAAAAATGAAATGAAATGGCGTATGGCTTTTAGTGCCGGGAGTGTCCGAGGACATGTTCGGCTCGCCAGATGCAGGTCTTTTGATTTGACTCCCGTAGGTGACCTGGGCGTCGTGATGAGGATGAAATGATAATGAAGACAACACATACACCCAGCCCCCGTGCCCTAGGAATTAACCATTATGGTTAAAATTCCCGATCCTGCCGGGAATCAAACCCGGGACCCCTGTGACCAAAGGCCAGCACGCTAACCATGTAGCTATGAGGCCGGTCGGTGGAGCATAAAAACCAAATCATTATTACTGAAATGAATTTGCTTTTGAGCTGCCGATATATTTCAGTTTTTGAAGTAAATTTGGTTGGAAAAACTGTTGAAAATATCCGATTTATTCCCATAAGCCGAGCCATTCTACTGGTCGTTAAAGCCGTGATTAGCTCCATGCGATGACGCATTTACCCTAGGTATTAACCTGGTAGCAAATTTTTGACTTAGGATGAGTGTACCTATGGATCATGTTTCTTCCTAGAAGTGGAATTCTCGCTTTAGATTTTTGAGGATGTATTCCTAGCTGAGTTTTTGGTGCAATAATTTAACTTCTACCAAAAGAGTAGCGCCTACACTGAAATAACAAACTGCGTGTCTCGAATTACAAGAATGGTATGAAGGGTAGTTAAGACAGTCTAAATCTAGGGTATCACGAATGTCAATTACAATCTTAAATTTGAAAGCCGTCGGGCTGAGTGGCTCAGTTGCTAGAGCGCTGGCGTTGTGAGCCCTAGGTGACACCTTCGATACCTACTGGGTCCGGCGGTATTTGAAGGTGCCCATATTAGCCTCATGTCGCTAGACTAAGAAGAATGTAACTGAACTCCAGTGGGGCAAAATCTCTGGCAGTTTGGCTTCTCTGTAAACCGTATAAGTTTTTAGTGGGACGTAAAACCATTATTATTATTATTATTATTATTATTATTATTATTATTATTATTATTATTATTATTTAATGTGCACTGAAATTGTTGTCTCGTCACTCAGTGCACAATCTGAGTGTCCTAGGTTCTAGACATAACTTCCGATAGGATTTTCAATAAAACCAGCAAGTGGTAGTGGGACGGTCATCCTGGTCTAAATCTCTCCTCCTATATCCCGTGTTGATGCTTTATATACCTGAAAATATGCCTTTTCTCAATACCTGAGTCGGCACTGTATGGATTCAGCCCAGTTTTATGGCCTGATGCATTTTCGGACGCCAACCGTATGTCCAGGGATATAATATTCAACATTGCGTGTTTCCATGGTGGTTTGCAGTGTGATATGTTTGTTGTTTGTAGATGAATATGTGTGTTTAGCCAGACACAAATACCCAGTCCCCGAATCATTGGAATTAACTACAAGTAGTTTAAAAAAACCGACCCCATCGGGAAACGAACACAGTGCTCTCTGAACCGGAGACTAGTACGCTGGAGATTCATCCAAGGAGCCGGATAATAATAATAATAAAAATAATAATAATAATAATAATAATAATAATAATAATAATAATACAATAATATTACAATAATATTACGAAGAAGAGGAAATAGCTAAACAATGGGAAAATATCTGGCTCCTTGGCTAAACGTTCATCAGGTCACAGGTTTACAGATTCGATTCCCAGTAGAGCCATGGGCTTAACGGGCGTTTGATTAATTCCTCTAGCTCGGAGCCCGGATGTTAGTATTTTTCTTTAAGACACAGCTCGTTATTCACTTACAACATAGGCCTACCACAGAAACACATAATATATCTGCTCGTATGATTGGCACTAGGAAGTGCATTCGGCCATACGACATGACCAAGAGTAAGTGAGCGCACTTTTACCTAATGGACTTAAGCGTGAGGAAACGAACTGTACGCACGAAACAAATCCACAAATAAATATACAGGATGCTCACCGTAACTGACGGTTTAGTCAAAGCGTTGCGTTTAAATACCGCCGCAGTCGGTTGGCTTTTAAAGGAGCTTAAATGTGAAATACACGTTTTGGTGAATTTACTGGATTGTTAAAAACGCAGGGAATTATCTCTCCGCTCTTGTGTCTCTCAAACCGACAGCAGTTCAGGGTTTGAAGGATGGAAATCATATACTGAATGTTCATCACCATCATCTGTCGTTATTCTAGGCCTCCAGATCTGCTTCAGTGCGCTGAATTAACGTAATAAATCTGTTAAAGAAAACGACCAAATCCTAATTGCTATTTCCAGACAAATTCAGGCTGTGTTTGAAAGTCAAATGCTTTATGCACATTGGCCAAACATGTGGGTAGCTAGAGACAAAGGCGTGATTGCTTCATCGATAATGCTGTGGATTTCATTCCATGTCAAGAAATCGAGGAATTTAAAAACAAAATCTACACTGCTAATTATAAGTTTATTCCAAGGTTCGCTAAGCCTGCAACAAAAATTAGTACCACATTGATTAATGGACGCAACCGTTTATAGTGCTGACTATAAACTAGGCGTGCACTGAGTATATGTTCCTTGGAGTGAAACTTTCTGCTACGAAAAGCATGCAGCTATGTTTTACACACCACAAAGTCATGCTCTCATGTGATTGTTAAGACTTTTAACGAGCCACTCATTAAGCCCAGGACAGTAGGTAGAACATAAGCTTGAGGTAGTTTCGTTTTCTGCACTCTTTTGTAACGTGGTAAGCGGTTGTTTTATCCCACGATGGTTACTGTAGGTAGGTTGTAAACTAAATCCTTGATCACCAAAGACAGCGCACCATAATTATATCATTTGTGCATTGCACAACTTTCTGGACGCCCTGTTCTCATCACCACCGCGCGCGATTGATGTATTTTTTCTGATCTACGTTTGCTTTCCTGCGGCGGGAGTCACATGAATTTGTACTGTAATCTCCTTGGATGGCTAAACAACTTTGTTTCGTCATTCTCCAAGCCTGGGAGCTGGAAGAATTTGCTACTTGCTTTACGTCGCACCGACACAGATAGGTCTTATGGCGACGATGGGACAGGGAAGGGCTAGGAGTGGGAAGGAAGCGGCCGTGGCCTTAATTAAGGTACAGCCCCAGCATTTGCCTGGTGTGAAAATGGGAAACCACGGAAAACCATTTTCAGGGCTGCCGACAGTGGGGTCCGAACCTACTATCTCCCGCATACTGGATACTGGCCGCACCTAAGCGACTGTAGCTATCGAGCTCGGTGCTGGAAGAATTACTCGAAACACTTCGTGAGTCGATATCGCTCGGGAAGATAATACGGATACTTCGACAGGTTTTAAAGCCCTACTTACGAAGGCAGAATGCTAATATTTTATCGTAATTTCCCAATATAGCATTTTATTGAAATCTCAAGTCTGAGAATATATTCAGCAGCTACGTACAAAACGTCCAGGTCATTAAACCTATTATTTTGAGCACCATGGATGAGAAGTAAGTCCATGTGTCGCTTCGATCATTACGACTCTTATTAACGGAATGAAATTATGTCGTTATTTAATCTAAAATGCCTGGAAGTTTAGGAACATCAGGAATACAGTTTACATCGTGAAAATCTGTGGAGCAAAAAAGCGGGCCATAGTGCAAGATTACACCGTAGTTCTCGGTGAGAAGCAGATTTCCTATTCAAGAGCAAGCCTGAGGAGACGCTTCATAAATCTTCACGGGTCGTGGCAGGTAGAGCCTGCGTCGCTCTGATCGAGAGTGTAGTTACTGAAGGGACTCGGTTAATTTTCGCTCGTATGGAATGTGATACTAAGAACTTATACGGATTTTGAGGTTTGAAATCTCAGCACTGAGAATAATTTTTATTCAGACGGAGCTTGAATTCTAACTTAGAACGAAAGATATACTTGAGGACTCTATTGAACTTTCAGGTTAAAAATATAAATACCTGAGATATATCCCACATCGGGGAAACTAATACTGCACCCAAATTGCCTTAGGCGACATGGTGAAATATTTAATTCATTAATTTTCGTGTAGAAACGAAGCAGAATTTGACAATTCCATCAAGGACTGCAGAAATTGACACAGCCTACCGGCGTAGAAAATTTAATCCACCATAACAGAGCTGGAGCATGCTCGGTTTGGGGTTGTCAAGCAGTTATGTCATAAATACACTTAAAAAGAAGCTCCACTAGTCGCCACGCCCTGGGAACCGAAATTTTCTAAATTTTCCACGCACCTTTGTTAGACAGAGAAACCTGAGATGTTCGACGAGAAAAGAGTGAAATCCTTTGAATTGCATTGGTAGACCCCGAAGGAAAATGACTCAGCCAATCAAATTGCTCCATTTTTAGGCGCCAAAATTTTCCGCTGAGAATATTTAGTCTATATCGAGAGTTTGTATAAGGATGCACGTCAACTGGACTTCTAATGACTGTATCAGAGTGCATATCATTTTTGATGGACTCATTTAAATTAATTACAACCTAATTGAAATGCAGTCATCGTGCGTGACTGATCACGTGTTGATAGCATGTATGAAAACGGAAGTCAGAAAGTGCCGCCATCAAACAAATGGCTGATGTTTAGTTTAACGGACCCCACGCCAAGTAAATTACACAAAACGGTACGATCGTATACTTACATTCAGCTCCGTACCGTGATACCACAAAAATTGGGAACAACGGACACTTGCTAATGACTTGTCGAAGCCCCTGCATTAATTTGTGACGCTCTGTAATACACCGGAAGTAGAGTTAGAATCACACAGTCTGACCGAAGGTTTATAACAGAGAGGTGAACCGAACCCTCAGACAGTCAGGGAGCAGTCAGTCAATCAGTCAGTCAGTCTACCTCAGTCTCAAGCAGCCGTGTGCGTGTAATGTATTCTTTTGTGTCCAACCGAATTCGAGTGAATGCCAGGCGACCGATTATTCAGGACTTCAATACTCAGAAACTTTATTTGTCCACATTCAGTGGGGAGGAGAGACTATAAGCAGATGACTTTCTTAGCTAAATAATACGTCATTAGCTAGGACAATGTACGATCCCATAAGACAAGGTGCAAAGTACAAAGACGAAATGAAAGTAGCCAATTTGTTCTAAAGACAGTTTGGTTGGAGAGGCTAAATTCTGAAGGAACAAGAGGAACGTTCTTATCTGGCAGTAGAGCGAACATTTTGGTAAATAGCAACCTCCTGTGTATTCACGAGTCTCCAAGTTCGCTTGCCTGTCCTTGAGATCATTAAGAACATTCCCTTTAACCCGATATGCAGAGGACCATGAACGAGAGGGGAAGATTGTAAACAGTAGCTAGCCAGCCTTCTTGGACAGGTATTCCGATGACCACGATTTTAAAGGGCAACTTCTCTTGCAGACTTGCGAAGCTGATAGTAAATTATGTAACTGCATGACAACTTCATACCACCATAATAGAGTGAGATTACCACCAGGTGTGTGTTAGGTTAACAATTAGTATTAGAGCATAGAATTTATTTGAAGAAGAGTGTTATGCGTATGAAAAATAAGGCGTGCATTAATGCTGAGGGCCCAGCAATGTCATTATATACTTAACGTGTATGATTTAATTAGATTCTGTTTTGGGGGATATCTATGAGTATTGCTTAATAATCTTAATTATATCCACCGTGTCCCTAATTCCTAAGTCACATTAGATTAATAATAATATGTTTTGTGTTGAATGAAAATTTTGTAGTGATGGGTCACAATGATAATAATAATTGTCATGATATTTTCGATGACGTGATTAACAATATTTATTTATGAAATTTTGTGAAGTCTGATAGTATAAATAATAATAACACTGTTGCGATTTGCATGAGTTATTTAGCTAACTCTAAGATATGGGATTTACGAAGTTTTCAACATAACGTCAGGATATGAGGAAATTGATATCCATGGAAGTTTCTGCTATTGGTGGCCATACCGTTATCAAAGAATTGGGAACTTATAAGAAATAAATGATAACGGTTTTGTGTTGTTTACGTAAACAGTGAGTAAATTGATACAATACCGACAGGATGGGTAGAAGTAAGTTGAGGTCTGATATATTGAACCCGAGTGACTTAGGCCCATAATCAATCATGATTTGATCGGTAAAATAATATGATACATTTATTGAAATACAGAGGAGTGTATTTGAAAATATTTCGTTTAGGTAATGTCGAAATCAGAGCGAAGGAAGGACGACAGACTGGAGCCTGACGGATTAGCTCAACCCGACAACTTTTAGCTACTTCACAGCAGGGAATATCATTAGTTGGCGTACAAGGAAATACAGAGTCCACAAATAAGTCTTGGTCAGAAAGAGGAAGGGGGAGAGTCATACAAAGAAAACCCACCACATGAGTAAGACCTTGGGATATTTTTGGTAGGACGGAAATTCCATGACCTCATGGAAAATTACAGCGGCTGAGTGTACGTTCGCTAGCCTAAGTTCGAGCAGGTGGAGATTTAAATCACGTGACCGCTTGCCGGCCAATAGTAAAAATTTGATGGGAGACTCAGTGATACCATCTTAAGGAATGATGGATGAGATATTTTCGTAACTACAAGAGTATTCAGTAATAAATTAATATGAGTACGCGGATGAATGTAATGAATTTATTAGATGTCACGCATGGAAAAATAATCAATACTTATTGGCAAATTAATTAAATTGAAGACTGGATTTCTTGGAAACCGGACAGCTTGAATCTCATTGGCTGCAAGAAGACCACGTTGTCAGGGACGCTTACGAAGGCGCGAAATGTGAGGAGCGAAATCCATCCATATCTCCTAAATCTGTGATCACCTGGAGTTCATATTTTATCCAGCAGATATGCTAGCGGAGTGGATTAATTTGATGTAAATTTTAACTTCCAATTCGGAGTGCAAGTACCGATATTAAAAATCCACCCCCTCCCTAAGGGGCATGACGTCAACGAATCCGCGGGAAAAAGGCTTCATCCATATATACGGAGCTGAATTGACGGTCGCCAGCCACTTGTCTTGAATCGTTGGAGCTGAATTGACGGTCGCCAGCCACTTGTCTTGAATCGTTGGAGCTGAATTGACGGTCGCCAGCACACTTGTCTTGAATCGTTGGAGCTGAATTGACGGTCGCCAGCACACGTGAATTGAATATCGGGAGCTGAACTGTTGGTCGCCGGTAACTTAGAATTCTACGGACGTACAGTCATTTAATGGCGCGAGCATCCGCCAGTGTTTGTAAAGTGTGATCGCGCTCAAGCAACATGTTAAATCTGGAAATAGTTAACGTAGGATAGTGTTTTTTATTTATGAATAATCAGTGACGTAAAGTAATTACCCTGCAAGAGAGTAGTATAAAATATATCACCATAAGTACGTACATAATAGACTGTGTGACGAACAGTACTTTAAGGAAGTAGTAGCCTGTACTTAGCTATACCGAACCGATGTAATGAACACGTCAAGAATGCCGTATAAATCGGGCGTATCGCGGCGGGCGTAATAGTTGACACCACGTCGTACGTGTCCAGGTCCATTGTGCGGTAGGTGGACGAAGATTAAATAGTGTAAATATATTAAATTCTTGGGTCTAGGATAGAAATTTGTTGTATCCAAATTAAAGTATACAGTGTTAACGTAGTAAATGGTGAAGGTTTGTGGTAAGCAAGATATGAGTGTAAAATAATAATGTGCCAGGAAATCTTTTGTGAAACTACGCCATCAAGGATGGAGGAGTAAAACGCAGAGAGGGGCTGGATGAAGCCTCTCGTCTGCAAAGCTGCAATGGAATACCGATAACTAAGATGAGTACTAAACTGTAAAATATATTTGGGAAATGTTATCGTGATGGGAAAAATGGGAATAATTTGATTATACTTGGTTACCTTCTGTAACAAGATGGGTCGCTTAACGACCCCATCCTAAATTTGTAGCACGGACAGTAGTAAATCATAATAATGTAAATAATCGGGTCTTTTATGTATTCAGTTTGTTGGAGATGTAAATTTGTATATATAGTGTAGTACGTTAAGTCATGCATGCATTCATATTTTCTTTGTAGTCGATAATTTTCTTTACATTTGATTTTGATTATGCTAGTTAAATAAGACCCGATATGTGCTTTTATGTTTTGTCATTTTAACGAGCCATTTAATGACATGGAAGGAAAATCCAGCTTCGCCATACCAAGAGTGTTTTGTTGAAATTAATATGGTCATATTTTCAAAGTGAAGTTGTTAAATTTGTGAGATGCGATTAATATAATAATTTCCAAGTAAATCATATCTGGAGTGATTAGTGCCAGAATAAATCGACTTTGTACAAGGGGTTATGCGTTAAACATATTACGAGTGGACTACCGTATTACAGGCGAAATTATTTTTTTTTAAAATATTAATAATAATAATAAATAAATAATATAACTATTTTTTTTTAAAGAAGATATTTCTTTTTTAAATATGATTTGGAGATAATAATAATTCATGTGATCAAGTGTTGAGTTTATTGGGAATCATTTAATGACGGGAGGTCGTTTTAATTTGGAATTAAAGTGCGTGATAACTTAATTTGATCGATTAATAATATTGAAATGTAGATCGGTGTTAATAATCCGTACATGTTAATGAACGTGTGGTTTAAATTACGGTCCAATATTTTTTTACGTATAAATGTCGCGTTTTGAAGTTGCGATTCATTAGCCGGAACATGTAGTGCTAATATTACGAGACCATGATTGTCAAATTTTGGTAAATATAATTTCAAGATGTTACGATTATTTGTGGAGAATGAACTAAGGCATAGATCCAAATGAGATAGAAAATGTGAAAGAATTTGCAGTCAGATAATAAAAGGTCGTACGATGTCCGAAATGAATAAATAAGTCAGTTGATAATTCTGTGAGGAATAAATAAATGAATCGAGGAATATTGAGATAGAGAGGAAAATAAATTCCGTACGAGAGACACTTAGGATATTGATATGAGTGTAAAATGTACGGGCAGTGTCACAGAGAAATACTGAGTTACGCAGCGGGTAGAATTCGAACCCGTGACAGCATGTACGAAATAAATAGACTGCACAGTTATTCGTTGAGATACAACGGATCTAAGGATAATGAGAGTTCAGATTTCACATAAATGGTCGTATATTGTAGTCATTGTAATGACGAGCGATGACAATCATGATGTCGTGATAATAATAATAATAAATATTGCAGATAAAGGATTGGACCGCCTTAATTAATTGAGCGTTGATAAGGATGTTAAACGGGAATCTAAATGATAATATGCAACCGATAATAATAATAATAATGTAAGGACGATGTTAAATCATCGCGGTCAGATTAATAATAATTGTCATAATAATAACTGTAATGATGTCGTTGGTTGATCAGTGAATTAATTTGTAATTGCGACCGATATCTTAATAGATAATTTGGCGGAAGTGACCGGTCTATTAATAATAATAACCTTTTTAAGTGACGTGAATAATAATAATATCTTGAGTCACCTAGTCATTAATAATAATAATAACCACGAGAGGGATATAATAATAATAATAACAGTAATAACCACTTGGTGTTTGCATCCCGCATAATAATGACGATATTAATCAACGTGACAGTGCCAGGAACCGTTGAGGAATAATAATAATAATAATAATAATAATAATAATAATAATAATAATAATTTCATGAAGATTGTGACGAGCGTGGATTAAATTATTTGGTGACGATATCCCTCTATTCGTATGTTGAATAATGAGAGGGATAATATTAGAATCATTTTTTTTACCGCGTTATTGTACGGTTTCCGTATGGGACGATGTTACCGTCATACTTGGCGTGTTTGTTTATTTCGCTCGCGAGGCGAGGGGGGTCACTGCCACGGTATTTCCCACCGCTTGTCGTTATCTCATCTGTGTCAGTAGTCTACTGAGGCTAACTGGTGACAATTCAGATCACAAGTAAATAAAATGTAAATGCTAATTCATTGGTATGGCATCAGCTGGATATCGTAAGATAGGAACTGTCCGTGGAATCCAGTTTTCGCACTTCACGAGAAACATTACCCAGTCCGAGTACCGGTCTCGGAAAAATGTATATAGCCGGAGTACATCATCTTAGTTAAATCGGGAAGCCGACCGTAACATGGGTTATGCTCGGGCTCCCGATAGAAGGAAGCTATATCTTTGAGTGACGGTTCGATTCAAATGGAATCGATCCGTAAATTATACCTCCAAAAATGTCATTTTATTTCAGAAGCAACGCAGCAAGATATTGATACCACTTGCGGTATGGCAAGTGATTTATATATGTAACATGTGTGTAAATTCAAATATTATTGCCACGTGTATCAAAGTTTTATACGTCAAATGGCGTAATAAACCGCTCCTTCTGGCAAATTATTTCAAAGGAAACCACTCTCATAATCTTTTTATTGTAGTTAGATGATGCCCTTTTTAAAGTAACAGTCACTTCCTAGTCCTATCATGGAGTCCTTAAATTCAAGTTACAATCGAGCCTTTCCCCTTTTTATTTTAAGTTGCTCCGTTCATCCCCGTGTTCTATTATGCCGTTATATTTATATTTGATGAATTAAATAATGAACCGACACCCCTGAGATAAATGCTAGTCTGGGACTCGGGAGGTGGACGGGTGCAAAATGGCTGGCCCAAAGTGGGGCTTTAAGAACGGCAAAGTGTTGCTTTAAGAACGGCAGAGAGGCCAATTTTATTGCTAATCAATTTTTATATTTTTATACTTTTTTTCAAAATTTTATATTTTTAAATTTTTGATTTTTATTAATTGATGACCGCATCACGGTCAAGTGTGTGTTCACTTGTAACGTAGTATCATGCTAGAGTAAGGTTAGTTTCGAACGGAGCTAGATTTGGCTAGTTATTAATATAATCCATTGCTAATCTCTTCAAGTTTGGCAATGATTCAAAATTCAATAAGCTCGAAGATTTGATGTTTCTCCTTTTCCCATATGAAATTTAATATTTTTTTGTTATTCAGGACTCCATTTAAATGTCATTGGACATGAGATGAATATTATAAACAGCTGTTTAGGAAGGCTTGAAATGGTAAAAATACTACTGAGCACCAGTTCAGGTTATTATTTAAAAAGAGGTTGAGATGGTATAAATTAAAATTAACGTATTTCAGGGCAGGAGATTTCCAACTTCATCGTTGTTTCTAATGTTGTTGTTGTTGTTATATTGGAGCGGTTTATTGTGAAATCTTAGGCGCAAGCCAGCATTCAAGTTGAATGACCTGCAAATGTAAACAAGTTTTATAGTCAAAATATTTTTTTGTTAAATGAAAGTTAGTGTAGGGGTATAATGTCATAGGATAGGGCCTAGTCCCAATAGCGTATTCCTTCGTGTGCAGCAAGGCGAGAGGCCGATCGGCCCTTTTGCTTTCTCAAGAAAAGTTATAATGTCTGACGACGGTGGGGAGCGATCCCAGGACATAGTGGTAGATGGACAGGGAGAAGTGAAAGCGATCACATTAGAGGTATTAATGCAAGCTTTGAAGGTTAATAATGGTTCGATTAAACATGAACTTGCAGAACAAATGCGGGCTGATAAACAGGAAATTATTCAACAAATGCAGGCTAATAGTGTTTCACTAGAGAATAAAGTAGACCAAGTACAGGCCGCGAGTGTTTCATTAGAGAACAAAATAGACCAAGTACAGGCTGCGTGTGAAGTTAATAAAACAGAACTCAAGGCACAAATAGATGCAGTTCAGGCCGCGAGCGTAGCGATGGGACAGGAACTTAGGGACAAATTAACTCAAGTCCAGGAAGCATGTCACTTCGCGAAAGACGAATTAAAAGTGCACATGGATGCGTACATTACCATCGTTAATGAAAAGGTTGACCGCGTTAGAGATGAGGCTCAAATGGAACGCGCAGAAATTAAGGAAAAATTGAACGCTAGTGTCAAGGAACTCGCCGCTCTGCGATTAACTGATAAAAAAGACATAGAATCACACATAGAGGAAATTCGGGATGAGTGTAGGAAGGAGAATGACATCGTCCGGGGACAAGTAGAAGAAAAATGCGCGCAGATAGCTGGCACCTTGGACAAGCATGACAAGGGCATGAACGAGTTACGTGGGGAAGCCGCACGTACACTTGTCATCGTAGCAGGACTGAAAAACAAAGTCGAAGAACTAACTATAAATTTAGAAGACCGTAGCCAGAGAATAACTAAGTGCGAAGACGCAAACTTAGCGTTATTCCAGCGGACGGAAGATCTAATCGAACAGGGCCAATCATTTGCCGACACGGAAGTTCGCCTATTAGAACAATGCAAGGCGCATAATGGGCAAAATTCCGGCACAAAAGAAATAGCCAGTTGTAATCCCGACGGAATGGATGACATCCGAAAAGACTTGGAGATGTTGAAGGCTAGGTTGGAACCATCAGCGTCTAGCCAAGATTTTAACCTCCAATATCGCGAATACGAACCCCATGATAACCAGGGGATTCATAAGAAAGGAGGCCTATCCCATGCTGATACACACGGTTTCAAGTTTGAAAACAGAGATGGGTCGTCTACGTCATCAAGTGCTATCCCGACATCGGTGGTACACGTCATTAAGATGTCTGATGACAAGCCACCAAAGTTCGATGCCCGTGGGCATATTACCCCGAAAGGTTTCATCCGGGAAATCGCCGGTTATATAAATGAGAATAAAATACCAGTAGAGCGACAACTGCGAACAGTCGAGAAATTCCTAGACGGAGCACCAGCTGTATGGTTCAGGGCTTTCTTGTATACTTTTGAAGATTTTGAAGGATTTCGGCGGGCTTTTCTCCAAAAGTTCTGGAGTATTCAGGAACAGCAGGAGTTAAGGCTGGAAGTATACTCCAGACGATATTCAACATCTTCACCCACGAAATTCTCAGATTACTTTGTGGCACAATTTCACAAGCTACGGGAGCTTGATAATCCAATGAGCGAAACAGAATTGATTAGCGCCATTGGAAAACAATTGCCATTCGAGGTCCAACGAATGATGATAGCGTCAAATGTCCAGACAGCTGTCGATGCGGAGGCTTTATTACGTCAATTAGACCTCACAACGCATCATTCGAACCCAAGACAAATTAGGAGCAGGGACCAACAGGTGAATAATATCGAACGGACAATCGAACCGAAGACCACTAGTACGAAGAACCAGGGAACTAGTACGGATCCGGAACCTCGTCGAGCATATAATACGGAGTGGAAGCCGCGACAATGGACGAGACCAAGGAATTTTGCGGAAGGCAACCGGCAAACAAACCAAGGAAATTTTCGAGCCGACAGGGGATACCGTGGATGCCAGAGAAGTAATTATAGGCCGTATCCAGCTAGGAATCAAGGGAACCCGAGATATTACCAGGGAGGATCTCGTCAGGAGAAGGATGACCGATATCAAGAGTCTAGGCGGTACATAGAAGAGCTGAACAAGAGAAAATGGAAGGAGGCGATCCATGATCGGGGCCGTGATGAGGAAGCGACAGGAGCGGAGAGCTTGCAGTTCCAAAGAGCAAGGAAAGGGGGCAGCGACTTGAACCCGAATGCACCGACGTTCGATTCGGGACAAGGAAACAAAGAGATGTGACTAGAAGCAGAGGATGAACGAGAGGAAGCAGATGACGAGCCGGAAGAAGATGATGTCGAAGAAGAGGATGAAGAAGATGACGGAAGGGAAGAAGAAGTCCAAGTAATCCATACACCAATTGAAGCAAGGCCATGTCCAGAGTGTGGAGAGATAGACAGAGACGTGCAGGAATTTGTCAATACGATCCATCAAATCGAAAGACAGAACGAGGAGTTAAGGGTCAGGAACCAGATGTTGAGAGACGAAATCAACAGCCGTCGCAGAACAGAGGATCCGATGTCAAATCATGATAGTGATGATGTGGACACATCATAAAAAAAAATCTCATGATACTCACTAGATTTTTTTTTACCTGGGCAAGAGGAAGATGAACCCGAGTGACTTAGGCCCATAATCAATCATGATTTGATCGGTAAAATAATATGATACATTTATTGAAATACAGAGGAGTGTATTTGAAAATATTTCGTTTAGGTAATGTCGAAATCAGAGCGAAGGAAGGACGACAGACTGGAGCCTGACGGATTAGCTCAACCCGACAACTTTTAGCTACTTCACAGCAGGGAATATCATTAGTTGGCGTACAAGGAAATACAGAGTCCACAAATAAGTCTTGGTCAGAAAGAGGAAGGGGGAGAGTCATACAAAGAAA
The DNA here is from genome assembly GCF_040414725.1 of Anabrus simplex. Lineage (NCBI taxonomy): Eukaryota > Metazoa > Arthropoda > Insecta > Orthoptera > Tettigoniidae > Anabrus > Anabrus simplex. The sequence goes on along the minus strand of NC_090266.1, from coordinate 1,069,509,750 downwards.
ACCCACCACATGAGTAAGACCTTGGGATATTTTTGGTAGGACGGAAATTCCATGACCTCATGGAAAATTACAGCGGCTGAGTGTACGTTCGCTAGCCTAAGTTCGAGCAGGTGGAGATTTAAATCACGTGACCGCTTGCCGGCCAATAGTAAAAATTTGATGGGAGACTCAGTGATACCATCTTAAGGAATGATGGATGAGATATTTTCGTAACTACAAGAGTATTCAGTAATAAATTAATATGAGTACGCGGATGAATGTAATGAATTTATTAGATGTCACGCATGGAAAAATAATCAATACTTATTGGCAAATTAATTAAATTGAAGACTGGATTTCTTGGAAACCGGACAGCTTGAATCTCATTGGCTGCAAGAAGACCACGTTGTCAGGGACGCTTACGAAGGCGCGAAATGTGAGGAGCGAAATCCATCCATATCTCCTAAATCTGTGATCACCTGGAGTTCATATTTTATCCAGCAGATATGCTAGCGGAGTGGATTAATTTGATGTAAATTTTAACTTCCAATTCGGAGTGCAAGTACCGATATTAAAAATCCACCCCCTCCCTAAGGGGCATGACGTCAACGAATCCGCGGGAAAAAGGCTTCATCCATATATACGGAGCTGAATTGACGGTCGCCAGCCACTTGTCTTGAATCGTTGGAGCTGAATTGACGGTCGCCAGCCACTTGTCTTGAATCGTTGGAGCTGAATTGACGGTCGCCAGCACACTTGTCTTGAATCGTTGGAGCTGAATTGACGGTCGCCAGCACACGTGAATTGAATATCGGGAGCTGAACTGTTGGTCGCCGGTAACTTAGAATTCTACGGACGTACAGTCATTTAATGGCGCGAGCATCCGCCAGTGTTTGTAAAGTGTGATCGCGCTCAAGCAACATGTTAAATCTGGAAATAGTTAACGTAGGATAGTGTTTTTTATTTATGAATAATCAGTGACGTAAAGTAATTACCCTGCAAGAGAGTAGTATAAAATATATCACCATAAGTACGTACATAATAGACTGTGTGACGAACAGTACTTTAAGGAAGTAGTAGCCTGTACTTAGCTATACCGAACCGATGTAATGAACACGTCAAGAATGCCGTATAAATCGGGCGTATCGCGGCGGGCGTAATAGTTGACACCACGTCGTACGTGTCCAGGTCCATTGTGCGGTAGGTGGACGAAGATTAAATAGTGTAAATATATTAAATTCTTGGGTCTAGGATAGAAATTTGTTGTATCCAAATTAAAGTATACAGTGTTAACGTAGTAAATGGTGAAGGTTTGTGGTAAGCAAGATATGAGTGTAAAATAATAATGTGCCAGGAAATCTTTTGTGAAACTACGCCATCAAGGATGGAGGAGTAAAACGCAGAGAGGGGCTGGATGAAGCCTCTCGTCTGCAAAGCTGCAATGGAATACCGATAACTAAGATGAGTACTAAACTGTAAAATATATTTGGGAAATGTTATCGTGATGGGAAAAATGGGAATAATTTGATTATACTTGGTTACCTTCTGTAACAAGATGGGTCGCTTAACGACCCCATCCTAAATTTGTAGCACGGACAGTAGTAAATCATAATAATGTAAATAATCGGGTCTTTTATGTATTCAGTTTGTTGGAGATGTAAATTTGTATATATAGTGTAGTACGTTAAGTCATGCATGCATTCATATTTTCTTTGTAGTCGATAATTTTCTTTACATTTGATTTTGATTATGCTAGTTAAATAAGACCCGATATGTGCTTTTATGTTTTGTCATTTTAACGAGCCATTTAATGACATGGAAGGAAAATCCAGCTTCGCCATACCAAGAGTGTTTTGTTGAAATTAATATGGTCATATTTTCAAAGTGAAGTTGTTAAATTTGTGAGATGCGATTAATATAATAATTTCCAAGTAAATCATATCTGGAGTGATTAGTGCCAGAATAAATCGACTTTGTACAAGGGGTTATGCGTTAAACATATTACGAGTGGACTACCGTATTACAGGCGAAATTATTTTTTTTTTTAAATATTAATAATAATAATAAATAAATAATATAACTATTTTTTTAAAGAAGATATTTCTTTTTTAAATATGATTTGGAGATAATAATAATTCATGTGATCAAGTGTTGAGTTTATTGGGAATCATTTAATGACGGGAGGTCGTTTTAATTTGGAATTAAAGTGCGTGATAACTTAATTTGATCGATTAATAATATTGAAATGTAGATCGGTGTTAATAATCCGTACATGTTAATGAACGTGTGGTTTAAATTACGGTCCAATATTTTTTTACGTATAAATGTCGCGTTTTGAAGTTGCGATTCATTAGCCGGAACATGTAGTGCTAATATTACGAGACCATGATTGTCAAATTTTGGTAAATATAATTTCAAGATGTTACGATTATTTGTGGAGAATGAACTAAGGCATAGATCCAAATGAGATAGAAAATGTGAAAGAATTTGCAGTCAGATAATAAAAGGTCGTACGATGTCCGAAATGAATAAATAAGTCAGTTGATAATTCTGTGAGGAATAAATAAATGAATCGAGGAATATTGAGATAGAGAGGAAAATAAATTCCGTACGAGAGACACTTAGGATATTGATATGAGTGTAAAATGTACGGGCAGTGTCACAGAGAAATACTGAGTTACGCAGCGGGTAGAATTCGAACCCGTGACAGCATGTACGAAATAAATAGACTGCACAGTTATTCGTTGAGATACAACGGATCTAAGGATAATGAGAGTTCAGATTTCACATAAATGGTCGTATATTGTAGTCATTGTAATGACGAGCGATGACAATCATGATGTCGTGATAATAATAATAATAAATATTGCAGATAAAGGATTGGACCGCCTTAATTAATTGAGCGTTGATAAGGATGTTAAACGGGAATCTAAATGATAATATGCAACCGATAATAATAATAATAATGTAAGGACGATGTTAAATCATCGCGGTCAGATTAATAATAATTGTCATAATAATAACTGTAATGATGTCGTTGGTTGATCAGTGAATTAATTTGTAATTGCGACCGATATCTTAATAGATAATTTGGCGGAAGTGACCGGTCTATTAATAATAATAACCTTTTTAAGTGACGTGAATAATAATAATATCTTGAGTCACCTAGTCATTAATAATAATAATAACCACGAGAGGGATATAATAATAATAACAGTAATAACCACTTGGTGTTTGCATCCCGCATAATAATGACGATATTAATCAACGTGACAGTGCCAGGAACCGTTGAGGAATAATAATAATAATAATAATAATAATAATAATAATAATAATAATAATAATAATAATTTCATGAAGATTGTGACGAGCGTGGATTAAATTATTTGGTGACGATATCCCTCTATTCGTATGTTGAATAATGAGAGGGATAATATTAGAATCATTTTTTTTACCGCGTTATTGTACGGTTTCCGTATGGGACGATGTTACCGTCATACTTGGCGTGTTTGTTTATTTCGCTCGCGAGGCGAGGGGGGTCACTGCCACGGTATTTCCCACCGCTTGTCGTTATCTCATCTGTGTCAGTAGTCTACTGAGGCTAACTGGTGACAATTCAGATCACAAGTAAATAAAATGTAAATGCTAATTCATTGGTATGGCATCAGCTGGATATCGTAAGATAGGAACTGTCCGTGGAATCCAGTTTTCGCACTTCACGAGAAACATTACCCAGTCCGAGTACCGGTCTCGGAAAAATGTATATAGCCGGAGTACATCATCTTAGTTAAATCGGGAAGCCGACCGTAACATGGGTTATGCTCGGGCTCCCGATAGAAGGAAGCTATATCTTTGAGTGACGGTTCGATTCAAATGGAATCGATCCGTAAATTATACCTCCAAAAATGTCATTTTATTTCAGAAGCAACGCAGCAAGATATTGATACCACTTGCGGTATGGCAAGTGATTTATATATGTAACATGTGTGTAAATTCAAATATTATTGCCACGTGTATCAAAGTTTTATACGTCAAATGGCGTAATAAACCGCTCCTTCTGGCAAATTATTTCAAAGGAAACCACTCTCATAATCTTTTTATTGTAGTTAGATGATGCCCTTTTTAAAGTAACAGTCACTTCCTAGTCCTATCATGGAGTCCTTAAATTCAAGTTACAATCGAGCCTTTCCCCTTTTTATTTTAAGTTGCTCCGTTCATCCCCGTGTTCTATTATGCCGTTATATTTATATTTGATGAATTAAATAATGAACCGACACCCCTGAGATAAATGCTAGTCTGGGACTCGGGAGGTGGACGGGTGCAATATATATATATAAAATATCGAGCAATAATAAAAATCTTGTCCCGCAATGATAAACTAATAATACGCCGCAAGAGGAGGAAAATGTTACGGGTCATGATGGGAAGAATATAAAGCAAGCTCCGAGGAAGTAATTAGAGAGAAGTAGAAATTAGAATCTACGTTGAAAATAAGAGATGAAATAAATAGTGACAATACGCTTTATGAGAGAGAAAGGCAGATGCCTGCTTATAAATGCTCGGACAGAGTAAATAAAGACAGTCATAATCACAACATTCAGACGCACTGGGAATAGTTAGTTGATATTTAGTTGATTCCAGATTGTATCCTCTGATATGATTATTTTACATTTTAAAATTACACCTGTGGATAATAATAACATTAATAATAATAATAATAATAATAATAATAATAATAATAATAATAATAATAATAATAATAATAATAATAATAATAATAGTAACTGTTACGATGTTTTGTGGATTTGCAGAGGTGAAAGAAGGTGCTGGGTGGAATAGGTCTCAACTTACGAAATTAAAGTTAATTTAAAACTTTAACAAAGGTTATATTTTCTTTTCAAAATCAACAGATAACAACAACAGAGTAACAGGTACCATGTAGCAGGAAAAATAATTTAAGAAATTACAATAGTTACAAGATTTGGGCTTCGAGTCCCAAGATTAATTTCTGAGCTCTCAGCTCACCACCACAATAGCTAAAGGGCAGAAAACCCCTAAGTACAAGGAGCACTTGCTCCTAATTACAGCGTTAAGAAAAAGAGCAGACCCGCTCTCAATTTGACAAGCCTATCAAAGGCTACAACAAACTCCATTTCTATCTGCCCTTAAGGCACACCAAGAAACAGGGGTATTTGATACCCAACCTACAGGGCCTTTACATGAGGAAAATAAAACATCAGGTTAAGTTACTGGCCCATAATACAAAATAGAATGGAGGCGAAGCTTGCACTCCTAATACACTTTTGAAACCTACTTGGCACTAGGCCGCTTACGCAAGGGCTAATCCCATACTAAGGAGGTGACACGATAAGAAAACTTTATTACATTACGAAGAGAAGAAAAACGGTTATGAAAACGTAGTCACCTCAAAACAATATGAGTGGGAGCTCGAGAGGGTTAGGCACTCTCTATCCCAATTTATAGTTAAAGAGACGAAATTTTACCAAATGTCTATTACATTTTAAAGATAGGTTACATGAGAAAAGTTTCGAACCTGCCCCGAGGGTTAAACTGCTGAGCTAGCAAGAAATAAAGTTATTAAACGGCCATTACCTTGTGGATGAACCGCTGCCCGAAGAAAGAGGCGCTTCCCGCCCCCTACTACATAATCACACACTAAGCAAGATGTCGATGAAGTGGCACCGAGACAAGAAAATCAGCAGTTTAAATACTCTCGTGGAACATTCGAGACCTTTCAAGAATGAGTACCCACACCCCCCTCAACTTTATTGGATAGCTTAAAGCAACATCTCCATATCGGAGAAGACATACGTTAGTGGTCAAAAATTAATTAGAGAAATTCGGGATTGGCTAAATTCAAAACAAGCGGAAAGAGAAGGGTTATACTGCCAATCCAAAAAAATGACTGAAAGAAATTTAACAAAGAACAAACTTATGAATACCAAATTTCTTCAAAAAAACATTTCCTTCACTTCGCACTAGGGGGGCACAATTATAGTTCTTAAGTAGTGCCATCTAGAAGAGAATGTCCACACTTCTTGCTACAGAGCAAACAAACACAAATCGAAATAGACATCGTTCAGAACACTTCAAAATTTACAGTAGAAACATCTTCCGAGAAACCTTTGATTTAATACAGATTTTAAAGTTCAGAGTTTCTCCTGTAGAGAGGTTTCAACTGGTGCAATATTTGAATTCGCGGCGTGGAGGTGTACCGCCCGGTACAGTAACATTGATGATAACAATAATAATGAAATGACAAATAACCGATAAGGTAATATTTTGCTATGAACGTTAGATAATAATAGTTATATGTACGACTTTGTTTGACCCTTCATTTGTAATTTTATGTAGGAAGAATAATTATAGGATATTTTACAAGGATCTTACAGTCGAATGCATTTGTGTTAACTAGGTTACATGCCTATTTATTTCGATCTGACTCTTTTGATGTTAAACTTAAGCGACATTTTCAGACATCTTTAAATTGTTAAGGTGATCATGATATGAGATAGTTGGACATGGTCACACACCGTCCACGATGATACATTACTATAGCCACTGTGACGAGTGAAATTATCAGAACATTTAGTAAAATTCAGTCATTTGGATGACAGGTGCGGTCAGCATCTAAGAAGAATATATAACAGTAAGATTGGTACGTGATAGTATGGCTCTTAGTATAACTTAGATATGATAGGGTGTCTTCTCTTTCAGGAGTAAATTTAGATGTTAGAATAAATTAGGATAACAGAGGCTTAGCTGATTCTTTCTCGTGTCATTTTGTTTGTTTTATGGTCAACGTGGGAGGATTCACCCACACAGTAATGTAGATATGAGGTCACTAACCTTAGGGATGGAAGGCAGCATTGTTACATCTTTTAAACAAACATTTCGCATACAGTATGCAAGTAATTTAATCACTGAACATACCTATGTAAGGTGTAAATAAAATAGACTGCAAATGTAAAACCCTAGACTTGAAGGCATTTCCTTCGTAACTGGCGCAAAATGACTGCGAATCATGTAGACCCGATCGAGTTAACACTATGAGTGTGTAAAATGCTAATATCTAAATATTAGGAAGTCTGTTCAGCTGATCTAAAGGAAAAATTAATAGTATTTGACCCACAGGATCCATGTACACAGCACAGTGATCATAAGCGTTTATAAGTGCTTACAATTTGCACATATACAAATCATACAGGCGATAGTTAGCTCTTATTGTCCGACTCGTTGGCTGAATTGTCAGCGTACTGGCCTTCGGTTCAGAGGGTCCTGGGTTCGATTCCCGGCCGGGTCGGGGATTTTAACCTTCATTTGTTAATTCCATTGGCCCGGGGGCTGGGTGTTTGTGCTTTCCCCAACATCCCTGCAACTCACTCACCACACATAACACCATCATCCACCACAATAACACGCAGTTACCTACACACGGCAGATGCCGCCCACCCTCACCGGAGGGTCTGCCTTACAAGGGCTGCACTTGACTATAATTAGCCACACGAAATTATTATTATTATAGCTCGTATTCAGTTTATATCCAGATCAAGTCGTTTACGTAATTTAATAAGTTGATGTAACTGTGTTTGAGTATCCATCCGATACCAGGTCATTAACGGCCAGTTGAGGTCATACGATTTTTATGCTAATTTAGATAACGGTAATATAACAGGGAGCAGTAAACTCCCAAACTGAGGTGTGTTCTCGAGAAACTCCTGTCATATATTTGAACAGTTTTAGTTCCTATATTTCAGTGTAACTTTTTATTATTTCAATTTTGATAACTTTCAATTTAATTCAAAGATAACTTCAACACTGCTCAGTGTTACCTTATATAACGATTACTGTATTTGACATTTTAAAATTAGATATAACTAAGGTTACCTCAATCATTTAATGAATATGGCACACTTTTGGTGTCCTTTATTAATTTCAATTTAGTTAATCATTTTAAGTGATGGTGATCTGGTAAGCGTATTTAATTAAGAGATTTATGAAGAATTGTTACTTATGGCGTAACATAACTGTTGATTGTTGGTCTACAATTTGAGTAAATGTAATGATTTTTGTTGTCTACTTAAACTTTTCGGAATTTAATTCATTTCATGATTATAATAAATTAATTAGTTTAGAATTTGATCTGGTCCACTGTCATTTAGTAGCGATAATACCCATGGTATTTAGTTCCCATATGTACGAACTTAGAAGAATAATCCCAAACTGATCGCGTCCCAAGCAGATGAGAGTCTCCGAGCGGTAAGTGTATTTTATTACAGAGCGCCGTGGCAGAAACCTAGACCAGATTACCACAGCTTCAACGTTTCCGAGGGTACAATACATTGAATAATTTTCACGCAAAAAATTACGAAATTCAGTGGAATCAACACTACATTTTAGTATTGTTGGTGAACCATTCTTCGTTGATACATCTAATTTTAACATTGCCTAGTGAGGAGGAAAGATTTTATTCAATTTATATTGTATTTATATACTACCAGTTCGCGTCGCAGAACATGTCTGACCTCTGGAAATAACAGGTGTGCGCGGACCAGCGGGGGCGATATGGTTTCCGATAACGGGTTGTTGACGAACTGACCCACTGTGGTACGCACCCAGTCTTCGTCATTCGACAGCGGAGAACGCGTTGTGACGAGTTGAATCTCGTAAGAAGAACTGTGCAAATACTGTTGTGGCGATGCCGCCTAGTGAAGGGTTGTGATTATGCTATTCTGTGCGTAGTAACTCGTATAAATTGCAGTCTTGCCGGGCTGAGTGACTCAGACGGTTGAGGCTCTGGCTTGGCAGGCTCTATCCTGGCTCAGTCCGGTGGTATTTGATGGTGTTCAAATACGTCAGCCTCGTATCGGAATATTTACTGGCACGTAAAGAACTCCTGCGGGAGTAAATTCTGGCACCTCGGCATCTCCGAAAACCGTAAATGTAGTTAGTGAGACGTAAAGCCAATAAAATTTTTAGTTATTAAATTGCATGTCTTGTGATTTTAGCGTTTCTGTAATGGCAATTTTCGCCACAAAATTAGGGAATTATGTGATGTAAGTAATTAAATATGTCTTTGTAAACCAACATTTTGCGTGTGAATATGTAAAATATGTGTACTTAGTGCGAATACCAGTAAAGGTAGCTATGTCCAAAAACTTAGGTCGTCGTAATTTTTGTGCCATAACTCGTTTAGGTGATAAGTAATAATAAATCTCGCTAATGATTATAATATGCGTTTTGCTCCATAACAATTTGAATAATCTTGATGAATTAGAACAGGTAATTAATATTTGGAAAATTCGGAAGTCATATATGTTAATTCGGAATATTTTAGGATGGTCATTTGAGGTCGGAAGGGCGGAAGTTTTTATATCATGAATGTAGGTTTGGACCCTAGTATTGCTGAGTTGTGGGATCGTTTATTCAGGCAGAGATGATTATGTTCCAATGAGTTATATATCCAGAGAGAGCTGTTGATGCCCCTGTGAAATTTTAGAGTGATATGTTGTGCACAAATTTATCGGTACAGGCTGTAGCTGGAGAGAGCCTCTGTGTGTGTTTAAAAGGCGTGCAATATGAACCTTGTTCAGAGAGAGCTAGAACACTCTTCAAATTTTGATAGACACATCGAGTGTTATTTTGTAAAGAGTGACTTCATCCCATTCGTTTGTAAACATTTCGTATTAGTCCAAGTATTCGTAGGTAATGAGTGGACAGATATTATGGTAGCATGTTACACGTTCGATATTGGACACAGTAGGGTTTTGTTTCACAGTTTTAAGCTTCATTCAGTAAATAATTATACTGCAGGATTTTTCGGATCCTCACATGTAACCATCGTTAGTGGAGGTCGTGTGAATATTAATATGTAACTAGAGTTTTTTATTGATTGTGCTGAAATACCGTTGGTTTAACTATTCAGATTTGAACTTCGTGTTCATTTTTGGACAAAATTTATGATAGGTACGCAGGTACTTTCTTTGTCTGTAAATAGTTGAGTTAATTTGAGATTTAGTTACTGAAGGGATCTTCATGTGATAAGTGTGTTTGCGTATTTAATGATTTGGTTTAGGTCGATAAATGATGTTAGTGGTATTACAAGTTTTCATGGTAATCTGTTATACGTATTCCGAGTTAGTTTTGCGTAATCAGGCGTGATGTCGATGTGAATCCCGTGAAAGCCCAGCTAACCTTGACTAGCTCAACCACTATCCTATGGATTTTATAATAATTTTTGTTGTTTCTTTCTACGATGTATTCACATGTCATAGGTCGGTTTGGTTGTTTATTTGAGGGCGAGTTAATGTTGCAGGCTTTTGTGTGTTCACGTGTCGTATGTTATTACAGTGCAATTTAGATTCGTCAACGGTAGCTTATTATTTTGACTTCCGTCCGTTATTATTTATTTCAAGTTGTGGTATTATTTTTGTTTGTTTGATGTGGCATTAAGATGACAAAGATAATTTATTTGTATATTTATGTCAGACTACGTAGTTTACATTATTACTGAAAGGGAAAGAGATTAATATTATTTGCCCTTCACTGCAGAAGGTCGTTTGGGAACTCTGGTGATGAGTTTCAAGGCCGCTGGCGGCGCTGTTATCAACCTGAGCATGTCAAAACGGGGAGTGATGGTTCATGTCGGTAGTGAGAACGTTTGTGTAGAGTTTTGTGACATTAACTGCAACGATGCCAAAGCGGATTGACCCTTACTGGGAGGGCTACATAACAGCCATTTCCGATGCTACATATAGCTCTTCTGCAATCCAAGGAATGTGCAAGAAGCGTGATTTCTTGATATCAAAGAACGGAATAAGTGCTGCATTGAATAAAAAGGACAAAGACCGACTGGGCTTAATTCCAGAGGGAAGAAAAGGCAAATCGACGACCAGCCACCATCCGTACACAAGAAGTGATGAGGTAAGTGAAGGCCTTTGTCTCAGGTGGTAATCCTGCCCCCGAAAGGACTATCGCACGTACGTTTGGGGTGTCTGTTTTAACAGTTAACACCATAATCAAAATGAACCTGCAAATAGAAAAGCGGCATAAGCGCAGAGTTCACAAGCTGTTGCCTCGTCACATTTCGCAACGTCGCACTAACGAAAGAAAGCTGTATGAGGGCTATCTGGCAACGGACAGACGGAAAAATTTGGTGACGTAAGATGAAGTGCAAGTGTACCTTTGTGACTGTAATAAACCCCGCGCAGAGACAAACATATGTATATATCAAACGTTGAGTAAAGAATGCCAGGAAAGTTTCCCAAGATGTTTCATGATCATCGCTGAATAATGATGCAATGGTGAGTTAACCATTCGCCGTGTCTTTAATAACACTACCAGCAAGAGATTTTAACACCCTTTCAAAACGCATTTATCCCAGCACTGTATGCGAAGGCAAAAATCAGGTATGGGTACATCAAAATAAAGCATCCAGCCACACCTCTTGTTCGACTCGTCTGTTCTTAGAGAGAATGGAAATGGAAACTGTAGACCGTGCAATTCCTTTTTACTGACATTCCGATGAAGGCACCCGATGGGTTTTCCATGGACTTCTTTGCATTTGGACTCCTAAAAAGGGCCTTAGGAAATAGACGCCCAATCACTATCAATGGCCTCTGGAAAGCCTGTCAAGAGGAGTGGGTTAGGATACGTACAGTAGTTTAAAGAAGCAATGTATTTATTTTTCAATTAATCCTAAATATCTGTCTATTTTTCTTTGTCACTGTAGCATTCGTTAATCCTTTTAAATACATTTTTCTGGAAAAAATGTCTACTGCAGTGGAAATTACGTTGGCGGGCTATAGCTAGAAATGATGGCTTTCCAATTCAGCATTATCGTCGGTGGGGACATGGCTAAGCTAATCACCCTTCAAATGACCTTCTATATAAGGTTTGTTAAACTAAATCGGGTGCTTATTTAAATAGATTTGTGTAAAATAAATCGGACATGACCTGAAAGTTATTTTATTTAATTGCTTAAAAGTTAATGAAAGCATTATCTTGATTGTTAATTGGTTCACATGAATATTTTCAGTTTCTATACGTGTTTTATTTTCTTTGGTTATTGTACTTGAACTTATAGAGCACCATGCTTTGCAAATAATAACTTATGACTGGTTCAAGATAACTGGAGGTTGAAGACATGGGGAGGCCGTTTGTCTGTTTATTTGTTTGTTCACTCTTCCCGGTGACATCGTACGAGGTAGGAGATATACGTAGACATTTTCTTCTTGAACTCCTGACGGTGCTACATTTTAAAACCTGTACGCTTCAGTAGCCTCCTTCGCTAGTTCAATGTCTGACTGAGGTAGAAATTACACCACTGAAGGTGGCTGTCCACGAATAAATGTATATGTGACAGAAATATGTACAGTTCTATAAAAAATAAATAATACAATTGGAACTTGGTATCGCTCTCTGTGTTTATTAAAGCACGGGACACGTACCGTATTTAGGCCTACTCGAAAATAAGACACCCAGTCTAACACAATTTCAATCCCAAATTGCAGGGTTTTCTTACATTCCCGGCGCATGTTAAAAACGGGTATTTCGGAAAATTCTGATGATGATAATAATTGCTCAGACCGGTGGTATTTGAAGATGCTCAAATACGGTACGTCAGCCTCGTGTCAGTAGATTTACTGGCATGTAAAATAACTCCTGCGGGACTACATTCCGGCGTCTCGGAGTCTCCGAAACCGAAAAATCCTGCAGTATACTTATTATTATAATTATTTACTGAGTGAAGCTTAAAACTGTGAAACAAAACCCTACTGTGTCACAGGATACAAAGACTTTGCATTTACTTATTTTAATGTGTCCTCGCCTTATTTGTAATGTTATGTGTTTGTTTTGGTGACTGAAGATGTCCTATAAGAGGACGAAACATGTTTCACGAGTGTGATTTAATGTAGTCTTATTAATAAAGACAATTACAGTATTGTAAAGGTGGAATTATAAACTCTAAATTTTCACAAGTTGATACTTTGACAATACGGGCTCTAATATGAAATTTATAACGTGCAATGTTGATGCCAACCAGGCAGGTAGAGCTAACAAATATTTAAATCTTAAGACCAAAATTGCGAAAATAGGTAAGGACATTCTATTCCTGAAAAACTGTCTTGCGACTAGTACCTAGGACTAGCACCCCTATGTGAGGAACACCACGGAAATACCGGTGCCCGTGATTAGTCCCACTATGCGAGGAACACCATAGGTCTGCGTTGTTTGCGAGTGGTGCCCTTATGTGAGGAACGCCGTTGGTCTGTGCTGCCTGCGGTTGGTACCGTTATTTGTGACATACCATGGGTCTACATTACCTGTGATTAGTACCACTATAAGAGAAACACCATGGGTATGCGTTGTTTGGGAGTGGTGCCCTTATGTGAGGAACGCCGTGGGTCTGTGCTGCCTGCGAGTGGTGCCGTTATGTGTGACACACCATGGGTCTACATTACCTGTCATTAGTACCACCACGCTAGGAACACCATGAGTATACGTTACCTGTGGTTAGTACCAATATAAGAGGAACACTATGGTTCTGCTTTACGAGTGATTAGTACTATTATGAGGGGCCGGGTGACCTGGATTTTGGACATCTTTTTATAACAAGCATCAACTCAGAACAGAAGGCATTGTGAATTGGCTCCACTGATTGTTCTGGTTTCATGCTCGTTTTTCCAACATCGTTCGTTTCATATTTTAGTGAGTGGATATATTTTGAAGGTTCATTTATCGTTTCATTTCGTTGCACCTCGTACAATTAGGGGCCGACGACCTAGCTGTTAGCCCCCTTTAAACAGCACACATCATCGTCAACATAATCATCATCATCACCATCATCATCATCATCGAATACAAGATAATGTGTTAGTAGCAAAATATTTACAAATATTTACAAACTTGTAACGTTTGTCCTGTAGATAAAAATCTACAATGTATTGCACGTTTTATATCATATGTTCCAATGCTCATTCTGGGGTCAATTTCATCCTCTCTGGGGTTAATAAAAGTTTAATTTAGTAGAGTATTCACCATGACACTGAGCGGGGAAGGGGAGGAGAATGTAATTAGCTGAATATAGGACGCGAAACTACCTCATTGAGTGGAATTCACTGGTTGCAATGTAACGCAGAGTCAACTAATATGTGGCAAATACTACGTTGCAAAGGTAATCATAGTATCTCATGAATTTTACAAGCATGAAACCACATCATGACTTTTGCGCTCTCTAGGACGAACTCAACCTACCTGCCGGTGGTAAATCACGTACATACAATGCTGACACATGTGTTGTGTTTGGGTCATCAATTCATGGACTGGTTTGATGCAGCCTGCATGCCACCCTATCCTCTTCTAAACTACGTAATTACTGCATTTAATCCAATCTAATGTATTAATGCCCTGGACTATCCCTACCGTTCTTGTCACCCTCATATCGCTCAAAAATGATTTGCACACGTCCTGGGTGTCTTAAGATTTTTCTGCCTCTTCTTCTTTCTTTCTTTCTTTCTTTCTTTCTTTCTTCCTTGGTCCGTTTACCAACCAGGGATGGATTTTTTTCTTGGAACTTAGTGAGTGATTCCTCCTCTACGGCCTCAAGGGCAGTGTCCTGGAGCGTGAGACATTTGGCCGGGGAAACAACTGGGAAGGAAGACCAGGACATCGCCCAGGTTACCTCACCTACTATGCTGAACAGTGGCCTTGTAGAAAGATGGTCAGATTGGAAGGGATAGACAAGGAAGAGGGAAGGAAGCGGCCGCGGCCTTAAGTTAGGTACCATCCCAACATTTGCCTGGAGAAGAACTGAGGAACCACGGAAAACCACTTCAAGGATATTTCCTGCATCAACCGAATTCGTTCAGCAACACCCCATTACATTTGTTTTGGATTGAGGCCTACATATTTTCGTCTTGTACTCATTCTCGAAGACTGTGTCCATACCATTCGGCAATTTCTCCATATGTTCTGCAGACTGAGATAAAATAAAAGTATCATCGGTAGATCTTAGGGATTTGATTTCCTCTCCTTGGATTGTGGTTCTAAATCGAAATTCCTCTTCGATTTCCCTTACCGCCTGTTCTATACACTCATTGAAAAGGAGAGGTAGCAAGCTGCAGTCCTGCCTCACTCATTTCTGGATTGCTGCTTCTTTTTCATAGCTCGTGATTCTTTGCAGACTGATTTTTGTACAGATTGTAGACAATCCTTCTTTCTCGGTATCTGATCGCTATCACATTCAGAATCTCAAATAGCTTGGTCCAATCAACATTATCGTCCCTCTCCATGGCTAAATAGATAGCGTGCTGGCCTTTGGTCTAAGAGATGCCGGATTCGATTCCAGGCTGGGTCGGAGATTTTAACCTTCATTAACTAATTCCGATGGTTCAGGGACTGGGTGTATATGGCATCTTCAGCATTAAAAAATCATCATATGTAGGGCCTCATTCTCACAAACGCGCAGGTCACTCCGGAGGACATACGCTATTGACTTTATTATTATTATTATTATTATTATTATTATTATTATTATTGAATACCTTTTCTAGATCTTCGAATGCCATAATCACGGGCTTGTACTTCTTAATTCGGTCCTCTAAGATAAGACGTAAAGTTTGAATAGCCGGGCTGAGGGGCTCAGACGGTAGAGATGGTAGATAATCCTTCTTTCTTGGTATCTGATCCCTATCACCTTAAGAAATTCAATTTCTGACCTCACAATCGGATCTCCAGTTTCATCAACATCACGACTTAGACGGGTGAGGCGCTCGTCTTCTGACTCCAACTTGACAGATTCGATCCTGGCTCAGTCCGGTGGTATTTGAAGATGCTCAAATACGTCAGCCTCGTGTCGGTGGATTTACTTGCTCGTTAAGTAACTCCTGCGGTACAAAAATTCGGCACCTCGGCGTCTCCGAAAACAAAAAAGTACTCTGCGCTACGGCAGCTGCCTCAGCCGAACTTATTTCGCGCGTGGTCGCTCTGCTTTAAGCGTGTATACAATCTTACTTTATAAAAGATGTTGGAAGTGTCGTCCTTCCTGGGTTATAGGGGCATTGGATCCGGTTACCACACACTGGCTGACGCCAGTTTAATGTTTCTGATTTCATTCGTTCTTCATTATTCCGTTAACTGATGGAAGAATGGCGTCAGAATGTCATTTTGGTACCCCTGTGCATTTACTGTCGTCTCGAAGAAAATAGGCACAATTATTCGTTTTGCATCAACAGCACACCAAACACCAATCTTCCTATCATAATGAGGGACTTCATATACACCGTTAGGATTTTCTGTACACCAATAGCGAGAGTTATGACTCTTCACATAACAATTAAGATGAAATCCGAAGTTTTACATGCGAAAATACGGCGTTGCAATGATAACTTCCTCACCTTGTTAACAGCTGAGATTCAGGTTGAACACGTGCAGGCTGCTTGCACGGTTAAAAACTATTCGTTGTGCCTCCCATACTGCAGCTGGCGTAGCCCAGAGTACAAATACCGTGCGTTCAGTCTGGGTTTAAAAGACAGACCCTGTACAACGGTGTCTCTCACTGCAGCAGTCTGATTCAGAGCATGGGATTTTTCTACGCTAACGAATACTGTATGTGGAATAGATGTATGCTGTTATGTTTGATGAAAGTGACTTGTAACCGTCATGCTGTGGTGCAGATGCTGGTGAATGAGGCGATGCAGAACATGCCACCAACATTTATATCGACAGGCACGTTGCACGGAAGTTGTGTAACCTACTGGAGCAACAAGTCCGTGGCGGCGCAACTATGTGGGAAGGTCAGACATTGTGAGACGATAGTGATAGAACACCGCACACCTTATCTGAAGATAGTGATACGCCGGGGACTCCAGCACAAAACCAGTTTCGGTTTATATGAACAATCACTCTCTAGCGTGACATGGAAAAGTATCCACGAACAGTTTTCTAAAAAAAAAAAAAAAAAAAAAAAAAAAAAATGCAAATTATTTCTGACAGTGTCAACACAGCAAACAAAAACAAACAAACAAACAAACAAACAAACAAACAAACAAACAAACAAACAAACAAACAAAGAAATAAACAAACATGAGACCGTTGCGCCAACTACCCGAAAATTGAAGTCGTCACCATAAAAAGTGAGGGAAATAATAGAAGCACTGGAGAGAAGTGGAACTACAGTGCAATCTTGAGTTCTACTGGTTCCGTAGTTTCGGTAGAATATTGAAATATGGTAGTGAATGATATCTTCTTTTTTTTTTTTTTTTGGGCTATTTGTTTTACGTCGCACCGACACAGATAGGTCTTATGGCGACAAATGCTTTATATACCGTACTTCGATAGTGAAATTGACTTAAGTGCATGTGTTAGTTAGAAAGAACGATATGACTAAAAGCTTTCGTAATCTTGCACTACGGCTCAGAACCAGGCTGTTTTTAATACTGTATTACAATGTTCAGTATGTTAACGATTTTATACAGTTGTAAACCATTTCAACATGACTTCTGTTTTTACTTAATCAAGGTAATTGGTTGTGATTAAAATTCATTTCACAGGCACACACTCCGGCTCTTTGTATAAATTGTCAGCATAGTGGTCTTCGGTTCTTAGGGCCCCTGCCGGGCCGAAGTTTTCAGTTGCGTTTGGTATATTCGTTTATAGTATTACTGTAACTAGTGAACGAGGGTGCATGCTGAAGAACTGTGCTTCATCGCTAATGTTCTGTACGCTAACCCGTCATTTATTTATAACCTCCCTTGGCTTCTAGGGCTTTACACCTTTCCGGCTTCACGGGAAACTATGTATGAGATTGATCCTAAACGTCCACAATGGTATCAATAGATGGAATCGTCTGATATGCAGTGAATACGTTGAACATACCGGTAACTAAGTTTTCAATGTACTCTGTCAGTTCTACCAGGAAAAAATGCCGCAGTCGTCGCCATAAGACCTATCTGAGCAAATTGTAAAAAAATGTAAAATGCCGCAGTCTACGCATTAATTACTTTTTACAGTACACTTCGATAGCTTTCAGGCTCCAGAAGGCATGCTAGAACGCGGAAATGGTCGAATTCACGAGCATATCATGCTTCTTGTTGTACATATTATTTGGGGGGTGGGGAGGAGGCGGTGATTTGCTCTCTGGCTTAGCTACTGGCTTCACACAGAATCACGGGTCCAGATTTTTATCTCAAATATCACATTGCATCAGGAAAGACATCCGGCCTTAAAACACTGGCCAAAACCAAAATAAGCTTGAGTGACCCCAGAATTAACTGGGATAAGCTGAAGAAAGTTTTAAATATTACATAGTAAATGTTTCACATTTGTTCTTCATTGACATCACTAAACATACACAATTGTTAAGTATCCACCAATTCAGTACACTATTTAATCAGATAAAAAACATCACTTAGTAGCAATGAATAGTACCTGTTTCGTCCACCTAGTGGGCATCTTCAGCAACGTAACATAAAAACTAAACAATTATTACATTTAGATTATTAAAAAGAGGACAATGGGAATTAAAATTGCCATAGGGTAATTAATCCATGACCCATTAACTTTGTCGAATGAATCACCAAATTTTAAAAAAACATGACATTTTTTGCGTGTCAAACCAGTCACATGAATGTCTTCCCGTTACATCAAGACACTGTGTATTATCACATCAAGGAAAAAAGTTAAGACTTTCATGTGATTGGCTTGCCACACAAAAAATATTTGGTGTTTTAACGACTCGATATATGTACTTTCAGTTTCATGTATTTTAATTTGATGATTCATTCCACAATTTTAATGGGGCATGCATTAATCACCCTATGGATATTTTAATTCCCATTGTTCTCCATCTATGTGTAATAATGATTTTGTAGTTATGTAGCTGAAGATGTCCACTAGGTGGATGAAACATGTACTAATAATTGCTATCAGTTGATGTCTTTTATCTCATTAAATAGTGTACTGAATTCGTGGATCCTTAACAATTGTATACTTGTAAATATTATGTGCGCCAATTTCTAGAATGCACGTGATATAGGTCACGCAATTCACAGCGAGAGTTTAAAGAAGTGGGCGAAAGAAACTGCTATCTTGCTGGACATTCATAATTGTAAAGGCAGCAGCTATTTCCGTGCAGTAATTCGAACGCCGCTGTAAACTAACTATATGCATGATCACAGGTTGGATGCTCCTCTTGACACCACCGCGAGGACCAGTGCATTGAAGTTTGTACGCGTATTTATGGCCTGCATTTTTTACTACTGCAGTCGATGCCGACGTTGTATTCAATACAGACCAAAGTCGATTGGAGTATGAAAATTCACATCAAATAGGACACTGTCAATGGCCGAGGAAAAGACGAATGAAGCTATTCCTCCACAATTCAGATGCTTATTTCTATGCCAGAACGCCCCTGCTTTTAGGAAGCGGATGATAAATGTTGGCAAATAGGTTTCTGATACACTGTAAAATAATCAGCTTCTTTATAGAAAATGTGACTGCAGTACCAATGGTAAGATGTGGCAGTACTCGTACTGTCCTGGTTGCGTGAAGTACTGGAAACGAAGCTAAAGGGGACATTACTTCTGCTGCTGGATTCATGGTTTGATCAAACGGGCATAAATGTGTCCACCAAAGCATTCGGACACAGAGATGTAGATTTTCTCACCAAAGGCATACCACCTAAAACTACAAAATACTGTCAGTCTGTTGAAGTCTCCTTCTTTCGCCAGTAGAAATTGTAGTATTAGCAAAGCTCATAGAAGTGTACATACTTCATGATGAGGAGTATGCCAACAACCTTCAGGATCGGATCTTCATTTCCGAGTTGCATTCTTCTACACTGAATAAACTGATTACATCACGGTATCAGCCTCTGCATCACCATGCATATACGGCGTCTGGATGCGTGTCACAGTACACGCCACTTCCATTTCGTAGTGTTTAGGGCAGCAGTTTTGTTGTTCTTGTCTCATTCAGCACTTCTGACTGTGATTCCACTATTTTTTCGTGGCATGACATGGAACTTTGTTTTCAGCACTGCCTTCACAAACAACATCACAACGATGTAGGATGAGGTGTGTATATGCCATTTCAAAATTGCATAGTCGCTCAAAAGGAGGATTAACGCGTGGTATTGTGGTACTGTATGCTCCTCGCACTTGTTATATTCTTCAGATTTGATTCCAATTACCATCAAGATATAATTCAACCCATGTCGATATAAGCCCTGTGGATACACAAACTAAATATTATACCTACATATATTTCATTGTTTCTCAGAAAAGGGTTATTGTGGGGAACTTGTACATTACGTGCCATTATTCCTTTTAAGAGCGACTGTACATGAACTCAGAATTTATATGCCTCATATATTACAGGTACAGTGTGTTTGGAACCTTATGACTACAAATATTACAGTCGGCGCCCTACTTTCATAAGCCTTCTTTTACGAGTTGCGGGTGATCGCGAAATGCCACACTTCACACCGGTTACTTTGGCCTCTTGCTTGCTCTTCCCAGAAGGTTTCGCGACGATTGCCGCCGGGAGATCCGAAAACTTCCCTTCCCGTGTAATACAATAACGGAGAGATTAGTATTGCTTCATAGTTACTACTTCGCTTTTGTTGACCCATTCAACTTAGAACTGCGTGATAGATGTGGTATTGTGGGGTTCTGTGCTAGAAATGTAATTAGTCTATATGGGCTTAGAACTGTGTTGTGGTTGATGCTTTACATTAGGGACAAACACATGTACCTAATGCGCGTGAAGTACAGTATGTGTGATAACATGTATGATAAGTATACCGATAAGTGGCCACGATGGGATGGGATGGGATGGGATGGGATGGGATGGGATGGGATGGGATTAACCATGTGGTTGCCTGCAGTGAGTATATAAATTCAAAGAAATCGTCATACTTAATACAGCTGTAGTCAACGGCAGGGTTTAAACCTCTAATTATCAAAAGATGTAGGTGCTCAGATGTGGAAGATATAACCAATCAGCTATATGTATACGTAGCTGTCAGTTGAGTTTAGATTTACAAAACTTTATTTGGGAGGCACAGAAATAGATTGGCAGGCAAAGAACTACGACTGCATTAAGACCAACGTTAGGTGTCAAATTATTAGTCATCCATGTTGTAAATGACCCGGTCTAGAGAGCCAAGAATAACGGCCAAGGGGACTCGTCGTGTTCACCACACAACACTTTGTATCCTGCAGGCCTTCGGGCTGAGCAGCGGTCACTTTGTAAGCCAAGGCCCTTCGGGACTGTTGAACCATTGCAAAGAAAATTTTAATAGCTGATAAAGGTGTGAATTTAATAATCATGAGTATTAGTATAGCATCAGTCGGTCATCCCGCTTACATACTGGCGGAAAATGAAATGCCAACACTAAGAGGAAAATAGAGGAATGAAATTTAGGCTAGTCAATTGTCTAGAAGCTAACGGCCGTAGCCGTGTTGAAACACCGGATCCTGTGAGATCTCCGAAGTTAAGCAACATTGGGCGTGGTCAAGATTTGGATGGGTTGCCACGCGCTGTTGGTGGAGGGTAAGGGAATGGATGAGCGGAAAGGAACTGGCCACCCTACCGCACGTAAACTCCGGCTCAGGCACACCTCTGCGGAGGTTCGGACCTGCCTTCGGGCAGAATACACCCTTACCTTACCTTAATTGTCTAGAAAACAGATTTCCTCGATTAAAGTTTCCAGGTCACAGGTTCATATATGCGAAAGAAGACATGTGGCGTGATGGTACATTAGTAATCGCAGTAGTCACCACGGTTTTGAATTCAAGCATGCAAACGTGCAAGCACTGTGTCGTACAGCTGCCTTATGTCATTTTGTGGGATGGAGTTCCACGCCTGTTTTACTTGGCCAGTGAAATCAGCAACGGTTAATGGTGGTATACGATGACGTAGTATTTGTCGTTCCATAATGTCCCATACGTGGTCAATGGGCGAAATGTCTGGTGATCTCGCAGGCCAAAGCAACAGTCGACACTCTGTAGAGCATGTTGGGTGACAGCAGCGGTATGAGTACGAGCGTTATCCTGTTGGAAAACACCTCCTTGAATACTGCGAATGAATGGCAGCACAATGTTTCAGTCACCAGTCTGACATACAAATCCGCTGTCAGTGTTCTTGGGATAACGGCGAGAGTGCTCCTACTGTCAAAATAAATTGCTCTCAAGGCCATACCTCGTGGTGTAGGTTCAGTGTGTCTACGCCGCAGACAGCTTGGTTCCAAGCGCTCACCTAGCCTATTCTTTACCAACCTAGGGCCATTATTAGCACCAAGACAGAAACGGATCTCATCTGAGAATTCAAGAGATATCCACTCCGCCCTCCAATGAGCCCTAGCTTGACACCACTGAAGCCGCAGATGGCAGTGATTCGGAGTTAGTGGCATGAACGCTACAGGACGTCTGGCTCGTAGCTGTCCCTCAAGTAATAAATTTGTTAGAGTTTATTATATCTCTCCGGTGCCAACCGAATCTCTAATGGCTACTTCGGATGCAGTACAATCCACCACAGCCATGCGGCGAATACGGCAGCCCTCCCTGTTCGCAGTGGCCTGCTTGCGGCCGACCCCCGGTCTTTCTGAAACTATGTCTTCCCGTGACCATTGTAGCCAACACCAATTCACTGTGGATACTTCCCTGCCAAATATTTCCACAATATTGTGGAAAGAGCATCCACCTTCCCGTAGCCCTATTGCATGGCCTCGTTCAAACTCAGTAAGCTGCTAATACTGCCTTCTTCGTGTCTTTAAAGCCATTTTTGACTCACATCTACCTCACATCGTGAAGTTCGGAAGTGTAGAGCACGTTTTTAAAGCAAACTTTATTTGCAAGGTCATAGTGGCGCTACTAGCACCAACTCTTCGTCGACTAGCATGTAAATTTGAATGGGCACCATCTTTCAGAGGTGGAAACATGCCTCCCGGATTTCGTTTATTAACGGGCTCCTTCTTGATTTTCATATTTAATATTCCGCTAGTGTTTGAATGTTCAGTCGTATTCAGTTCTCATTACTAGTACCGAGCATTTATCTGGAGCTTTGCACGCGTGGAAATCTTTCTTGATTGTATAAATTACAAACAATTATGGTTTCTCGTGTGAACGGTCGTACTTCAGCACTTCGTGCGGACAGTATGTAAATCTTGTCTGTGTGAGCGTAACTGGCGGAAAGGCCAGATGTGGAAGTCTGTCGAGCAGACAGGCGAGAGAAATACAAGGAAGTGGTAATGGGACACCTATCCCCACCCTTTGTCCCCCTCTCGACGCAAGAGTGTGGTGGGAGTAAACCTCATTTTCTCCTCGCTTTCTAATCGGAACCCAAGTGAGCTCAATCCGCCGCAGAAGAAGTGCGAGTGTTTTCGTACACACTTCCTAAATCGATACTACTAATCCAACATGCATATTTTTGTACATAGTGATCATTATTAAATTCTACGTCTCAATTTGTAGTTTTATAAATACCTTGGACGTTCTTACAATACTGGCATGGGCGTAGCCATAGGGGGGAGGGGTGCGTACTGGTGGTTAGAAAACCCCATGCAATTAAAAAAGAAGAAAATAAACAAATTGACAATAAACAATAAACAAAAACACATTCAGAAACATAACTGTAGCGAGCTCGAGAGCTGCAGTCGCTTAAGTGCCGCCAGTACCCAGTATTCGGGAGATAGTAGGTTCGAACCCCACTGTCGACAGCGCTGAAGATGGTTTTCCGTGGTTTCCCATTTTCGCACCAGGCAAATGCTGGGACTGTACCTTAATTAAGGCCACGACCGCTTCCTTCCCAGTCCTAGCCCGTTTCTGTCCCATCGTCGGCATAAGACGTATCTGTGTCGGTGCGACGTAAAGCCAATAGCAAATAAAAAAAGACATAACTGTAGAACCAATATATCTTTTGAATCTGTATTTTTAAGTAGCCTCGAAAGTTGGATTTCAGATCGTAAATTGAACTTACCGTTGTTGTAAAACTGTTGACCTTGATAATATTTTTCTTGTTCTGTAATTTAATGTAATAATTTGTAGTGTACTGCAATCTGAATATCAACATAATTAACTTGTCAGAGTCATATTGGCAAGCCATGCATGCGCGCTCCGCACACACACCTCCATTGTGTTCTTTCATCATTTTTTAACCATGACCCCTCCCCCATCGGCCGATCCTGGCTACGCTACTGAATATTGCACCATGTATTTTATTTATAATTTAAGTACAATTTTTCAGACTACATGGTGGACTTGCATGCGTCCTGGGCCACAAGTTCGAAATGCTTCCATACATCGGAATACAACGTTCTAGAAAACCGTTAGTTAGGAGAAATTAAATTTGAACATGTTTATAAGAGAACTAGTTTCAAGTCGTGTACCTATGTATGTTACTTTTGTTTTTAAGACTAACGGTTCACCGGTATTTTGGACTTCATCGCATAAAATAATAAAGTAAAAAGAGGAAGTAGGCCCTATGAGAAGAATCACCTGTGCCTGGGAAACTACTAGTCAGGAATAAGATGCATTACAACCTTCTTGTGGAATACTGAATTCTAAGCACACTATGTTTGCTCCATTCTTATCAACTTTTTTTTTACTAGTTGCTTTACGTCAATGTTGGCCGGCAGAGTACGGGAGGTGGTGGTATACAATTTCTGATCACTCGATTGCGTGAGAAAAACCTGGATTAAATTCCAAACCTCTCCGCAGTGCTCATATCGAGTAACGACATATAACGCTGTTGACGGTGATAGTCCGTCGGATAGAGACGTTAAGCCTTGAGCAGACCCCTTAGTCCTATTTGACAGGAGTAGGCTAGGTGCCGGTACCGGGTTTCACCCTCTCCCTTCCTACTATCATATATAACGTAACTCATTTAATCTCATTAACTCCTGATGATGTTGAGTCATGAAGGGCATCCGGTCATAAAAACCCGCCGCGACAGATTAATCTTACCCCATATCCAACTCCGTAGAGAAATGGGACAAGGGTTGGACACACAAACAAAGGAACAAACGAACAAACAAAGAAACAAACAAACAAACAAACCCACACTTGTTGCTTTACGTCGCACCGTCTCAGGTTGGTCCTCTGGCGACGATGGGGTAGGAAAGTGCTGGGAGTGCAAAGGAAGCGGCCGTGGTCGTAATTAAGGAACAGGGATAGCGTTTGCTTTGTGTGAAAATGGGAAACCACGGATAACCATATTCAGGTCTGCCGACAGTGGGGATCGAACTCACTATCTCCCGACTGCAAGCTGACAGCTGCGCCCCCCTAACCGCAAGGCGAACTAGTTCGGTCTTATTCACTTTTAAATGTGCCGTACTAACAATTTTTCCTACTTATTGTACGTTTTAAAATACTGGCTGCTTCCCGGGTAAGCTGGGCTAGTTATATGCAGCTTATAATAATCTGCAAGAAATAAGCTTTGTAATGATGAAATAATTAATCAAATTGGTTGAGTAGTTCTTGAGGTTACCGTCCTTGTACAAACTCGCAAATTTTCTCTCTGTATATTCTCAGTACAGATAAAGTGAACTGCGTTCAACTGCCCTAATTCACACGTTAGGAACCCCCTCTAATCCAGCGAAGTGCAGCAACTAATAAAGCAAGCAAACTTAGTTTGTACGTGACCACAGATAAAGGTGTCATAGCTCAGAGATTCCAATTTCTTTCCCTAATGGTTTAAAATCAGCACTGAATCTTTTACACGTTTACAGTGCCTTTGAGATGGGAAAGGGCTGAAGGTAAGGGGATGCCCTTGGTAAGGTACAGTCTGGGTGCATGCCTGGTGTCAAAATGGGAAACTACAGAACAGACGTGTCGTGCCACCTGGACAGCCACACCATCTCAATGATGTGTACTGCTATAGGACTGGATTCCTTCGTCACTCCCCATACAAAACTGAATTCAATCTGGATCAACGTTAAGGCTACGCTACTCAGTGGAACTGCCTACGATGCTGTCTGTATAATTGAATACATTTTACAATGAAAACCTTATTAATGAAATTACTGCTTTTATGCAAGATAATACCAGAGTACCAGAGGTACCAGAGTAGAGTGTTATCCAGGAATTAGATTAAGGCAGATGTTGAGGAAAGTAGAAGAGAAGGAGGAAGGAAAGGAGAAGGTGGTGGTGTTTCACGTTGGTACTAAACACGTAAGACAAGCAGGTATAAGTACCAACATAGTTGGGGATGTGTGGGATCTGGTAAATGCAGCACGGGTGGTGTTTCAGGAAGCGGAGATTGTTATCAATGGAATACTGTGTAGGAGGGATACTGACTGGAGGGTGATTGGGGATTTAAATTAGACTATGGAGTGGGTATGTGGGAAACTGGGAGTAAAATTTCTAGATCGTAATGGGTGGGTAGGAGAAAGGGATCTGCGCTCAGATGGCCTTCACTTAAACCGCAGTGGTACATATAAGTTAGGAAATTTGTTTAGAAGGGTTATAGGGAGGTACATTCAGGGAAACAGGGTGGCCTAGGGAGCGCTGTTAAGGGAACAGGAAACTGGAAATCAAGTAGGGATGACATAAAACTGTTAGTGCTTAACTGTAGAAGTATTGTAAAGAAAGGAATAGAGTTAAGTAATTTAATAGATATATACTTACCAGATATTGTAATAGGAGTTGAATCATGGCTGAGAAATTATATAATGGATGCAGAAATTTTCTCACGGAACTGGAGGGTGTATCGTAGAAAAATTTAAAGATGACAAGCACGAAATTCTAGGGGTAAGGCTCATTTCTAAAGATAATAGGCAACGTGATGTCTTTGGCAGGAAAGGGTAGCGCAGATGCTGATTCAGAATTATTTGATAAGATAATCAGCTATGTGGGAAACGATAAGGAAAGGAATGTGATAGTAGCGGGTGATCTCAATTTACCAAATATCAATTGGGAAGGTAATGCGAACGACAGGAAGCATGGCCAACAAATGGCAAATAAGTTAATATGGGAAGGGCATCTGATTCAGAAAGTGATCGAACCAACTAGAGGGAAGAATATTCTGGATGTGGTGCTGGTAAAACCAGATGAGCTCTATAGAGAAACCGAAGTAATAGATGGTATTAGTGATCACGAAGCTGTTTTTTTTTACAATTAAAAATAAATGTGAAAGAAAGGAAGAGATTAAAATTAGGACTGTTAGGCAGTACCATATGGCTGATAAAACAGGCATGAGGGAGTTTTTAATAAGTAACTATGATCGGTGGAAAACGGTAAATAAAAATGTAAACAGACTTTGGGATGTGTTTAAAGCAATTGTTGAGGAATGTGAAAATAGGTTTGTACTTTTGAAGGTGGTAAGGAACGGTAAAGATCCACTATATTATAACAGAGAAGTAAAGAGACTAAGAAGGAGGTGCAGGATAGAGTTAGAAATGGCTGCGGAAGTAAGGAGAAATTGAAGGAACTTACTAGGAAATTGAATCCAGCAAAGAAGTCAGCTAAGGATAACAAGATGGCAAGCATAATTGGTGGCCACACTAATTTTAGTGCAAAATGGAAGAGTATGTATAGGTACTATAAGGCAGAAACAGGTTCCAAGAAGGACATTCCAGGAATCATTAATGAACAAGGGGAGTGTGTATGCGAGGATCTTCAAAAGGCAGAAGTATTCAGTCAGCATTATGTAAAGGTTGTTGGTTACAAGGATAATGTCCAGATAGAGGAGGTGACTAATACTAAAGAAGTATTAAAATTTACCTATGACAGCAATGACATTTACAGTAAGATAGAAAAGTTGAAAACTAGAAAACCAGCAGGAATTGATAAGGTTTCGGGGGATATACTAAAGACAATGGGTTGGGATATAGTACCAGATCTGAAGTACCTGTTTGATTATTGTTTGCATGACGGAACTTTACCAAATGAATGGAGAGTTGCTATGGTTGCCAATGTATAAAGAGGAAAGGGTAATAGACATAAAGCTGAAAATTACAGGCCAGTCAGTTTGACATGCATTGTATGTTAGCTTTGGGAAAGCGTTCTTTCTGATTATATAAGACATGTTTGCGAAATTAATAACTCGTTTGATAGAAGGTAGTTTGGGTTTAGGAAAGGTTATTCGCCTGAAGCCCAACTTGTAGGATTCCAGCATGATATGGCAGATATCCTAGATTTAGGAGGTCAATTGGACTGTATCGCAATTGACCTGTCTAAGGCATTTGATAGGGTAGATCATGGGAGACTGCTGGCAAAAATGAGTGCAATTGGACTTGACAAAGGAGTGACTGAATGGATGGCTCTGTTTCTAGAAAATAGAACTCAGAGAATTAGAGTAGGTGAAGCTATATCTGTCCCTGTAAAAACTAAGAGGGGAATTTCTCAAGTCAGTAATATTTGACCTGTAAGTTTTCTTATATATATCAATGATATGTGTAAAGAAGTGGAGTCAGAGATAAGGCTTTTCGCAGATGATGTTATTCTGTACAGTGTAATAAATACCTCGTAAGTTACAAGACTGTGAGCAACTGCAAAATGGCCTCGATAATGTTGTGAGGTGGACAGTTACTAGGCAATGATACGATGATAAACGGGGATAAAAGTCAGGTTGTGAGTTTCACAAATAGGAAAAGTCCTCTCAGTTTTAATTACTGCGTTGATGGGGTGAAAGTTCCCTTTGGGGATCATTGTAAATACCTAGGTATTAATATAAAGAAAGATCTTCATTGGGGTAATCACATAAATATGATTGTAAATAAAGGGTACAGGTCTCTGCACATGGTTACGAGAGTATTTAGGGGTTGTAGTAAGGATGTAAAGGAGAGAGCATATTTGTCTCTCGTGAGACCCCAACTAGAGTATTGTTCCGGTGTATGGGACCCTTACCAGGATTATTTGATTCAGGAACTGGAGAAAATCCAAAGAAAAGCAGCTCGATTTGTTCTGGGTGATTTCCGACAAAAGAGTAGCGTTACAAAAATGTTGCGAAATTTGGGCTGGGAAGACTTGGGAGAAAGGAGACGAGCTGCTCGACTAAGTGGTATGTTCCGAGCTGTCAGTGGAGAGATGGCGTGGGAGGACATCAGTAGACGAATAAGTTTGGATGGTGTCTTTTAAAGTAGGAATGATCACAATATGAAGATGAAGTTGGAATTCAAGAGGACAAATTGGGGCAAATATTCGTTTATAGGAAGGGGAGTTAGGGATTGGAATAACTTACCAAGGGCGATGTTCAATAAATTTCCGATTTCTTTGCAATCATTTAAGAGAATGCTAGGAAAAACACAGATAGGGACTCTGCCACCTGGGCGACTGCCCTAAATGCAGATCAGTAGTGATTGATTGATTTATTTATTTATTTATTTATTTATTTATTTATTTATTTATTTATTGATTGATTGATTGATTGATTGATTGATTGATTGATTGATTGATTGATTGATTGATTGATTGATTGATTGATTGATTGATTGATTGATTGATTGATTGATATTAATCTCATCTATAAATGGCTGGATATATGGTAAAAAATCTCGCCTTAATATAGTAAAATCGGCTTTCATGATCTTCCATAAAATACTCTCCGACATTACGCTCCCTGATAGTTCCTTACAGTTAATATTACTTTAAATAATAATATTATTTTAAACCCAATAACAATTTTTGACTTTTTTCCGGGACGCCAAGGTGCCGGAATATTGTCCCGTGGGAGTTATTTTATGTGCCAGTGAATCTACAGACATGAAGCTGACGAATTTGAGCACTTTCAAATGCCACCGGACTGAGCCAGGATCGAATCTGCCAAGTAGTGATGGGATATTCGATTTATTTTAATGAATCGATTCATTAGATTCCGTTCACGTTACTGAACCGATACAGTGATCTGATTCACGACACGTTAGAGTCACCGTTGCTATTACATCTGTGTAAAACATGAAATGGCATATGTCTTTTAGTGCCGGGAGTGTCCGAGGACAAGTTCGGCTCGCCAGATGTAGGTATTTTGAATGGACTCCCATAGGCGACCTGCGCGTCTTGATGAGGATGGAATGAAGATGAAGACGACACAAACACCCAGCCCCCGTGCCAGCGAAATTAACCAATTATGGTTAAAATTCGCGACTTAACCGGGAATCGAACCCGTGACCCTTGTGATCAAAGGCCGGCACGCTAACCATTTAGCCATGGAGCCGGACATTACATCTGTGTAGTGTCTACTGATAAGACAGCAGCAACATCATTGAAAGCTTGCTTCTGCCATCTGATCTTCATTCTATGAACTGCTTTCCTACGCGCCATCTAGCTTTCAAACTCAGGTTTCTCCTGGCATCAAATTTAGGATGTTACAAAACCTATCCCTCACAGTGACAACTCCATTAAATACGTATATAGAATTAGATGAAAACATATCTGTATGCACAATGATCAGTGATCTGCATTTAGAGCTGTCGCCCAGGTGGGAGATTCGCTATCAATTGTTGGCCTAGTCTTTTCTTAAATGAATTCAAGAACATCGCAGTTTCATTGTATTCACGGTAAGTGCACAATACAAAACAAATAAATTAAAAATGAAATGCTGGGAAAATAGGCACTTGTGCGGTACTATACATGCTCGTTACATTACAGTACAAAACTTACGTAGTTAAGAAGAAGAAGAAGAAGAAGAAGAAGAACTGACATAACTCAAACTGTATACACTAACTTATGATTTTCCCTCAGTTCTCTGAAAGTCAGAACTCTATTATATACACAGAATTAGATATAAAAATACCTGTGTTCGCAATAAGTAGCCTTTGCTTTACATCGCACCGACACAGACAGGCCTTATGGCAACGATGTGCTTGGAGTGGAAAGGAAGCGGCCATGGCCTTAAATAAGGTACAACAAAGGCATTTGCCTGGTATGAAAATAGGAAACCATGGAAAACCATCTTAACGGTTGTCGACGGTAGGATTTGAACCCACCATCCCCCGAATGCAAGCTCATAGCTACGCGACCCTAACGGCATGGCCAACTACCTCAGTCATCTATGAAAATATGTATCTTTCTATCAGTAGATGGTTTTTTAAATCGTCATATTTTCTGTAGCCTACCCGAGATGCAGCCCTGTGGTTTTCTGATTCAACATCTATTTTAATTAAGTTATTGCGCCAGACGGCTCACTTAGCCACTGTCCATGTACACCAGTGACCTCGTGATTCGATTATTGAAATCTTGTGCAATGATCGAATGTTGTGACACACGAACTGAGAAAATACTGAGCGGTCCTTCCCAATATAAAACAGTCAATTTCGAGTGGTCACAATCATCACTTATAGTCATAAGTTAGGCTAGAGAGTTGAGTTGTATTAATTGTCGAATGTCAACTAAGTTATAATACTGATTCATTAAACTAGTGAATAGAAGAACCTAATAGCCTACCTATTTACTAGCTAGTTACTTTGGAATTATGTTTTGACTATTTTTTTTCGCTACTTGCTTTACGCCGCACCGACACAGATATGGCGACGATGGGATCGGAAAGGCCTATGAAGTGGAAGGAAGCGGCCGTGGCCTTAATTAAGGTACAGCCCCGACATTTGCCCGGTGTGAAAATGGGAAACCACGGAAATCATCTTCAGGGCTGCCGACAGTGGGGCTCGAACCCACTATCTCCCGATTACTGGGTACTGGCCGCACTTAAGCGACTGCAGCTATCGAGCTCGGTGACTACCTTTTTAACACTGCAAAAAATCCACATATGTTTTAAACCTCCCTGTAAGAAGAGGACAGTGAATGAAAATGGGTATTATTTTCAAATTAGCTGAGAGCCCGTCACGGCGTACGATTCTTTCAAAGTGCCATGGCTCTGTATGTCTCGCCCGCAGCGGAAGTTTGGTTCCCCGCCAATGTCCAGTGTGCCGGTAATGAACCGTGTGTGTGATGTCTCACTGTTCCGTGAGTGAGCCACGCTGCTGCGAGTCAACTGAATCGTGTACCGTGAGCTCGCCGTTCCTGTGAATCGATTCACTCTGACACTTGAACGAATCGATGCACTGCTTCGAATCATATACTCAGTAGCCAAAACTACTGCCAAGCTAGGGTCAGAAGGCCAGCGCCTCAACCATTTGAGCCACTCAACAAGACAATAATATTTTTATACATGGGGTTTAGGAGTGATTATGGACTAGAACTTATCATGAATTAAACAGGTTCAGTTTGTAACATTGCGGGAGTGATTGGAGTATTTCGCAGACCAAGAGACGCTTTACAACTCAATCGTTTATATTCGTTTAGCACAGTCATATCCAATCACACTTATCCTATATTTATTTCATTAAGTCTTGTAACAGCAAATATGCTTTACTTCGAACCCATTGCAGACTTTACAGAATGGAGGTCTTCGTACTATTTACGGACTATATCCATTAACACATAGTACTTTAATATACTAATTTAAAAATAATATGCCACTTGCAGGTCGTTATTAAATATTCGTTCAATATTTTCATGTGCAAGATAATAAATAATTTAAGTCATAGTAATTTCGGTATAAGCCTGCCCCTTGGTGTACGGGTAGCATGCCTGCCTCTTACCCAAAGGCCCTGGGTTCGATACCCGGGCAGGTCAGGTACTTTTACCTAAATCTGAGGGTTGGTTTGAGGTCCACTCAGACGAAGTGATTATAACTGAGGAGCCACCTGAGGGTGAAATGGCGGTCCTGTCCTAGATAGCCAAGAATAACAGCCGAGAGTATTCGTCATGCTGACCACACGACGCCTCGTAATCTGCAGGCCTTCGGGATGAGCAGCGGTCGCTTGGTACGCCATGGCCCTTCGGGACTGTTGTACCATGGAGGAAATTTCGGTGTAAATTTCAACCAACAAATTTGTAAGTATGATACCAAACAAAAATCTGTCTAACGTTATTTAAAACCCAACCTAAGTAAATATGGTACTAGAAGTGTCACGCTGGGCTGAGTGGCTCACAGGGTTGAGGCGTTGGCCTTTTGAACCCAACTTGGCAGGTTCGATCCTGGATCAGTCAGGTGGTATTTGAAGGTGCTCATATACGTCAGCCTCATGTCTGTAGATTCACTGGCATGTAAAAGAACTCCTGCGGGTCAAATTCTGGCACCTCGGCGTCTCCGTAAAATCGTAAAAGCAGTTAGTGGGACGTAAAGCCAATAACATGATTATTCATATTAGAAGTGTCGCATACATCATGTTTAGAAAAACATCCCGAACCCATTCAAACTAACTAATAACCATATTTCCTTGAAGGGAAAAAACTAAGCTATATTTTATGGATATCTATTTCGAAGATACATAATATATACTTCATACTTAAACTGTATTACTATATGTAACTGTATTTCTGTCTATTATTAGTATATTATTTCAGGCTTAGTATCAATTCTATAATAGACTATAATTGCGGAATATAAAAGAAATCGAAGGTGATCTATACTGACCCTTGGCGTGAGTTTCTAGCTCGTTCATATCCTGATTGATAAATCAATTTTTAAAAATGTTCTTCAGTACATTTCTGGACAGTATTGTACCCTATGACAGTAAAGTACCTTGATAGAATATTCTATCGTTATGTGGATACATGAAGTTTAGAACTAAACGGAAATGGTGAACAAGAAGTGGAATGACCAGAACACGATTGCCACCAACGGCGAATTTAGGGGATCAGGCGGACCCAAAAGATGTTACGCAAATACCAGTATAAAATCACTACAAACGTACATTTTGTCTCGTTACCAGCTGGAGTCATCTATACCACTGAATTTATATCATACTATCATCCGCTCGAAACAAGTGGTAGTATGTCAACTGTTTATACTACCAGTCGAGTAAACGATTTCACGAATTTAGGTGTTCTTTATCAGCAGTCTTAGCGGAACTGCGGAGAGCCTTCTGCCCCTCGATCGCGGTGGAAGTCAAGAAACGCTGTATTGACCTGCTGGGTAAGCGTTTGGTGTCACCAATATTGCACGAGGACTTGATTTCAGCAGGTGTCGCCTGACTGTTGAAATGAACAGATTCAGCCGACTGCTCTGGTCACGATCTTGCCTACTCTCACTGGGTCGAGACATTTTTGATGTTTCTACAACTTCCAGAATATTGAAATATCATTTTCGTCTGGCAGTCGCAAGCATTTTCTGTTGAAACGCACGTTACTTGTCAAGAAATGAATGAACAGAGTTGGCACGTTGGATACAGATCTGAATTTTACCAACCCATCACGGGACTGTAGTGTCATTAGAAAATTTACGCTGTTATAACTACGTTTCGAAAGTTTATGGCATAAAAACTTACAAAATATGCAAGCAAATATGCCCTAAAATTTAGCTGATTATGACATAAAACGGTAACATATGACGTAAACATTTTAGGGATAGACAGCAATTATCAGACTATTACTAGCAGTTCGTTCGTTCGTAATCTGTTTACGTTCCAGGGTCGGTTTTTCCCTCGGACTCAGCGAGGGATCCCACCTCTACCGCCTCAAGAGCATTGTCCTGGAGATTCAGACTTTGGGTCAGGGATACAACTGGGGAGAATGACCAGTACCTCGCCCAGGCGGCCCCGCCTGCTATGCTGAACAGGGGCCTTGTGGAGGGAGGGAAGGATTAGATGGGACAGGCAAGGAAGAGGGAAGGAAGCGGCCGTGGCCTTAAGTTAGGTACCATCCCGGTATTTGCCTGGAGGAGAAGTGGGAAATCACGGAAAACCACTTCGAGGATGGCTGAGGTGGGAATCGAACCCACCTCTACTCAGTTGACCTCCCAAGGCTGAGTGGACCCCGTTCCAGCCCTCGAACCACTTTACAAATTTCGTGGCAGAGCCGGGAATCGAAGTCGGACCTCCGGGGTGGCAACTAATCACGCTAACCACTACACCACAGAGGCGGACTACTAGCAGTATACGTGTCAAAAAGTGATAAATTGACACATTTAATAACCGACAGAGCTACAGTAGGTAAACTAAAATTTTATACATTCGTTCAGTATCATAGCCATGGGATTCAGTTCTCATTCTGTTTTCCTAACATATAACCAAAAATGAAGTATTAGCATGCTTTTCGGTATGTGTCGGCGTACGTTCGAACAATGATGTCTTCTAAACCTCCTACTTATCTCTTTCGGGAAAAGAAGGAAAAATATATCAACTATATTTTTTGAAAACCTGTGTTTAAAAATCGATGCAGGTAACGTGTACGACACCTCAATTTGAACAAAACTTCCCAAAATATGACCAAATATGACCTTATATCACTAAACTGAGGTCCGACTCGTTGGCTGAACGGTCGCGAACTGGCCTTCGGTTCAGAGGGTCCCGGGTTCGATTCCCGGCCGGGTCGGGGATTTTAACCGTAATTGGTTAATTCCAATGGCACGGGGGCTGGGTGTATGTGTTGTCTTCATCATCATTTCAACCTCATCACGACGCGCAGGTCATCTACGGGTGTCAAATAGAAAGACCTGCACCTGGCGAGCCGAACCCGTCCTGGGATATCCCGGCACTAAAAGCCATATGACTAAACTGAGCAAAATATGACGAAAGCAATAAAAATGGCCAACATATGCATTTATATGCAACGTAAAATTGCTTTAAATGGGTGGGCCGATGACCTCGATGTTAGGCCCCTTTAAACAACAAGCAAGCAAGCAAGCTTTAAGTGGGATCAGGGACCCATCCTTCACAGTTATTCACAGTTATGAAATATGAATTTTCCTTAACATCAGAACCTGTCTACAGGCACTTTAGTGTGATAATATTATTAAATTTGATGACACAGACAATTGTTACAGATTTTATACTAAATATTGAAAGGAACAGGAAACATTTATTTTGTCTTTTTGCTCGACTTCCAAACTTTTTGTCCTGAACCTCTTTTTTTTTTGCTAGTTGCTTTACGTCGCACCGATACAGATAGGTCTTATGGCGACGATAGGACAAGGAAGGGCTAGGAGTGGGAAGGAAGCGGTTGTGGCCTTGATTAAGGTACAGCCCCAGCATTTGCCTGGTGTGAAAATGGGAAACCATGGAAAACCATTTTCAGGGCTGCCGACAATGGGGTTCGAACCTACTATCTCCTGAATACTGGATACTGGCCGCACTTAAGCGACTGCAGCTATGGACTCGGTTGAATCTCTGTTACCATTTGAGATTTTCAATAGGGTTAGCGTGAGGTTGAGGAAGTCGCATCTGCCCTTAAATTCCTGTTCACATCCTGAATTGAGCCTGGAGGCTTTGCTGACCCCAAAGGATGTGGGGAAATGACGGCGAAGAAAATAACAAGCTAACATCGATTCCTTTGAAATTGCTTGCTTCTTTCTCCTCTCTGTTCAACACATCAGGGATTAGAATTGTATGTAATCCTTTTAGTAATATTAATATCATTTGCTTTACGTCCCACTAATAATTTCACCTCGGAGACGCCGAGGTGCCGGAATTTTGTCCCGCAGGGGTTATTTTACGTGCCAGTAAATCTACCGACAAGAGGCTGACGTATTTGTGCACCTTCAAATACCACTGGACTTAGCCAGGATCGAACCTGCCAAGTTGAGGTCAGAAAGCCAGCTCCTCAACCGTCTGAGCTACTCAGCCCGGCTGTAAGCCTATTAACCCTCTCTTTGATGTTCATAAGCAACATGTGCTATTTACATTGGTACAGTGAGTAGGCTACACAGAACGGTGTCCTACATGACATAATTGTTCAACTAAAAGTTTTCCAATTGTGAGTGTGTGTATCTGTGTGTGTGTGTGCCCGCCCGGCTCCCGCCTGTGTATTGATCAGGAGCCGGTCCGCAAGCGGTAAGGCTGTTGCTTGCATCTGCGACACCTCCTGTGGAATAGTGGGAAATAATTTGGAGTGGGATCTGAGAGACCTAGGCTGTTCATGGCTATGGGCTAAGGAGCTCTTGCATTAACCAACAAATTGTTCAACGTCACATTTAACCCCTTATATTGTGTAAGCGTGTCCCTTTTAAGTAAAACGTTTACAGAATATTATCTCAGCACAAAATAAAGAATGTAGTTTACACGTACCGCAGTACCAACTCGTACACAATTAACAATCATTACACTAATTTTAAAAATGCATTATATATATTGCTGACTGGTTTATTTCACATCGGCACAGATAATTACTTACGGAGCTCGATAGCTGCAGTCGCTTAAGTGCGGCCAGTATCCAGTATTCAAAAGATAGTGGGTTCGAACCCCACTGTCGGCAGCTTTGAAGATTGTTTTCCGTGGTTTCACATTTTCACAGCGGGAAAATGCTGGGGCTGTACCTTAATTAAGGCCACGGCCGCTTCCTTCCCACTCCTAGCCGTTTCCTGTCCCATCATTGCTGCGCACCCCCAACCGCACGGCCAATTCACTCGGTACTTACATTTATTAAGGCCACAGTTGCTTTCTTCCCATTCCCAGCCCTGTACTATCTCATCATTGCCTTAAGACTTCTCTCTTAGGAGGCACATCGAGAGATTGTTGGGGCTGTACCTTAATTAAGGGCACGGTTGCTTCCTTCCCACTCCTAGCCTTTTCTTATTCCATCGTCGACATAAGAACTTCTTGTGTCGGCGCGACGTAAAACAAATAGTTAAACAATGAAGGTACGTTCCAACATTTTGTTTTTCGTTTGTGTGAAAATAGGAAACCACGGAAAACCATATCCAGGGTTGCCAAGGGAGGGGTTTGAGTCCACTATCTCCCATATTCAAACTCACAGCTAAGTGACGCAAACCGCGTAGCCAATTCTCTCAGTAAGGTGCAATATTTGCTCTGAAAATTGTATTCATTGTATATCCTCTTAAGCTGACCATTAGCAGTTGCTAGGACGTTAACAGCGTAGCGCTCTTACTTTGCGTTATCACATGAGTATATGGCATGACCCTCCTAAGGTTTTTCGCCTCAAATATCTTCTGACTAGTTGATTTTCGAACATTAACGATACTTAATTTTTGAACAAGTCTTTAGATCTGAGTGCAACAAAGCTATTTTCGATGCAGGGAAATTGTTGGGACTCAGCGTAAGGGCTGGCATTTTCGGTGTAACGCGCATGTTTGCTACGACCTGAAGTAGAGTTCAGAACTCCAGAGAGTGGGATAGGAAGGATAAAAAAACCGTTTGTCCGATAAGAACCTGAGTGCCGTTCTGAGGCTAAACCATGCACAGCATATGACTCCAAGTACTGAATGTCTGGTTGAGGACAGAGTTATAAGCGAAAACTAATTCAGTAACAAATTCACCCCATTTTTTCAGAGGAAGGGTAATATAAATCTGCTTAAAATGTGAACTGACCTTGACTCGGTTCGGTATTTCAGTGTTAGGTATATAACTAGATTAATGAAACAATCTTAAATGTTGTTACCAGAAGGACAGTCAATTAGCCGAAAAATGGAAAGCCTTTCATATTGATAGCTTGTTAAGTTTCTGTCCGACTCCTAGGTTGAATGGTCAGAATTGAGGCCTTCGGTTCAGATTGTCCTGTTTCAATTCCCGTCCGAGTAGGTGATTTTACCCACTTTTGGTTAATTAATCGGCTTGTGTTCGTTTTAGAACACCCCTCTTCATTCACACACAAAACATCACACAACCAATCACAAAAGAAACGCGTTGTAGTGAATACATCTCTCCAAGTATGTTTGGCGTCAGGAAAGGCACCCGGTGGTAAAACTGGGCTTGATCCAAGTGAGGTGCCGACGTTAAGTAATTGGGACATGATCAGGGAGAACAATCTTGCAAATATCTGCTGTGTCAAACGTTATTTCTTATTTAATATTGGTAACAAAGTATTGCACCAATATGCAAAAAAAAAAAAAACCTTCATTGGTTAATTCCAATGGCCCGGGGGCTGGGTGTTTGTGCTGTCCCCAACACCCCTGCAACCCACACACCACACACAATACTATCCTCCACCACAATAACACGCAGTTACCTACATATGGCAGAAGCCGCCCACCCTTATCAGAGGGTCTGCCTTACAAGGGCTGCACTCGGCTAGAAATAGCCACACGAAATTATTAACAAGAACCTAGATAGCTTCCTATCGCATACTTCCTTCTGTAATGATATTTCTCATATAACTCAATTTTCCTTCTTGTTCTTTCCTGTCTCTTCTCATGTATTTAAGTATATTTTCCTTTGTTTATGTTTTTGTTTATTTATTTATTTATTTATTTATTTATTTATTTATTTATTTATTTATTTATTTATTTATTATGCCTTTGTAGGTGGCGAAGTTAGGGCTCTTGGCCCTCTCTTACACTTAACCACTGTAGTGATACAGTTTGAGTACATCATATTATACAGTAAATCATAACCTACACAAAAATACATTACTTTTCTAACTCACATTCATTCGATCTTCCAGTCATACTAGTCAGCTGCATTTAGCAGGTAGTCTCGGCAAGCAGACTTGAATTTAGGTAAAGAGGTGGAATTTCTGACACTGACTGGCAGGGAATTCCAAAGTCTAGAACCCGCCACAACAAAGAAATTGTTGTACATAGAGGATCGGTGGACAGGAATAGAAAGGGAGGAACCAGAGCGGGACAAATACTTAAGCTGGGAAGAAATGTATAGTGGTCTGTCTTCAGAGAGCAGTCTGTATATCTGTATCAGTATGTGATACGTTCATCGTTTGTCAGGTTTCAGCCATGAAATAGTGTGATAGTATCATAACTCAGACTGTATATAAATCTAAGGCAACAATTAAGCGCTCGCTGAAGTTTCAAAGTCTGCTCTTTTGTTGCGTCTACCAAAATGACGTCACAGTAGTCGAGGACGGGAAGCACTAGCGTTTGCATGAGTTTGACTCTCCTGTATAATATATAGGACAGTACAGTTTTTACTGAGTATTGTCGCGTCCTTTGTAAATGTTTGTATATTATTCATTTAAGATTTTCAACTATTGTACATATCTGGGATGTTTGTATTTCGGCGTTTTGGTGTTGCTGATCCTAAATAAATAAATAAATAAATAAATAGGTAAATATTTGCTTTACGTCGCATCGACACAGATAGGTCTTATGGCGACGATGGGAGGGGAAAGGCCTAGGATTGGGAATGAAGCGGCCGTGATCTTCACTAAGGTACAGCCCCAGCATTTGCCTGGTGTGAAAATGGGAGATCACGGACAACCATCTTAACGACAGCCGACAGTGGGGTCCGAACCCACTATCTCCCGGATGCAAGCTCACAGCTGCGCGCCCCTAACCGCACGGCCAATTCGCCCGGTCAAGCGTTCATTACCGCTAGTGTAGTTGTAGGTTGTTTCTCCCACCTAAAAGTATACTGTAGTTGCTAGCTCCTGAGCCACGTTCTCTAATTCTCTTTCTGTACATCCTCCAAGCGGTGAGACCCAAAGTGTTGTTTACACCGAGGCTTTACAAATGGAAATATATCCCCTATGTCACGGGACGAGTATCTTAAAGTTTCCCGAGCTGAATAACTCAGACGGTAGAGCGCTAGCCTTCTGAGTCCAACTTGGCTGGTTCAATTCATGGCTCAGTCCGGTGGTATTTGAAGGTGCTCAAATACGTCAGCCCCATATCGTCAGACTTACTGGCACGTTAAAGAACTCCTGCGGGACAACTTTCCGACACCTCGGTGACTCCGAAAACCGTAAAAGTAGTTAGTGGGACGTGAAATCAATAACATTATTATTATCTTAAAGTTTTAGTAAGGAGCCTGTCGTTATACCTTCAGACCACCACACTCACTCCAGCCGAGAATCAGACTGCTTTCCTCCATTTACCTGAACCACCTACGGGGTCCCCCTTATAAACCCAGACCGAGCGCACGGTGTTTGTACTCTGCGCTACAGCAGCTGCCACAGCCCAACTTACGTCGCGCGCGGCCGCCCTGCTTTAAGCGTATATGCAATCTTATATGAAACCTTACCTTATAAAAGATGCTGGAAGTGTCATCCTTCATAGTGAGGGATTTCATAAACACCATTAGAAGTTTCTGCACACCAGTAACGAGAGTTATGACTAGGGCTCGGGAGTTGAAGACCTATAAATATCCAGAAAAAGACCCGAAAACTGGCCAAAAGGACGTAAAAATAATTCGATCCAAAGGCATAGTTTTGGTTTTGATTATGCATATAATGTTTTGAAATGCAAAATTCTTGTGGTACGCAATACAGTGCAAAAATATATGAGTGAAACACTTCTTCTTTCAGATATTGTATATTTTTAGATTAAGATAATTAAAAAAAGGAATTCCACGTTTGTTAAGAAAAGTTATTGCAGAATTTAGAATGAATTCGCAATGGACATCCTGGAGAAAGAAATTTAAATTAGTGAAACTGAAATCGTATTTGACTTAACCGCATTAGGGTCACAGAAATTGGGAATCCGGAAACCTTACCTCAGCTGACTTTGCTGACTTTAGTCATTTCCATCGTTTACCACGTAGATATTCCATCAGTAGATCTGTACCGTCGTTGAAAGGTAGTTTTACGTTTTGCGTAATTATATTACTTTATTGCTACATTGCAGAGGTCTAGTTGTTCGGCTCAGAGCCCAAATTTGCAGCGTTCATATATCAGCGATTTTGTTTGATGTTTTCAGTAGGACAAGCGTGGTGACTGGAATAACATTTGTCTTTAAACATTCCTTTAAATCCAGATCGCGCGTAAGGGAAACACACACCATATAAACTCGAGGACGTGGCGTTAAAGATTACCAATTTATTATACAGCATGAGGCTGTAAGTTATTAAGGAAAATTTGGAATGATTTGAGATAAGAGTCACCATACCGTTTGTATGAGGATAGCTTGACGAAATTAAACAGATTGTTCTAATTTCAGCTTCGTGTTTCGTGGTTTTATTATGATACTCTATAATTAAATAACTCTGGGGGCATTAGATAATGGTCTTACGTATGTACTGCAATATACGTCTATACTGTATTCTACGGTAGGTGCGATATTATTTTTCCTGCAACATTTGATGATTCTATTTACTTAGTTTGATTTCGCATAAATGAAAATGTTTATAGTAACATAATTGTCACAAAGTCGAGGGAAAGTTCTGCTACATAGACATAAAAAGAAATGCTAAGACTTTCTTTGCTTTGTGTCTCAGGTTATGTATATAAGTGGATATCAAAACTCCCAAGTGTTTAAATAGTCACTCGTCATTACTTGATTTGATGCTGCACATGATAATAAGATTTTTGTAAATAATCTACAAGCACAAAAAATAAATTACACCTAGTTCCGTAATTTTAATGAAATAGCGTTGGGCGTGGTTGAAATGGCGAGTGCACTGAGGTCAATAGTGCCTAAAGAGCTCTTTTACGGCAGGAGTAATGGAACTCTGTTCTTGGATGTAACAAAATCTTCTTGT
Source organism: Anabrus simplex (assembly GCF_040414725.1). Lineage (NCBI taxonomy): Eukaryota > Metazoa > Arthropoda > Insecta > Orthoptera > Tettigoniidae > Anabrus > Anabrus simplex. Next base: position 1,069,467,428 of record NC_090266.1, on the reverse strand, counting down.
TCTCCCGCCTTTTCTTTAACAACATGATGGGGTCGTGGGTACAAATCAAACATGAAGATATGGCCCGGCTTTATGCCCAGATGCCCTTTATAACGCAAACTTGAAGCTCAGAGATGTACGCTATTTGTACATGTTGCTGTGGTGGTTTTAAGCGTGTTGTGTTGTGTTGTGTTGTGTTGTGTTGTGTTGTGTTGTGTTGTGTTGTGTTGTGTGTATTATGACAAACATAAACATCCAGTCTCTGTACTGGGGGAATTAACCAGAGACTTGGCGAGGCAGAAAACGAATCCGGAACTCTGTGAAACGAAGACCACTACGCTGACCATTCAGCCAAAGAGCCCGTTACAGTTTAACAAAACTACGAACTTCTAATAACAGGTATTCATGGAGGTTAGTCAATACTTATGAGACCATTCGGTAGGTAATAGCCGACTTTCCGAGGTGCCACTTTCATATCGCTTACATCATCACCGCTACGACCTGTAGTTACAGGTAGTCATATGAAAGACGTCTGTGCAACTTGAGTTTGAAGCTGGTTGCTTTCTGCTTCGAAAGTTCAAACTGGGTCTTAGTTCGAAACAAATCTTCTGGAATGTAGTGGAGATATGGGGCCTGAAAATAAGATACGATGACAATATTCGTTGGTAGTTTGAGAAAATCTGTTTTTCCAGGGATGTGAAACACGTCTTTGAGGAGGAAAGAATGCGTTGATAAAAGGTTTTACTTGTCCTCTGTGAGAGAAGCTATGGTAAATCTCCATTATACCGAGGGATCGAACGTCTTTACATTCTCTTCCAAATCCTATGATGACATAATACCTCCGTGAGTTATCTAGGCTTGGTTGATAACAACGAGCCTCATTCACAGCACGAACTTCTTATTCCGATGGTACCATGGTAGAATTGGAAGCTGAGTGGGTTCAATTCTAGGATGACTGGAATAGTTCCTTATCGGCACTGAGGAAATCAGTTTTCCCTCTCACCCTTCTTTGGTACCACCCATGTGTCACTTAAGTATTTCAAACTGAAATGAACGCAAATAAAATTCAATTAAGAAAGAAGCTGTGTGGAAACAAATGAGTTGATTAGTATTCAAGTAGTAAATTGTAAAATATGTCCTAATTAACATATTTATTTAATTGAGGTGGCGGGAAATGACTGTAAGTGACAACCTGTAGGTTGGAGCGTTCATAACGGTTCTAAAGAAATTTACAAAGTTCCACAATGTCCTAGAAAAAGCCGGAATGGCATAAGAGGAGACTGCATCATCTTATCTTTCGCGAACGGAAATAAAATCTGAAGTAAAATTCAGAATACTGTGTGGAGAATACGACATCAATATTTTAAATTAGTTTAGACATTGTCATCAACTTTCAAGACTGCAAAACTGATTTTCCTAACAAGCCTAAAATCTTACTTCTTTGATAAAAGGAAAATAATGAAAATATAATATCTACTCTAAGTTACCTATAAACTATTCTTAATTCTTTACATCGCATTTGTACAATTGTACCACAATACATTTAAAGGAATGTAATTATTCACGCAAGAATGTACAATCTACTTCAGATAACTATGTTTGAGAGAGGAATTGCCCCCAATGTAATCAATTATTACTACAAAGCATACTTCATTTATAGCAAGAACTGCTATTTTTCTTGCTAGTGGCTTTACCTGGCACCGACATATATAGGTCTTATGGAGACGATAGGATAGGAAAGGCCTAGGAGTTAAAAGGAAGCGGCTTTAGCCTTAATTAACGTACAGCCCCAGCAATTGCCTGGTGTGAAAATGGGAAAAGACGGAAAACCATCTTCAGGGATGCCGACAGTGGGATTCGAACCCACTATCTCCCGGATGCAAGCTCAGAGCCGCGCACCCCTAACCGCACGGCCAAGTCGCCTGGTAGCAAGAAATGGAATTATTCCCAAATCCATCTACCTCATCGATGTAACAAATTTGGAAACATAATATTTTATGATGTACTGAACCCTTTAACTTACCACTCCATCGTTGGTCGGCCACAGCTGCTGTAGTAGAGCAATATCGAACTCTTAAATCTTGGGGTCGTAGCGGGAATAATTCGGTCACGATCTTGGGCGAACGACGGGGTTCATCAGAGAGCCTAACTACTTGAAATGAGGAGCAAATATGAACTTACGAACTTTTATTGAAACAATTACCTGCAAAAACGTAATTGTATAAAATCATTGATCAAGAAAAACAAATTAATAATTTAATATTTCAGACTCAGTCACATTGCATGGGGTTAGTTTTTATTAGTTACAGTATCGAAGAATTTTCTTCGGAGAAAAGTAAAAATAACACAGATAACTGGACAGCAAAACTAGAAAAATGAAAAGTAACCTGAAAATCGGGCACCTATTGATCCAAACGATAACTGAGAATTAATCCACGTTCAGCAAGTAGAATTCCAGATTTACTCTTTGTACCAAGAGATACTCTCCTTCGCCGTATTCTCTTAAACCTTCAATTTATACAGATCAATCTGCGTATATTGTATATTTGTAGTTACTATGTTTTCTCCTTGTATCTTAATAAAATACACATGTTGTCCCGACCCCCTTATGGCCCCAGGGAAAAGCGAAAATTATTTCCGCCCTGGTGGCATCTTCCATATTATTTTGGCAAGCCTTCCGCCGCCCTGCGCGCTTGTCGCGTTGTCTCTGCAGAGGGAGGGCGCGGTGCTGGGTAGTTCTGAGGGAACTTGGTTCAGTTCGCTTGGAGCGAGCAAGTCGCCTTGTCGCCTAGCCGTGAGCGTGGAGGTAGGAGAAATGCTTGTCAACCAACTTCAGGCTTAGGGAGGGAGTTGTTTAATATTCAGAATGTAACATATTTGTTCTCTTGTCAGTAGAGGCTAAGGGCCTCAGTAAATAGTAAGAGGGCTTATTTCTGAAAAGGCTAATGTGTTAACTTGGTTTTCAAGTAACTAATTCAGTATGTTGTCACTAAAGGACATTGTTCCTGAGGCTGAGCCTCAATTTGTTGGTAAAATGAGTGTAGCCCTCATGATAGTTGAATCGGTATGTGGCCTAAGGTCCCTGTAATTGCTAAGAATCGAGAATTGTAGTATTTGAATTGTCGGAGGGCAGGTACCCCAATGAACACGAACTTTAATCTTGTTCGCACTTACTACTGTAATAAATGTTCAGCATTGTACATGACTCGGTTTTCGCTGGCTGTGTTATCGCTTCCCTTGCCCGTCACTGGTATTCAGCCTTCGGTCTTAAAGCCCGCACCTTCTTTACTTCCATATCGCTGCCAATCCTTGGTGCAGCAGTCTGGTAGCAGAGCGTGGTTTGTGCTCCTACCAGTGCGTTCGGGCAATTTTGAGCGTGCGTGGTCTCTCTCTCTCTCTCTCTCTCTCTCTCTCTCTCTCTCTCTCTCTCTCTATCGGTTACGGTGTTTCCCGTTCAGCTTGGTGGCCGGAGATATTTTCACCATGGCTACTCGAGACGTGGCATATCCTGGGTCTCTTCGAAAAGAAGAGTTGTTATACGAATTATCAATTCGTAATGTAGAGTCTAAAGGGACAGTTAAAGCGGATGAGTTATTATTACGAACTAATTTGGATAAAGTTGTTGTGGTGCCCAAGGTCTCTGACGGTGAGGCTGCGAGTGTGGCGTCCCTTATTCAGGACAATTTGACTGAAATATCCTCAGTTATGGATTTTTAGAGAACGATGTAGCGTCTCTCCATCAGTTAAAACGAGTACAAGGGCGTCTAACCCATTATGTTCATCGGACGGAAGATTTACTCTCCTTAGAATTAAAGGAGGAACTAGTAAGTTAAGTTGGAGCTTTGAAGGACAAGGCGGTCCAACTTTTAGGAAAGGTTGAGACTTGGTTGGCCGCACTCTCCGTTAAATCTAAACCTGTCACTCCTTCTGTTAATCGGGTTGAGGAGGAACCCAATAAGGATATTTGTAATCTTGAGTTGGATGAGGCGCAAGGCTTGCTGGAATCGCAGCAAGGTTCCTTACCTAGGATTCTCCCCCAGGCTAATCTTCCAGTTCAGCAATCTATCTTGCCTTCTGTGAATTTGCCCTTTTCTAGTATCCCTCAGTCGTTAAGTACTATGTTGAAAAACTTTCCTCGTCATTCGGTAAATTCCGCCGATGATGTAGTTACCTTTTTGCGATTTTTTGTGGAATTTCAGGATCATACCCTTGTGTTCGGGCTAACTCACGTTCAAATATTGCAAATTCTTTATCCGTATACTACAGGAGTGCTTTCTAATAGAATACTTAGTGCTATTTCCGATCACTTGCCACTTCAGCAGTTTCATGCTTATTTGCTTACTCATTTTATTCCGGCTAGGGCTCTCAGCTCTCTTGTGTTGAAATTTTATTTCAGGGTTCAACGCTCGGGCGAGCCTTTAACAGAATATGTTGCTGATGTTAAATTTTACGCTAGGGTGTTTGCGTTACATTATACGGAATAGGAGATCGTTCTCACGATCGTAGAGGGCATTTCCCCGTCGTACCGCTCCTGTCTTTGTTTTGCTGCTCAACCTCACAGTTTTTCGGAGCTCGAAGCGATAGTGGTATCGGCTGAAGGTGTTCGCCACGCGGACTCACTTCGTATTAGTAGCTTGCCCCCGGTTGTTTCTAATGTCAGGGAGTCTGTGGTGGTTCGTAAGCCTAACTTATTAAGAAAGTGTTATAATTGCGGTGCTTCTGATCATTTGCGTAATAAATGCCCCTCTCGGTCTCGTAACAACAGTCAGGGTGCTAGCGCTGGTTCTAGGGTAGAGGTTCCGCCCAGAACCAGTAATATTGTATGCTTTCGGTGTGGGGTCGCATGTCACCTTGCGCGACATTGTACCACCCATTCGAATAGCTCTTGACTACAGCGGGAGGTGGTGCAGGATAATGGTACCGCCTTGCCTTCCCCTGTTAATAATCAAACATCTTGTTCGTTTGGTGATCCATCTCCTATTTGCCCTGTGGGCTGTTTAGAGATATCTACGGAAATTAAAGGTTTGAGTCCGTTGGTTGAGGTCGAAATAAACAATGAACCCGTTTCGGCCCTTCTTGATTCTGGCAGTGTAGTGTCATTTATTAGTGAAAGATGGTTTGCTTTGCATAAAGCTGTCTGTAAATTTCCTGATTTATCTCCGGTTTCCCATTCGTTTGTGTCAGCTAATTCTTCCAGAATTGAAGACCTGGGACTGGTAAAATGTGAAATTCGTCTTTCCAATTTTACTTGGAAATTTCCCTTGTATGTTGCGAGTAATTTACCGTATCCTGTCATTCTTGGTTCAAATTTTTTCGAGCATTCTGGTTTAGTGTTAGATATTCAGGAGCGTTCATGTTGGTTTAAGTTTTCACAAATGAATAAAATCCCTTTGCACATTAGTACTTCTGCTTCAGCGTCGTCGGTATCGCCGCCTCAGGACGAAGTGGTGTCAGATCTTAGCCATTTGACTGAGGATAAGGCGCAGCGTATTAGGGAGTTGTGCAAGGCCTACCCGGATGTGTTTACTGAGAAATTGGGGATGACGAATATCTTAGAGTATAAAATAGAGGTCACGGATTCGGTCCCCGTCAGATTTCCGCCCTACCGTTTATCTCCTCCTAAGATGCAGGCATTAAAAAAGATCATTAACAACAAGCTTGAGGAAGGGATCATCCGGCCCTCTACTTCGGCTTACTCTTCCCCCATTTTCCTGGTGCCCAAGCCCCAGGGTGGTTATAGGCCTGTTCTGGATTACAGGGCTCTTAATCGTAAGGTGGTCTTGCAGTCAGTCCCGCTCCCGGATTTACATACGTGTTTTTCATGATTCAAGAGGGCGAGGTATTTCACGGTCTTAGATATCAATCAAACTTATTACCAGATTCCGCTCGCGGAGGAGTCTCGTCATCTGACGGCCTTCGCGACGGACTGGAACCTTTATGAATTTTGCCGGCTGCCTTTTGGAATCTCGACAGGCGCCGCCATTCTTACAAGACTCCTTGATCAGTTGTTTTCCGACATAAAATTTGACTACATTTATCACTATATTGATGACGTAGTTGTGTATTCGGAGACGTTCGAGGATCATCTCCAGCACCTCGATGAAGTATTGTCACGCCTGAGGAAGGCTGGCTTGACAGTCAAGTTGTCCAAGGTCTCGTTCGCCAAACCCCAGATGTCATTTTTGGGGCATATTGTATCTTCTAATGGTATCTCGGTCGATCAGTCCCGCACTCAGGCCATTCAGGATTTTCCTCCTCCGCAGGATGTGAAAGGTGTGTCCCGCTTTGTCGGAATGGTTAACTTCTTCCGAAAATTCGTCCCGAATTTTGCTAGTCGTGTGGCCCCGTCTTAATGCACTGCGGCGTAAGGGAGTAAGGTTTCAGTGGGGAGCTTCTCAGCAGGCTGCTTTTGACGATCTCAAGCTGGCCATCTCCAACGCTCCGGTGTTAGCTATGCCGGATTTTACTAAAGTCTTCATTGTGCAAACCGACGCTTCTTCATCAGCTGTCGCAGCCGTTTTGCTCCAGGAATCTGAGTTAGGGAGACGCCCCATTGCTTATGCTTCGCGGGCTCTTACCCCTCTAGAGGCTAAGTACTCCATGTACGAGCTCGAAGGTTTGGCTGTTCTTTTTTCTCTAGAGCGCTTTCGTGTGTACCTAGAGCATGTTAAGTTTGAGCTTGAAACTGACAACCAGGCGTTAAGTTGGGTGCTTGGGAAACCCCGGAAAACGGGTCATTTGGCTCGTTGGGCTATTAGGATTTCCGCCTTTCAATTCAACGTCCGCCATATTCGGGGCTCTGAGAACGTTGTAGGGGATACTCTCAGCCGGATGTTTTCCGACCAACCTATTCTTGATGACGAGCCAGGTCTTTCTGAGTCCTCTCTAGCAATACCCTTGGTTGGAGCGATTTTATCTGATACCCCTCTCTTGTATCACGATATAGGTAAATTTCAATTGGAAGATGCGCTCTTGGCTCCTATCGTCCAAGACTTGAAGGATGGGAAAATTGTTGATCCGTACGTATTGAGGAACGGAGGTCTTTGTTGCCCCTCCCGTCATGATAGTAAGATGAAGGTTGTAATTCCATCACTGTTGGTCCCTATGATCCTTAAGTATTTTCATGAAACTCCCCTTGCAGGTCATCAGGGAGTATTTAAAACAAGGGAGAAGATCAGGGAAAATTTCATGTGGAAGGGAATGGACGGAGAAGCTCGCGAACTTGTCAAGGCTTGTAAGATTTGTATGATTAGTAAGCCATGTGTTAATTCTCGGGTTGGGTTTTTATCCTCTACCCAAGCTACCCGTCCTATGCAACGTCTGTATATCGATTTCGTAGGACCTCTCCCGAACTTTGGCAGATCCCCCAATGAACACGAACTTTAATCTTGTTCGCACTTACTACTGTAATAAATGTTCAGCATTGTACACGACTCGGTTTTCGCTGGCTGTGTTATCGCTTCCCTTGCTCGACACTGGTATTCAGCCTTCGGTCTAAAAGCCCGCACCTTCCTTACTTCCATATCGCTGCCAATCCTTGGTGCACTCTTAATTAAGTTTATCCACCAGTCAAATACCCTGTCGGATATGGGAACCCCCGCCGAATGGTCCCTTAATGGAACCAAATTGACTATCAGTTGCTTTGGGTAGGTTGCAAAATACTCTTGGAAAGCATGGTGTTCACTACAAGTTAACAGCAGCATTCGTAATTGAAATTAAAATTCCACCATGTATTGTCATCTCGGGATACCCTTAAGTTATATACTAATCCCGATGCTGAAACGTGCATCACCCAAGCAGCTGTTCAGAAGGAACCAACAACAACTCGATCCGAGAGGATCTTACGTTACGTCGTTTCTGAAGGAACAAAACTGCGAAATGCAGGAAACACTTAATTCATCACTCATTTAGAAGAAATGCCAAACATTGAAGTTAAATAAAAAGTGGTAAATCACTTGAAAAATATTATTATAAAACCAACTTTCCGGTTATAAACGGTTACGTTACGCTTAATGAAATTACAAGTCCACATGGTAAAATAACATAAAAATATAGGAATTCTTTCCTTTACAACACCGACTACCATTATAGATCCATCTACTTATTGTTTATCCCAGCAAAGACAGATAAAACAGTTAAATTGTCCATATTTCTCTTGTTGATGTTCTTGGAAAATATCAATTCAATTTTAACAAAATTTCGAAGATCTTATTTTAAATGTCAAAAAAATGTTAAGGTGTCTTTCCAATTTTAATATTTATTTCTGATATATTAATGTGAATTTATTATTAGCTGAAGATGTCCCTTAGGGGACGAAACATGTACTAGATATAATAAATTATAAATTGCATTGAATAGGCGGACCGCTTAATTATAATATTTAAGTTTATCTTGAATATTCATTGATTGACTTTCCAGCTAGTAAAGGCTGTGCGAAGACATGGCCCCAAAATTACTTAGCTAACACTCTTCGTATTGCATACACTACTGCAGACACTACCATCACTCAAGTCACTTCGCAAAAACCCCTAATCTAAGACTTAAGTATATACAGCTGACACCCTAAACCTATCGTCGGGCCTACATAATGTCTGCACACCCTAACACTAACCTCTATATATATACACACACCATCCTAAACCTATCGTCGATCGTGAACTAGGACGTCTCATCATCAGTATACTCCTAGGATAACGTGTGACATCCTAAATCTATTGTCGAGCGGAAACTGGGTTATCTACGCTTCCTCTAGAATGTCAGGCGAAATCGTAACTTCGTACACACTCTTTGATATTTTAGCTGTAAACCTTGTCGAAACTAATAGCACACAATGAAACAAATCTTGCCACATAATGAACGCAAGTCGGGAAATGCAACTAAGTTCCTATCTTGTTAATAAAACGTGAATTTGAAAATAAATAACGCGTGGCAAGCAATCCACAACTCAAGCACGATCTCGACATACACAATGAAATTTGGAAGAATAATAATGACTTTCAGCACACGTCTAACATTACGTGAATAATCGCCAAAACAGTAATCATCACCACCGCAAAATTCCACACTATAATTCGAAGGTGAAGCCCAAACTTCGCCTACCATCTCACTATTCCAAATATCCATATCCATAAATTATCCATTGAAGCGAAATTCGATGAATCTGCACAGCTAAACTATCGCTTTAATAACGTCCAATATCTCATTCCACAATGTTTCCGATTTAATGATAAATTATCGTCTCGTAATATATGAAATTTACACAGTGGAAATTTGTTATAACAGTCACATAACACCAACCGTGTATTCAGAATGCTCTTCTACCCTTGAGGTCGTATAATATAATATTCATTCTGCTGACTTTACGTAAACTCATCACTTGGACTTAACTGCCAAGAGCTACAATCTTCAACAGAAATTGTTTTTTCACTGGGGATCTTAACTTGAAATCTTAATGTACGTCAGAGAGCACTCATTTCGAACCAACCTTCGCCCAGTCAGCTGTTCTGGATTGTTAGCGGAATATGCTACAGCCGCCTCAGAAATATCACATTTAATATACAGCCTGTCTCAAAAATTCGTTGCCATCAGCAAATACAGCCTGTCTCAAAAATTCATCCTCATCGCCTCTCACGGCGGCATTACACAGGAAATACAGGCTTCCTCTGCCTTCAACATCTATACAATTCTTATCTCGACATATCATTTCGGCTCAGTCCATTTCTTCTATTTCAAGACTTTTCAAACCTCAATCCTCTCGTAACAAACAACTTTAAAAATAAACCTTTTTCATTTATTTTTACTATAACTTTCGGACCTCAGCAATACAACACACCGTGATTTCCTATATCACCGGCATACACGAAGTCACAAAATTTAACTTCCCATGAATAAAATATAACTTTATCAGACTTCACTGGATTTTGGACACACGAAAACCTTATTGAACAAAACTGTTAAATACACCTTGAACATAGAAAAATGTTATCCCGTTGTAAATATTATTATTATCATTATGATGATTATTATTATTATTATTATTATTATTATTATTATTATTATTATTATTATTATTATTTCGACAAAAAATTTCTAAACTCATACGATATTCGAAATTAAGACATTCACGACGACTACATGATCGTTATCGCCTTCCTAATTTTACTCAATTTGAACAATATCTCAAAGAATATTAACACATTATTTGAACCCCATTTTATACTTTCTTGACGTGAATTTTACAGCCCTGAAGAGTTTCACACGACGACCATAAATGTAATACATTCGCCTGATCATTATTAAATATAAATTCGACACACGCACTTAAAATTTGTTGAGACAAACAAAATTCTAACTACAACATTGATAAAAATACAGTTACAGACCTGTAATCATAGTCGTCATCCTGTATTCTGGCTGCATTTAGCCAGCTGGCCTCGTGCTTAGCCTTACATGGCTACATTTGATATCATCTTCTTATATATATAACATAAGCAATAGATTTTTACACTAGGTGTCGATTAACACCGCAAATACTGCACTTCCTTCGCGTTTAACATGCGACGAGCACGCTTCTCAAATGGCGACTGCCACAGTTTTCCCAGGACCCTGCTTTTCTTCACACTACTGCTGGCCAGGTGTCCAAACAGATAAGAAAATCAGACCTCACTGCTAACCTACAAACTTCCCTTTTACAAATATCAAACGCGCACAATTGTAATACAGAGAGAAACTCAGCTACGTATTTTAAACAAATCTCTAAACCTGCAAAGATTTCATCGGTGGCAGTTCAGGAAAATTTATATCACCTTCCACTATAATATTTTGCTTGAACCATTGACATGAATATGTAAAAAGTTACTTTGAGAACAAAACCCCGCACTTTCTTGCAGACGAGTGACGTGTGGCTCCGCCGTTCAGACCATCAGACAGAATGTGTAAAATAGGCGGAGAGAGATTTCTTTTATACCCACTGGGAGGGACGCCACCCTCTCCACGAGGCTCGGTTATGCAATCTGCTAATTCCCCATCCACTGGACCAATTTTCTTGAAATGTATTCCATAACTTCGGACAGACTTACAATTCATTATGGTGTTAATTTCATATATGTCCCGTACTTGCAACGGGCGAAATGAATTATTCCTGCCCTGGTGTTTCGCGGCATTTCTTCATGAAAATGACCTTGCCACGTGTCGCCGATCCGCGAGCAGGAGGCAAACTTTCCTTCAGGCTTATCTGCATTTATATTTACCCTGGGGATTCTAACTTGACATACGGTTTATAAATAATTTGGATCCTTTATTCCTGGATTTACCATGTCGCCAAAATCTCTCGTTATGAAGGATTTTTCGAAATTGACAAATTATTCAATACTCGAAGTCAACCGAAGTATCCCGGCATTTCACGAGCTCGCGGCTTGCTTGTCACGGAGAGTTCGTCCCCATAAGACAGCGAGGCTCTTGAAATAAAAACATGGCTACTCTCAAACAAAGTTGTTTGTAGCTGAAATAAATATTTGGAATTAATTTTCATCGTGGAATTATGGGTTTACTACTACCTGTATGAAGCAGAATTAAAATGTTCATAATGTAGCATATTTTAGTTGTTGTTGTTTGAGTCATCAGTCCATAGACTGGTTTGATGCAGCTCTCCATGCCACCCTATCCTGTGCTAACCTTTTCATTTCTACGTAACTATTGCATCCTATATCTGCTCTAATCTGCTTGTCACGACCATTCCTACCACCTACACTTCCTTCAAAAACCAACTGAACAAGTCCTGGGTGTCTTAAGATGTGTCCTATCATTCTATCACTTCTTCTCGTCAAATTTAGCCAAATCGATCTCCTCTCACCAATTCGATTCAGTATCTCTTCATTCGTGATTCGATCTATCCATCTCACCTTCAGCATTCTTATGTAACACCACATTTCAAAAGCTTCTATTCTCTTTCTTTCTGAGCTAGTTATCGTCCATGTTTCACTTCCATACAATGCCACGCTCCACACGAAAGTTTTCAAAAACATCTTTCTAATTCCGATATCAATGTTTGAAGTGAGCAAATTTCTTTTCTTAAGAAAGCTCTTCCTTGCATGTGCTAGTCTGCATTTTATGTCCTCCGTAATTCTGCCATCGTTAGTTATTTTACTACCCAAGTAACAATATTCATCTACTTCCTTTAAGACTTCATTTCCTAATCTAATATTTCCTACATCACCTGCCTTCGTTCGACTGCACTCCATTACTTTTGTTTTGGACTTATTTATTTTCATCTTGTACTCCTTACCCAAGACTTCATCCATACCATTCAGCAACTTCTCGAGATCTTCTGCAGTCTCAGATAAAATAACAATATCATCGGCAAATCTCAAGGTTTTGATTTCCTCTCCTTGGACTGTGATTCCCTTTCCAAATTTCTCTTTGATTTCCTTTACTGCATGTTCTATGTAAACATTGAAAAGGAGAGGGGACAAATTGCAGCCTTGCCTCACTCCTTTCTGGATTGCTGCTTCTTTTTCAAAGCCCTCGATTCTTATCACTGCAGACTGATTTTTATACAGATTGTAGATAATTCTTCGTTCTCGGTATCTGATCCCTATCATCTTCACAATCATAAATAGCTTGGTCCAATCAACATTATCGAATGCCTTTTCTAGATCTACGAATGCCATGTACGTGGGCTTCTCCTTCTTGATTCGATCCTCTAAGATCAGACGTAAAGTCAGGATTGCTTCACGTGTTCCTACATTTCTTCTGAAGCCAAATTGATCTTCTCCCAACTCAGCTTCAACTTGTTTTTCCATTCTTCTGTAAATAATACGTGTTAAAATTTTGCAGGCATGAGATACTAAACTAATGGTGCGGTAGTTTTCAAACCTGTCAGCACCGGCTTTCTTGGGAATAGGTATAACAACATTCTGCCGAAAATCGGATGGGACTTCTCCTGTCTCATACATCTTGCACACTAAATGAAATAACCTTGCCATGCTGGTTTATCCTAAGAAAGTCAGTAATTCAGAGGGAATATCATCAATTCCAGGTGCCTTGTTCCTATTTAGGTCACTCACAGCTCTGTCAAACTCTGGCCTCATAATTGGGTCTCCCATTTCATCAGCCTCAACAGCCTCTTCATGTTCCAGAACCAAATTATCTACACCTTTACCTTGATATAACTGTTGGATATGCTCCTGCCATCTTTTTGCTTTGTCTTCTTTCCCTAGAAGTGGCTTTCCATCTGAGCTCTTAATATTCATGCACCTAGATTTCCTTTCTCCAAAGGTTTCCTTGATTTTCCTGTATGCAGCATCTACCTTTCCCAGGACCATACAGCCTTCGACATCCTTGCACTTCTCCTTCAGCCATTCTTCCTTAGCTACCTTGCACTTTCTATCCACTTCATTCTTTAATCGCCTGTATTCTTTTCTGCCCTCTTCATTTCTAGCATTCTTGTATTTTCGTTGTTCATCAATCAGGTCTAGTATCTCCTGAGTTATCCACTGATTCTTAGTTGATCTTTTCTTCCTTCCCAACATTTCTTCAGCAGCCTTACTGACTTCATTTTCCATGACTCTCCACTCTTCCTCTATAGTGTTTCCTTCAGCCTTTTCATTTAGTCCTTGTGCAACATGTTCCTTGAAACAATCCCTCACACTCTTTTCTTTCAACTTGTCTAGATCCCACCTTTTTGCATTCTTTCCTTTCTTCAATTTCTTCAACTTCAGATGGCATTTCATGACCAACAAGTTGTGGTCAGAGTCCACGTCTGCTCTTGGGAAAGTTTTGCAATCCAACACCTGGTTTCTGAATCTCTGCCTAATCATAATGAAGTCTATTTGTTACCTTCCAGTGTCTCCAGGTCTCATCCACGTATACAGCCTTCGTTTGTGGTGTTTGAACCAAGTATTGGCAAGGACTAAATTATGATCAGTGCAGAATTCAACCAGCCGACTTCCTCTTTCGTTCCTTTGTCCCAATCCAAATTCTCCTACTGTACTACCTTCTCTTCCTTGGCCTACCACTGCATTCCAGTCTCCCATCACAATTAGATTCTCATCACCTTTTACATATTGTATTGAATCTTCTATCTCCTCATATATTCATTCAATTTCTTCATCATCCGCTGAACTAGTAGGCATATAGACCTGCACTATTGTGGTGGGCATTGGTTTGGTGTCTATCTTGACAACAATAATTCTTTCACTATGCTGGTCGTAGTAGCTTACCCGCTGCCCTATTTTCTTATTCATTATTAAACCAACCCCTGCATTTCCCCTGTTTGATTTCGTGTTGATAATTCGGTAGTCGCCTGACCAAAAATCCTGTTCTTCCAGCCAACGTACTTCACTTATACCAACTACATCTAACTTTAGCCTATCATCTCCCTTTTCAGATTCTCTAACCTACCACAACGATTCAAACTTCTAACATTCCACGCTCCGACTCGCAGAATGTCAGTATCCATCTTCCTGATGATCGCCCCCTCCCGTGTTGTCCCCACCCGGAGATCCGAATGGGGGACTAGTTTACCTCCGGAATATTTTACCCGGGAGGAAGCCATCATCAGTACATCATTCATACAGAGAGAGCTGCATGTCCTCGGGGGGTAGTTACGGCTGTAATTTCCCGTTGCTTTCAGCCGTGTAACAGTATCAACACAGTTAAGCCATGTTGAGTAGTATTACAAGGCCGTATCAGTCAATCATCTAGACTGCCGCCCTTGGAACTACCGAAAGGCTGCTACCCCCCTTTCGATGAACCATTCGTTAGTCTGGTCTCTCAACAGATACCCATCCGATATGGTTGCACCTGCGGCTCGGCTATCTGCATCATTGGGACACGCAAACCTCCCCACCGCGGCAAGGTCACATGGTTCGCAGAGGAGGCATATTTTAGTATTAATGTCGATAATTAAAATTTCGTTTGTATAACACGTATGAAAGTAATTTTTACTGCATATTTAAATATGTAGTAGCTTTACTTTTTAAAGCTATTCAGGAATATATCAAGAATAGTGCATATTCTTTGAGTATTACTGTATATATAAGTGTCAGTTACAATGCGGCAGTGTGAAGTATGCCTACGCTACACCTGACATGAGGAAATTATGTTAATGTAGAAGGTTGTGTTGTTGCTCAAGGATCATATACATACACCTGATGTACTGAATACCTGATAAACTCAATGTACGAGGGTTGTAAATGCAGACAGAGACAACACTGTCGGGACGATGTTACTACCCTTTGCATTCACTAGTTGGCAATGAAGACTATCACTTGGAGCTTGTGTCGTTGAGTAGAACGTCTGAAATAGTTGGTACAGTGAGTGTCCATGTCTCTGTGAGCAACTGAATTGGACAACATGTTTCATACCACCCTAAAACATTTTAACCGTGGTAGAACAGTGTCTGTGGAACAAAATGCAGATGGCCAATGAGAAGAATGCACCGGTATATCTTGAAGGCTTACGTGAAGCCTCTGGTAACGATACATTATCACATGGAACTTTTGCGCGATGGATATGTGTGCACTGAAAGTGGGGGGGGGCGGGTGGGAGGTGGTTGAATTGAGTTGGAATATGTCCTAGGATTTAATCCGCAAAGGTCGGCCGTCCATTTCTGATGACCAGATAGTGTTAGTGGGAGGTTTCTTTCCGTTCAAAAGCTATGTGCCGTCCGAAAATTAGTCTGAGAAGTTCGGAATAGTCATCAGTTGTTGTGGCACGTGCTGAAGGACATCTTCAACCTGAAGAAAACTGCATCCCACTGAGTTCCACAACCACCTTACGGACGTACAGAAATGGCACTGACACGCTGTAGATGGTGTCCATCTAGACAGATACCACAATGAAAGGGACGCATTTTTTGGGCGAAGTGTGGCCATTGACGAAACACGGCACGGACGTATGAACCCGAACTAACGTGGCAATCGAATAATTATCGCACCCAAGGAAAATTCAACAGCAACCCTGTAGGATGAGGGTCGTGTTTATAGTGGCATACGGCGCCGAAGGTTTCTGTTTTTGCTAGTGCCTTTACGTCGCACCGACACAGACAGGACTTATGGCGACGATGGGACTGGAAAGGCCTAGCAGTTGGAAGGAAGCGGCCGTGGCCTTAATTAAGGTACAGGACCATCATTTGCCTGGTGCGGAAATGGGAAAACACGGGAAACCATATTCTGGGCTGCCGACAGTGGGATTCGAACCCACTACCTCCAGGTTACAAACTCACAGTCGCGCGCCCCTAACCGCACGGCCAACTCGCCCGGTTCCATCATTAGTCATGATGCATCTCAAGGTGGAACTGTCGACTAAGTGTCCTTGCAGTCCCTTTCTGTGATTCCATTACTTTAATCATTTACAATTTTCTTGTAGCTAGTACAGTCGAAACCGCCTCCGAAGGGACCGCCAATCGAGGTAGTTATGAGCCGATAGTCGCACAAACAATTTTTTCTTTCCTTTCTAAATATGTTATATCTGCAAGTTTTACGCTTCACACTTACATGGATAATTAAAGAAATGAAGGTAAAACTTCAAAAACGTAAGTGAATTAAGCACTGTATTTAGAGAAGAGTATTTGTGGAGTAGGACTGCGAGGAATTTCTTTGGCTTTCGCCTGAAGAATATGTCCGTTGATCAGCACATTTTTTTCCTTCTGCTCAAACTATCTAAGTAAAGTAAAGTAAAGTAAAGTAAAGTAAAGTAAAGTAAATATATTAAACTTCGTGCTCAGATGATCTGGCCCGCTTGAAATTTAAAAATATTTCTTCGAAAAGATACTTATTTTCTCTTTGGCCTTCCAAGTTGTAGAAGTCGTTCAGTGTGATAACACCAAATTCCTTCGAGATGCTGACATTTGTATTCCCGTTCTCTGATCGCAGTATTGTGTGTGACTTCTTCATTATTAAACTTTTTCCTTTTCTTTTGCGTCATCTTCACAGCGACTATTTAACAAACTGATTGGAAATCTACAATAATAAGCGTTACACCCTTGGCAGCAATCTCCAAATATGTAACATACAAATACGAACATTGGACGATAGAGCCGATACATTTATCCGAAAATGTGATTAAAATACGTCGTTTTATAAGGTATGGCGCAATAAACGACGTCGTACCAAGCGATTTTTTTTGCTATGGGCTTTACTTCGCACCGACACAGATAGGTCTTATGGCGACGATGGGATAGGAAAGGCCTAGGAGTTGGAAGGAAGCGGCCGTGGCCTTAATTAAGGTACAGCCCCAGCATTTGCCTGGTGTGAAAATGGGAAACCACGGAAAAACATTTTCAGGGCTGCCGATAGTGGGATTCGAACCTACTATCTCCCGGATGCAAGCACACAGCCGCGCGCCTCTACGCGCACGGCCAACTCACCAAGCGATTTTAAAACACAATATTTATATAGGATTCAGACTTTACCGTTACATATCCACTACGCAGTTAAAAGCGATGTCGCAATAAACGGTTTCGACTGTAATAATAATAATAATAATAATAATAATAATAATAATAATAATAATAATAATAATAATAATAATAATAATAATGTTGTTATTTTACGTGCCACTAACTACTTTGGCGGTTTTCGGAGACGCCAAGGTACCGGAATTTTGCCCCGCGGAAATTCTTTTACGTGCCACTAAATCTACTGACACGATGCTGACGTATTTGAGCACCTTCAAATACCACCAGACTGAGTCAGGTTCGAACCCTTTACGTTGGGGTCAGCAGGCCAGCGTAGCTAGTAGTAAGTATGTGAATGTGGCGGTATCCTACACTTTGGGACGTAGTTAAAGACCAGAAAATACCTCAAAAATACCGAGCAATTTGGCCGTGCGGTTAGGGTTATGCATCTGTGAGCCTGCATTCGGTTCCAACCCTACTATCGGCAGCCCTGAAGATTGTTTCCCGAGGTTTCCCATTTTCAAACCAGGCAAATGCTGTGGTTGTAACTTAATTAAGTTCACGACCACTTCCTTCCCACTCCTTTCTCTTTCCTACCACATCGTCACCACAAGACCTACAGTATCTGTGTTGTAAAAAATATACTTCAAAAGTCTGTGTTTGTTTAGCTGGAAGATACGTAAAAACATAAATAATTTTAATTACTTGTGACATTTTTGTTATTGGAATATGTATAGTATTTTGCATTCTAAAGAAATTACCTACATATTTTGTATGAACAGTTTCAAAGCCAGTTTCGCTCTGTCATTTGTTAGAAATTCACTTCTTAATATACCTTATCTGTTCATCAAATCCTCTTCATACTGCAAATTACTCCGCAGAATATACAGCTGCAGAGAGACGAATAAACCAGCTGTTTCCACCAATAACTGAATAATGTATTCGCTGTTTGTGAGAATTCACAGTCTGGCGTCCTGTTGCCCAGAAGCGAAATACAGAAATGAGCTATGCAAGAAGGTTCAAATGAAATATAGGCATCATCAGTTCATACAACACATATAAATATGAAGTAGTGGATTACGTAACACTTCATGCGGGAAAAATGGTAGTAATAAAGTGTCACTGTCTCCTAAATATTATTATTATTATTATCATCATTCTGACGAAAGTGGCTCTCACATTGTAAATTAGTGACTAACGAAGTGGCGTAAAAGAGCTGCAATGAATTGCGAGTTAACGTATACACAAATTAACTCTATTTATCTAGAGCTGCTGCAGGTTGTAATAATAATAATAATAATAATAATAATAATAATAATAATTGTACCGGGCGGTACACCTCCACTCCGCTAATTTAAAATGTGCGCCTGTGGAAACTCCTCTGCTGGAGGAAGTCTGAACTTTATTTACCCTATTAATTTTCTAGTTTCTCAGAAGATGTCACCACCTGGAAATTTTTGAGTTTGTGAACGGTGTCATTTTAGACGTACTTTTGTTTTGCTTGAAGTAAGAAGTGTGAACTTTCTCTTCTAGAGGACACCACTGAAAAACTACAATAGTGCACCCTAGTGGGAAGAAAAATAACTGTTCTTTGGAGAAAATTTTATTTCAAAAGTTTGTTCTTTGTTAAATTTCTTTCTGTTATTGTTTAAGTTGGCTGTATACCCCTCTCTTTCCCCTTGTTTTGTATTTGACCAATCCCGAATTTCTGTTATTAATTTCTGACCAATCATTGGTATCTTCCCCCAACTTGAATATGTTTCTATACCCTAGCCAATAAAAAGTTTGTGGGAGGGTGTTTTCTTTCCCCTAACACCTAGAACCTTCCGCGAGAGGATATAAACTGCTGATTTTTGGGTCACCGGGCCACTTCTGTTCCATCTTTCAGTGAATTAAGTACATAGCAGGAGGCGGGAAGCGCCTCTTTCTCCGGCAGCGGTCAACTATAAGGTAATGGCCGATTAATAAATTCTTTCTTGGCTAGCTCAGCAGTTTAACTCTCGGGGCGGGTGCGAAGCGTTCCACCATGTAACCTTTTCCTAAAATGTAAATGTAACTACTCTTTTCATCTATCCTCTTGGAAAGCTACATTCTGGGATAGAGAGTGCTAACCCTCTCGAGCTCCCACTCATATTGTTTGGAGGTGAACTTATTTTTCTCAACCTATTCCTCGTTAATGTAAAACAAATTGTTCTCTTCTTAAGTCACCTCTTTAGTATGGGATTAGCCCTTGTATTAACGGCCTAGCGCCAAGTAGGTCTTAATCTAGTGTATTAGGAGTGCAAGTTCGCCTCCTCTCAAATTGTTATTTTAGAGGTCATTTAATTAACATTCTTTTCGTTTAATAGACCTCAGTAGATTGGGTATTTTACCCCTGTGTTTATGTCCGTTGAGGACAGCTTGAAGGTGGAGTTTGGTGTGGCCTGGGAGAGGCTTAAATTTGAGAGCGAGTGGCTCTTTTGAAAATTGTATGTTGTATGCCTCGAGGAGGCTTTTCAGTGTAATTTGGAGCAAGGGCTCCTAGGTATGAATGGGGTTTTCTGCCCCTCTGTTAAAACTTGTGTTTGGGGTAAAACTGAGCTGATTGTCTAAGCATTGTGAACTCGGGGCGCGAAGCCCAAATTCTGTAAATATTGTAACTACCTTATTTTGACTTGCTATTCTGTACCTGCCATGCTTGTTATTTCTTTGTTTTCGAAAAGAAAATATAACCTTGTTAAATTTTAAATTAATTTTACATTGCACTATAATTTCGTAGCTTGAAACCCATTCACACCCGCACCTTCTTTCACCTCTACCTACCGCTAAAACACGGTAACAAGTGGTAGCAGAGCGTGGTTGAATGGGTCTCAATTTAGCCCCTTTTGACGGCTAAACATTGTTTGTTCCGAACTCTAACTATTTTCCCAGTTGCTGGAATTTTTTGAGTTTTTCAAAATTGTTCTGTCACCATGCCCGGCCCTCGCGATGTTCTCCATCTTAACTATTTGCGCAAGGAGGAGTTGATCTATGAATTAACTATCAGAAATGTGCAATCTGGAGGCACGGTTGCAATAGACACTAACAAGCTTAGAGAGTCCCTTGATTTGCCCATTTCCATCCCCAATTTGGGAGAGAAAGAAATTGATGACTCTCTTTCCACGATCGTCGAGAATATTACTGGGCTAGCTTCTGTAGTTAGTTTTTTTGATGAAAATGATCCGTCTCCTAATCAAATTAAGCGTGTGCAAGGCAGGCTATATCATTTTTCGAATAGGGATAACGATCTGTTGTCTCTAAAACTGAATGACGTTCAGGGGAAGGAAGCTAGTACGCTCCTGGAAAATATTTCCGAATTATCTAGTAAGGTCACTCAATTGTTAACTGGGGAAGTTCCACCCAAATCTGATCAACCCACCATAGTGAATGCAGGTAGTGAGGAAGCGCCTCCCAAGGGAGAAGTTAATAGGATAACCGTTGCTGCTCAAACTATCCCTGCCCCATTGGACAACGAATCTGAGCGTCGTGCATCTTTGAGTAACATCCGTTCTGAATTAAATTCCTTGCCATTGAAACCTTTACCTACTATGTCACCCGGGTTTAGCAGCTTGCCTCATCCATTGGCAATGTTGCTCAGAGGTATCTCTAAGTTTTCCGTTAATACCACCAGTGATGTAATTTCATTTTTAAGATTTCTAGTTGAATTTCAGGATCATGCCCTTGTGTTTTCTCTTTCTCCATGTCAAATTTTGCAAATTATCTATCCGTATGCTATTGGTATTCTCTCAGATAAAATCGTAAGAGCCATTGCCGAGCAATCATCTATTGAGGATTTCCATGCCCATTTGCTAGCTAACTTCATCCCGGCTAGGGCCAGGTCCTCCCTTATTCATAAGTACTATTACCGTGTACAACGCTTGGATGAAAACTTGGCTGATTTCATACAGGACATTAAGTTTTATACTAGGGTGTTTGCTCTTCATTTCCCTGAGGATCAGATTGTACAAGCTATTGTGGAAGGGATTTCACCACCCTACAGGTCATATTTGTGTTTCGCGGCGTGCCCGCAAACTTTCTCTGAACTTGAAGCTTTGGCCGTCTCAGCGGAAGGAGTTAGATACGCCGATTCTTTGCGTGTCGCGAAAGAACCCCCGCCTTCCTTTAGTAATACTCGGCCTCCACCTCGCCGACCAGTCAATCCCCGTAAATGTTATGCTTGCGGGTCGCCTGACCATCTGCGCAACAAGTGTCCACTGATCAAGTCAAGTGGGACAAGGAATGGAGCCGGGTCATCACAAGGCTGTTTTAAGTGTGGGGCCTTCTCACATATCGCCAAGAATTGCCCAAACTCAAATAGCACCCCCTCCTGCTCAACTTCTGGTGCAAATTCCACCTATGCCAATACTAAAAAGTGACTAGTGGCTTCGGCTGAGTCGACTAATCCATCTTCCCGAGACTCAGCCCCTATTAAACAGGTTGTAAATGCAGAGAACGATCAGCCTTCAAATTCATCTTTTGAATGCCCTAAAGAATGTCTTAGGTTTGCGGCGGATACCCCCGCACCTGTTCCTTTTCTTAAGATTGAGTTAAATAACGAGCCTATAACAGCTCTCTTAGATTCAGGCAGTGTTTGTTCGATTATTTCGGCTGAATGGTATTCTAAATTGAAAACGGTTTGTAAACTTCCTGACTATGTCTCTTCTCCTGTTCAATACGTGTCGGCTAATTCATCTCCATTAGAAATTCTAGGTTCCTTACTGGTCAAAATTCGTATTTTTAAGTTTACATGGAAAGTTAAATTGTTTGTGGCCAAGCAATTGTCTTGCCCCATTATATTGGGAGCTGACTTTATTTCTCACACTGGTCTTGTGCTCGATCTCCAGTCTAGGTCGTGCACATTCAAATTTGCTTCTAATTGTAAAATCCCACTATTAAAGTGTAATTCTGTGTCATGTTCTTCTATTTCGCCTACCCAAGATGAGATGTTGTTAGACCTTAGACATCTACCTGAGGAGCAGGCTGATAGTATTCGCAAACTGTGTCTGTCGTTTCCCGAGGTGTTCTCTGATACTCTTGGTGTTACTGACCTTATTGAATACAAAATTGAGGTCACGGATTCGATTCCTGTCCGTTTTCCACCTTATAGGCTATCTCCACCTAAAATGAAGGCTCTGAAAGAAATTATCGATCAGATGTTGAAGGATGGTATTATTAGGCCCTCTAAGTCGGCGTATTCATCGCCTATTTTTCTAGTCCCGAAACCCCAAGGAGGCTTCAGGCCTGTCATTGATTACAGGGCTCTCAATCGGAAGGTGGTGTTGCAATCTGTGCCCCTTCCTGACCTACATTCTTGTTTTTCATGGTTTCGTAAGGCCAAGTTCTTCACCATCTTGGACTTGAATCAGGCCTATAATCAAATTCCCCTTGCCGAAGAGTCTAAACACCTTACGGCGTTTGCCACGGACTGGAATTTATATGAATACAACCGCGTACCTTTCGGGCTCCCCACGGGGGCAGCTGTGCTCACTAGGCTACTAGATAGGGTCTTCTCCGACATCAAATTCGAGTACTTATATCACTACTTAGATGATGTCGTCGTATTTTCAGAGACTTTTGAAGAACATCTAGATCATCTGCGAGAAGTTCTCGATCGCCTTCGTAAGGCTGGGTTAACTGTTAAGTTGTCCAAGGTTGCCTTTGCTAAGCCCTCTATGTCATTCCTAGGGCATATTGTGTCACCCGATGGTGTAGCAGTCGATCATTCTAGAACACAGGCCATCCGTGATTTTAAACCTCCCAAGGACATTAAAGGTATCGCCAGGTTCATTGGTATGGTGAATTTCTTCAGGAAGTTTATTCCTAACTTCGCTAATAGAGCGGCGCCCTTAAACCTTCTTCGTAGGAAAGGCATCAAATTCGAGTGGGGACCTTCTCAACAAGCCGCTTTTGAAGACCTTAAATTAGCACTTTGTAATGCCCCTGTACTTGCTATGCCTGATTTCTCGAAGAAATTCATTGTCCAAACCGACGCATCGTCGTCGGCGGTAGCTGCAGTCCTTCTCCAAGAGACTGAACTAGGGAGGCGCCCCATCGCCTATGCATCTAGGACTCTCTCGGCTCAAGTAGCAAAGTACTCCATATATGAGCTTGAAGGTTTGGCAGTCTTATTCGCCTTAGAAAAGTTCCGTCTCTATCTGGAACACGTCAAATTCGACCTGGAGACAGATAATCAAGCCTTAAGCTGGGTCTTAGGTAGACCGCGTCGTACTGGTCGTATAGCCCGTTGGGCCATCCGTATTTCTGCCTTCCAGTTTGATGTTAGACATATCAGAGGTACCGAAAATGTTGTTGCTGATGGACTCAGCCGTATGTTTTCTAACGACGTCGAGACCCACGAACCGGTCGACAGTTCATCACCTTCCGAGTCCATACTATCTGAGGTTAATGCCATCCTAACAGATGCTCCCATGCTTTTTAGGGATATCGAGAAATACCAACGTGAAGATCCGACGCTGGCTCCGATAATGGAAACCCTTTCTTCTGGGGAACATGTTGTCCCTTATGTTCTGAGGAATGGGGTTCTATGTTGCCCTTCGAGGCATGATAAGATGATGAAAGTTGTTGTTCCAGCTGTTCTTGTACCTATGATCTTCAAGTATTATCATGAGACCCCATTAGGAGGGCATCTTGGTATCTTTAAAACTCGTGAAAAAATTCGTGATATGTTCATCTGGAAAGGTATGGACGGTGAAATCCGTGAACTAGTAAAGGCTTGTAAATCCTGTTTGCTTAGTAAACCGACCATGTCCACCAAGGTAGGCCTCTTGTCTTCTCAGCAAGCGTCGCGCCCCATGGAACGCCTGTATATTGATTATGTAGGACCCTTCCCCCAGTCAAAGGGTAATGCCAACAAGTTCATCTTTGTGTGTGTAGATGGTTTTACCAGATTTTCTTGGTTATTTCCGACTAAGCTGGCTACCGCTCAGTCCACCATTACTTGCTTAAATTCTATTTTTGCTTCTTTTGGTCCGTGCCAATATATGGTATCTGATAATGCTAAGGCTTTTACATCTAATTTATTTCGTAAATTCTGTTTTGACTTGTCCATCTCTCATGTAACTACTTCGGCTTTTTACCCTCAACCATCTCTGGCTGAACGGGTTAACCGTAATCTCAGGTCCGCACTTATTGCCTATCATCATGAAGATCCTTCCAGGTGGGACACGTCCCTGCATTGGATAGCTTTTGCTTTGAATTCGGCGGTTCATGAATCTCACAAGTTTACTCCAGCTTCTTTGATGTTCAAGTTTGTTCCCAACACGCCGCTCTCTAACCTCTGGTCTCTGAGTGACATTCTACCCGAGACAATAGATCCGGACAACATTAAAGATCTTTGGAAGAAGGCTAAATCCAATCTTAAAGTGTCTCATGAAAAGGTTAGGGAAAGGTATGATCGTGGACGGAGACCACCCCTTTGAAGGTAGGTGACCAGGTTATGGTCAAGAATTTTGTTCCCGCGGGCAAGCTTGCCCCCAGATTTCATGGGCCATGCATCATTCTCGATTTTCTTACACCGGTTACATTGTTAGTAAGCAATCCAGCCACCGAGAGGATATCTAGGGTTCACCTGTCCCAGGTGAAACCGGTGTAAATTTGTTTCAACTTGCTTCATATAATTTGATAGGAATATGATGGTTATATTTTTTTTTTTGAGTTCCACTCTTAAGGCATTCTGCTCCTTCTATTTTATTTTATATGTAAGCATTTCTTGTAAACCTCCCCCGATTGTTAAACTGCCATCCTGTCCTTGTCACGGCCATTACCACGCTCCCGTCTCCTGCTCCACTACACACAGTGGCTGGCTTAGATGAAATGCCATGGATATCTGCACGCCGCTGGCCCCTCAATCTCTCTACATGCCTGTGCCCTCAAAAGAAAAATGATGGTCCAACACAATTCTGCCGCCTAGCTTTAATGTTTCAGTGCCCCCGCAGCCGCGCGGCCCTGTGCCGCGGCTGGGTTCGAGGACGGGCCCCCTCGGCCCCAGCGAGGACGACATGTGCACGGCGAGCCGGAGCTCTCCTCCCGGCCAAGGCTGATGTGCGGCGCACGACCTGCTACTTGCCCGCAGCCTGTATATGTTCACCGCGGGTGCGGCGTGCTTCAACACCTCTGCTCCCCTCATAGTGCGGGCGAGCGGTATCTCAGGGTACTTGAGGGGTCCGAGCGGCTTCCTTTGGACGCAAGCTGTAACGGCCGGTCTGGCCATCCAACTTAGCCTACATCAACTACATAGACATTCCTGTTCAACCTTAATACCGTTTCATGGGAATTCAACTGCAATATTTGGTGGACATTGCAAAATTTTTCTTCACTTTTAAGTATTAAAAGTTTATCCTCAGAATTCAACTACTACAAACAGAAAGACTTTACTTCACTTACAACAACAAATTTTGAAACTGAAACAAACCAAATTAAGAAAATCTCATAAATGCTTCTGCAATCTATCTTCATATTTACATCATAACTTGGAACTTGTTTCAATCTGACTTCATGTGTCATCCCTCGAGGAACTTTTGGGGGGGGGGGGAGGTCTGTACCGGGCGGTACACCTCCACTCCGCTAATTTAAAATGTGCGCCTGTGGAAACTCCTCTGCTGGAGGAAGTCTGAACTTTATTTACCCTATTAATTTTCTAGTTTCTCAGAAGATGTCACCACCTGGAAATTTTTGAGTTTGTGAACGGTGTCATTTTCGACGTACTTTTGTTTTGCTTGAAGTAAGAAGTGTGAACTTTCTCTTCTAGAGGACACCACTGAAAAACTACAATAGTGCACCCTAGTGGGAAGAAAAATAACTGTTCTTTGGAGAAAATTTTATTTCAAAAGTTTGTTCTTTGTTAAATTTCTTTCTGTTATTGTTTAAGTTGGCTGTATACCCCTCTCTTTCCCCTTGTTTTGTATTTGACCAATCCCGAATTTCTGTTATTAATTTCTGACCAATCATTGGTATCTTCCCCCAACTTGAATATGTTTCTATACCCTAGCCAATAAAAAGTTTGTGGGAGGGTGTTTTCTTTCCCCTAACACCTAGAACCTTCCGCGAGAGGATATAAACTGCTGATTTTTGGGTCTCCGGGCCACTTCTGTTCCATCTTTCAGTGAATTAAGTACATAGCAGGAAGCGAGAAGCGCCTCTTTCTCCGGCAGCGGTCAACTATAAGGTAATGGCCGATTAATAAATTCTTTCTTTGCTAGCTCAGCAGTTTAACTCTCGGGGCGGGTGCGAAGCGTTCCACCATGTAACCTTTTCCTAAAATGTAAATGTAACTACTCTTTTCATCTATCCTCTTGGAAAGCTACATTCTGGGATAGAGAGTGCTAACCCTCTCGAGCTCCCACTCATATTGTTTGGAGGTGAACTTATTTTTCTCAACCTATTCCTCGTTAATGTAAAACAAATTGTTCTCTTCTTAAGTCACCTCTTTAGTATGGGATTAGCCCTTGTATTAACGGCCTAGCGCCAAGTAGGTCTTAATCTAGTGTATTAGGAGTGCAAGTTCGCCTCCTCTCAAATTGTTATTTTAGAGGTCATTTAATTAACATTCTTTTCGTTTAATAGACCTCAGTAGATTGGGTATTTTACCCCTGTGTTTATGTCCGTTGAGGACAGCTTGAAGGTGGAGTTTGGTGTGGCCTGAGAGAGGCTTAAATTTGAGAGCGAGTGGCTCTTTTGAAAATTGTATGTTGTATGCCTCGAGGAGGCTTTTCAGTGTAATTTGGAGCAAGGGCTCCTAGGTATGAATGGGGTTTTCTGCCCCTCTGTTAAAACTTGTGTTTGGGGTAAAACTGAGCTGATTGTCTAAGCATTGTGAACTCGGGGCGCGAAGCCCAAATTCTGTAAATATTGTAACTACCTTATTTTGACTTGCTATTCTGTACCTGCCATGCTTGTTATTTCTTTGTTTTCGAAAAGAAAATATAACCTTGTTAAATTTTAAATTAATTTTACATTGCACTATAATTTCGTAGCTTGAAACCCATTCACACCCGCACCTTCTTTCACCTCTACCTACCGCTAAAACACGGTAACAATAATAATAATAATAATAAGAAGAAGAAGAAGGAGGAGGAGGAGGAGAAGAAGAAGAAGAAGAAGAAGAAATGCCATTAATATCTAGCACATGTTTTATTTTTGTACATTTCAGGTTTCCAGGCATTGGGATATTGAAGAAATAACATTCCTCCATGTCTTGAGGACAGTAATGAGGTGTGTAACATGACATACGTTTGAGAGCAAAGAATTGTGCCGTTGCGTCTAGTTTCCAATGGTGTTTACCCTCACGTAATGTTGGCAGAACCTTCTTATCATTTGCTGGCCACACCAACCCCTTGATGAGCCAGTCTCTTGTAGGACTGAAGGAATTTAATTCCAGCACACAAGTACTAGCTTAAGAACATTTACGTCTTTTGCTCTCTTCTTTACGTCGTTCCGACACAGAGACGTCTTATGGTTACGATGATATATGACAGGGGTAGGAATGGGAAGTAAGCGATTTTGGCCTTAAGTAGGCTACAGCACCTCGTGTGAAAATGGGAAACCACGAAACACTATCTTCAAGACTTTCGACAGTGGGGTCCAAACTCACCCGCTATCTTCCGAATGCAAGCTTAAGAACAAATGGCAGTTCTGGATGGGAATTGAAAGGGGATGACTAAACAAAATGTTAAACTGGGTGATTAAAACGCACTGCCCTTGTCTATACCAGACCTGTGCAACATTACTGCCTGCCAACAGTAATTCAGTGACACACACACACACACACACACACACACAAACACACAAACACACACACACACACACACACACACACACACGCACGCAGGTTAACCGTAGGTGTGGCGATTCGTTTAGTCATATTAATTATAAAATATATCTTCTTCGTGTAATGTTGAATAATTATGATGTATTATATTACTCTTATTAAGTTTTGTAGGATACCAAATCGTTTCCTACATACACTTAAAACTGCAATATAACAAACATTTAATAAAAACTTATTTACACGTACGCACAGTCTTTTAATGGAACATCTTCCAAATTATATGTTTAATTCTGTAACTTCAGTGAAAAAATGAAATGGCGTATGCCTTTTAGTACCGGGAGTGACCAAGGGAAAGTTCGGCAAGCCAGATGCAGGTCTTTGGATTTGACTCCCATAGGCAACCTGTGCGTCGTGATGAGAATGAAATTATGATGAAGACGACTCATACACCCAGCCCCCTTGCCAGCGAAATTAACCAATTATGGTTAAAAATCCCGAACCCGGGACCCTTGTGACCAAAGACCAGCATGCTAACCATTTAGCCATAGAGCCGGACACCATCCCACCGAAAATCAGAGACAGCTATAAGCATTTCGCCCTACATGGAAGGGATTGGAATATTCACTTTCAGCCGATTTTCTATAAAACAACTAGGAATATGATTAAACGAAGATACAGGATTAATGTTGGAAACTGGATAAGGTTTCCAGTCTGTTAAATTGTTGTAACTGTAACTTATAGCTATTTTGACCTAATGGTCCTCTATTACACTTAACCAAACTATAACACGCCGTCATCATCAGCGAAGTCAGGTAGTAATTTTCCTTCTCTTCCCATGGTAGCCAGTTTGAATCTGCCTAAGGTCAGCCGCTTTTTAATTTGTTTAAATGGGTCAAATCTGTGCCGTTATCTTCAGGTACGTTGAAATATTCCTGTGGGATAACACTCCGACACCTTGCCTTTTCTTAAATTCCATCAATTGAAAGAATGTTAATAAAACAAACGAACATAGGCCTACATATTTTCCGGGTGAGTCCACTCCGCCTGACATTTTCCTGTTGTTAGGCGTCCAACGAACGCCACTGGTGGTGTGATGGTCCATTCTCCTTTGCCGTACACCAAGCAACAGTAGCCCGTAACCACTTACTGCAACATCATCTTTGCAAAAACATGCATGCGACAGATATTTACACAATGCATCAAACGGTCATACGGTTATGTAAAAGTTACGTACAGTGTATAAGCTTTCAGTAGGGTATTGAATGAACGCTAAAAGCGATGGCATATTTATTTATTTATTTATTTATTTATTTATTTATTTATTATGGCTTCTTTCATGTGGCGAAGTTAGGGCACACGGTCCTCTCTTACACTTAACCACAATACAACAAATAATATTAAGGTTGCCTATTACTAATTATAATTATACTACTTATACTATTTCCTAAATTAAGCTTAAGTTACACACCCACACAATATGCAGATTATTAGCCCGTTACTTCAGTCCTCTTTTCTATCTCACACAGACACTTGCACACACACTTACAATGTACACACTTATCAACAACCCTTACGTTTACATTATATAAAACTAACAGAAACAATTTTTAATTTTACAATCACCATTCTCACGCACACAATACACACCAATACACACTTCAATCGGTAATTCTCAACAGGAAGTCTCGGCACGATACTTTAAATTTGAGGAAAGAGTCAATGCCCTTGACACTTACTGGCAGTGAATTCCAAAGTCTGGAAACGGTTACAATAAAAGATTTATTATACGCAGAAGAGTGGTGAAGAGGAATAGCTATAGTGGCGCTCGAGCGAGTGTTTCGGTTATGGAAGAAAGAGAGGAAGTGAAGTTTAGATGAAATATACTGGGGGGAGTTACTATGCAGGAGTTTGTGCATTAAGACAAGTATATGATATTCACGTCTCTTATCAGGTTTTAACCAGTGCAGTGCTTGATAATAAGGAGTAATATGCACATCATACCTTAGGTTTAAAATGAATCTAAGGCAACAATTCATAATACGCTGCAGTTTCCTAGTTTGTTCTTCAGTAGCGTCTACCAAGATAACATCCCAGTAGTCAAGGATAGGAAGAATTAGGGTCTGTGTTAATCTTTGCCGCATATTTAGTGGTATAATATCTTTATATAATTTCAGTGGGTGTAGAGTAGCAAACACCTTCTGACTTACGTTTTTGATATGTTCTGTCCAATTTAGAGTTTCAGTCATAGTCATAGTCATATTGACAGAGAACTTGTGTGCATTTGTCAAGCGGAAGTACAGTACAGTAGTTGTCTATCTAATACGCTTTCCGGTTAACAGTTGTGTGGAGTCGCCGTGTAGTTATAGGTTACGTGGTGTGCTGCTAATAAAATTGCATTTCGTGGTGGGTTCGAATACCACTTCAGCTTGGTAATTTTATTGGGATTTTGTACTTCAAAATTCAGTGACAAAGCCAATGTATCCGAATACCCACACGTCGTGCGTTATTTATTTATTTATTGGTTTTCGTCTGTATGAAAATCTTTCGTGGTATAGGTTCTGTGCTTTCTCTGCGTTCTGTCTTGCTTGAACGTACATGAGAAACATGTCAACACACTCACCTGTGGAATACTGTACATAGCGTAGAAATGACCAGCACTACTTGGGTACATCAAATGTCAGGCCAGTACACACTGAACATTCATGCTGCATGCTATTGCTCAAATGTGGCACGAATAGCCTTGTATTTCTTCTTTACAGCTTAAAATATGAATTTAAAAACTCAGGGCTCGTGGGATTCGAACCCACTTACGAACGGCACATGCTTCAGCACGTCTGTGGTTAGTTCATGGCACCACGGTAACATTTGCCTCAAACTTATCAGAAAGCGTACTTAGTGTAAAACTACTTCCCGCTTTAAAAGTTCACCCACGCTTCTTATCAGTATGCAATCGTTTTCAGTGTTAGTTTCATATCCAATCGAAAGCTTATAATTGACACGTGCTTATTACATAACCGTGTGACAGTTCGATTCACTGTGTAAAATACCTGTCACAAACATGTTTTTGCAAAAGTCTTGCTGCGATGACGTAGTAAGTGCTTTAAAGGCCACTATAGCTTGGAGTACGGCAAGGAAGAAACGACCATCACACCACTGACGGTTCTTGCGATGCCTAACAACAGAAAAAAGTCAGGTGCAGCAGACTCACCCTATATATATGTGCGTAGACATGAACAATGTCACGGGATAGTGGTATTGAAAGGTAATAGTTGGTGGCATCACAGTACCGTGACGTATTTTAAGTGCTCATACCTGTACCAGGTGTGATCTGACATCTCGTTAGTGAGTGTAAACAACGTCTGTGCTGGTCGTGGCAAGGTGATTCAATTATCGATATCACATTGTCGAAGTGTGCGGACATTCAATATTCCTCGATCGACGGTGTCACGTGTATTTATGGCAGGCATTACCACGTACAGTGAACAGCGCAGTGGACCGCCACTGATGCTTAATTATCGCGATTAGAAGCATCTGCCTAGAAATGTCCGTGATAACAGACAAGTGACACTGGTTGAAAACACGTCCACGTTCGGTGCAGGAGGGACTAGACATATATCTAGTGGGACAGTGCAGCGTTCTTGTTCGGCTGTGGGATATGGGAGTACAAGATCTACCAGAGTGGTCTTGTTAACATCACGATACCGGTAAAGTGTCTCACCTGGGCGCGTGACGTTGCTAATTGGACTCTGGAAGACAGGCGAGATGTAGCTTAGTCCGGTGAGTCTCTGTTCCAGTTGTTTCGAGCTGATAGTAGGGTTCGGATATGGCACAAGCCCCATGAAACCATGGGCCCCAGTTGACAACAAGGCATCGTACAGGCTGCTGGTAGCTCCGTAATTGAGTGGGATGTGTTCACGTGGCAAGGGCTGAACGGATCGTTGACCAGGCACTGCTCCGTTGAACAGCCTGGTGACCACTTGCATCCCTTCATGGACTTTACGTACTCCTACAATGACGAGACATTCCATCAGGGTAATGCACCGTGTTATCGAGCCCATGTTGTCCAGAATTGGTTCGAGGAGCGTTCTGGAGAGTTTCAACGACTGCTATAGCCACCTCTTTCTCCTGATATGAACCCCGTCGAGCATTTTTGGGACGTGTTGGTGAGGTTCATTCACATCCAAGACATTGAACATAAAAGTAGCAGTTAGCTGTGGGTAGCTGTCCAAAGAACATGGGCCATAATCTCACCACAGGCGATTTTTCCACGACAAGTTGCTGCACTTGGTCAACTTAGAGGAGGGAATTCACAATACTAGACGCAAGGCCATGAATTTTGAGAGGAATAAGAATAATAACGACAACAAATTCATTGCCATGGAGCTAAAAATTTCCACTGCTTTGTCCATTTACGACTAAACCAAACCAAGCTCCATGGCATTACAGCCCCAAAGCCTTTCAACTGTAACCACGTAGGTTAAGTAGACCTCGAATCAGCCCTCAGATCCAGGTAAATATCATTGACATGGCCGTGAGTCGAAGCCGGGTCCTCCGAGTAAGAGGCAGGCTGTTCCCAAACATATGGGATGTATTCGGCTGGATCCCCTTCGTGACGCCAACATTATTATTATTATTATTGTTATTATTATTATTATTATTATTATTATTATTATTATTATTATTATTAACGAATACATCGCAAATCGGAAATATCCCGGTGGCAACGGTCACTTACAGTAGTGTAATGATAAAGTTAACATAATTATCCCACAACGACAAACAAACAAACAAACAAACAAACAAGTGCACAACAAGCATTTCCATGGAAAGGAAATATTAGAAGAAATACTACTAGTTTTACATTCTAAATCCAGCATCATCATATACGAATTCACACTCAACTTAAGTATTTCCAGTGCTTAACACTACGGCTTACAATACTATAGGTTGAGCTTAACATTATAACTGATAATAAAGTGAAGTTAAACCATAGTTACAATTAAAAAACAACAAAAACAAGAGTAGAATAAGCAGTTACATAGAAAGAAAATAAGACAAGAAATACTACTAGTTTAATATT
The DNA here is from genome assembly GCF_040414725.1 of Anabrus simplex. Taxonomy (NCBI): domain Eukaryota; kingdom Metazoa; phylum Arthropoda; class Insecta; order Orthoptera; family Tettigoniidae; genus Anabrus; species Anabrus simplex. The sequence continues at coordinate 1,069,434,167 of NC_090266.1, read as the reverse complement.
CTTAATCCAGCATTATCGTATAAAATTTCATAGTCTACACATTACAATGATAAATCAGTAATGTTAAGAACAAAATTACCCTACAAGAACAACAAAACAGTACATTTTTCTGCTATTTGCTTTACGTCGCACCGACACAGAGAGGTATTATGGCGACGATGGGATAGGAAAGGCTTAGGAGTGGGAAGGAAGCGGCCGTGGCCTTAATTAAAGTACAGCTCCGGCATTTGCCCGGTGTGAAAATGGGAAACCACGGAAAACCATATTCAGCGCTGCCGACAGTGGGGTTCGAACCCACTATCTCCCAGATGCAAGCTCACAGCTACGCGCCCCTAACCGCACGGGAAACTCGCCCGGTAACAAGAGTGCAACAAGCAAATCCATGGAAAGAAAATATTACAACAAATACTACCAGTTTAAGTTATAAATTCTAAATCCATCATACTCATATACAAATTCACACAAACAGTATATCCCAGTGATTAACACTACAGCTTACAATACTATACGTTGAACTTACTACTAGCTTAACATTACAAAGTATAATAAAGTAAAGATAAAAACATTGGTAATTACCCAACAACATGAGTAAAACGAGCAATTCCCTGGAAAGAGAATATCACAAGAAAAACTACTAGTTTCACAATCTAAACCAAGCAGAAAATCACAAATTTAGTGTCCGTAATTTGCAACTCTTACTTTTCACTTTACACTAGCACTAATGTTCTTCTTAAATGACTTGATACCGGAAGGAAATCTATCAAGGACTGCTGCAGGTAATTTATTCCAATCCCTTATGTTCCTGTTTACGAAGGAAAACTCGCCCACGTCCGTATGCTGATTTCTGGCCCTAATTTTATACTTATGATAATTTCTCGATAAGTATGAGGGAGGTTCCAACCTATTTCTAATATTGCTCCAGGCAGCCCTTCCCGTATAGCTCTTATGAAGACCACACAGGCGAGCTCTATTTATTGTACATAGATTCAAGATTTTCCCAATGAATGTTATTCCTCCTATTCCCAGTTACGAAACGCATCGCTCTTCTTTGAACTTTTCCTAAAGAATTTATTAAACCCACCCTGTACGGATCCCAGCACGCATATCAATATTCGAGAATCGGTCTTACCAGGCATTTATAAGCTTTACTTTCTTCAGATTCCTCATAATAAAATGTAACGAGCTCCAGGATTTCTTCACTACCTTCTCCACTTGCTCTGACCAGTATAAGTCTTTTCTAATAGTAACACCTAAGTACTTACAACTATGAACTTCAACAACACTTTCCCCTCCAATTTCGTAATCGCTTTTTCCTGTTATTTTCTTTTTACTGAACCGCAATTTCTTGCTTTTTCCACTGTGGATATTCATTCTATTTTCACGCGCTCATTTTTCAATTGCATTTAAATCCTGCTGAAGCAATAGTTCGTCCTCGTCTGTCGTTATCTCCCGGTATATGACGCAATCATCGGCAAAGAGGCGCACTTCCGATTTTATTCAATCAGGCATATCATTCATGAAAATTATGAAAAGAATTGGTCCAATAAGGCTACACTGAGCCACATCAGACGTAACACTTATTGGGGAAGGTAGCGTTTCTCCCGCGCGCACCCTCTGAGTTTTCCATTGAGTAGTTCTCGTATCAATTTCACATCTCTGATGCCATTGCCCGTACGCGCTAACTTGTTAAGGAGGATGTCATGTAGCACAAGGTCGAATGCCTTAGCAAAATCAGTTACTATTGCGTCAATCCTTGACTCACTGTCGAGCTTATCCGATATATCTTGAGATACGGAACAGAGCTGACTTTCGCAGGAGCCCATGTTGCCCCTTAATTATCATTACAGAAGAGTCCCGTTTTAACCTCAAATAATCTACTATTAATTGCTCCATTTATTTGAATACCATCGACGTCAAACGTACAGGTCTGTGGTTCAAGTCGCTCTTGTCATCCCCTATGTGAACAGGAACTACAATGACCGATTTCCAATCTTCTGAGACCTTCGTATTGTTAAGCGATATATTAAGGATTCTTACTAAATATGATAGAATCGCTGCACCCCCGAGTTTAAGTGCCTCTTCGGAAATAGAGTCTGGCCCACAAGATTTACTAATTCTGAGTTTAGAAATCCTTTACGCAATAATGAAACTTTAATTTAGAAATCATTATCAGTTTTCGGCAAATTGTCCCTGAGTAACTGTGCCGCCGGATTAAAACCTTTCCGTAGTGTTTATTTAGTGCTTCCGCTTTATCTATATCAGTTGTCGCAAATAAATCCCCCCCTATACAAAGAGAGGGAACTCAGTTTTTATCTCCCTTCATTCTTCCTATATATTTTTAAAATGGGTTCCAGGAATTTATATTTTCATTTAGGATATTGTCAAGATATTTCTCTTCAGCCACTTTCTTTCCTGCTAGCAAAAGCTTCACCAAACTTCTATACTCAGCTTTGCACGCATCATTAATGTTTCTACTGTTAAACGCTCTCCTAGTCTTACGTTTAAGCTTTCTAATAATCGCGGTGTAGTACGGTGGATCTGAGTTTTCCCTAATTTTTTTGATGTTCTCCAAAATGTCGTCCATCCCCTTGCCCCTCTTTAACAAATTAGTATAACGCAACCTCAAATAGTTTTAAAAACCTATGGAGTCTCCCCTCGCATAGCACCAAATAGTCTTAGAAATTCCCACATGCCTCGTATTGCAAGTTTCCCAAGAGAGATCGAGCACCACTGCACTGTGGTCACAAATCCTCTGAATTACGTCACAAGATATAACTATCTCATCCGGTCTGACTAGAAAAACATCTAAAAGTGCTCGTTTACATGTGTTCTTTGTAACGACTTGGGAAAAGCCATTACTTCACACTAATAAGTTAACTGCTTCCTGCGATAGGGCCCCCGTAGTCGACCCAGCCCAGTTTACTGACGGTAGGTTTAGATTCCCTGCAAATTTAGCTCTTTTCCGTAGCTTATATTTGCACATGTCAATTCTGAAAGACGAGTGATCGTGGTTAAACCTGATTTCGGCGGGCGATAATCTCCAATAATGACTATATTTTATTTATTGGGTCCATAATTTACCTCCACCCCAATTATTTCCCAGTCATCGAGAAAACATTTTAACGTACCGTTTAGCTCTGACCTACCAGAAATGAAAATTCCCCCTCCTTTCGACCCTTTATTCCGTCTAAACGTTAGAAATTTTGACCTGAATATTTCTGAATTATATATAACAGCCCATAGCCAACTTTCCGTTCGCATAATTATATCAGGGTCACTCTCATCAACTAAGTTTGTGACTTTATTACCAACTAGCGAATGTACCCGTGCTTCGCTACGGTATTCTACATTGTATTCGAATATCGAAGTAAATAGTGTGCATGCAGTAAATAAGATTGTTTTAAAATTGCATGTCTCTTAGCGTTATCCGAGAAAGAGCATGGGGAGGTCCCCGTACGTTGTTTCCAGTGTAAAGTGTTTGTTATGGATTTGTGATATAACGGCAGCCTCACTTGCCTACTGCCATTCACAATCGAGTTGGGAAGTTTACATTATAATTGCAGGCCCCATTGCCTACTATGCGGACAGAATCGATTTGGTGAGTTTTCGTTAAAATGGCAGCCCCCCTTTCCTACTTCCAGACAGATTACAGTTTTTATTATAATGGCAGGCAATTACCCTACTATCACTCGAAATTGAGTTGTGCAGTTATCATTATAATGCCAGGCCCATTTTCCTACTGCCAGCCAGCTTACTGCCAGTCACACCAAGTTGGTGAGTTTCCATCAAAATAGCAGGCCACTATGCCTAATGCCGGTCACATTTTAGATGAGGACATTTCTTTATAATGGCGGGCACCCTTGCCTAATGCCAAATACAATCGGGTAGGGGAGTTTTAAAGAAAACTGCATGCTCACTTGCCTACTGCAAGTCAAATCGAGAAGTGAACCATTCATTACAATTTTAGGCCTTCCTTACTAATGACAGTTACACAGGAGTTGGAAAAGGAACCCTTTCCTACTGCCAGTCAAAGTCGTTGGGGGGAGTACTGATTACAATAGCAGATCCACCCTTTCTCGATCGCTACAAATCGACATCAGTGAATATATATAGATCGACATATGAAAGTATATGCGTGTTTACAATATTGAAGACCTTCATTTACAGATTAACTGCTACTAAACGTACGTCATATCGACAAAGGATTATACCATAAGACACGCCGGATTTAGTGGCCTAAATGGCTGGTTCTATGATATGTCGTCTATTCTTGGGTCAGATTGAGTTCGAAACGTGGAACAGGGTAAAGTGTTTGTACGATTATCTCACATTACATTACTTTTCGGATAATTATGTGACAGCTACATACATAGCATTTGGCTCATATGTGGCTACTGGGTGGGCCAAATTTCGTGAAGGGTTTGATGATTCTGTATTTCATATTAGTAATTGAAAGTATGAATTATGCATGTGAAAATTCCAAATTGACTTAACATCGATTAATAGAGAAAAATCAAACGTAAAAGGGATACAGATACGGCAAAAAGTCATAAGACCAAGGTTGTAGATCATTCCAAATTGAACGAATATTGTGCAATCCGTTATGTGATAGGAATTTCCGAAGGTCTGCACCATCATTAAAATTGCCTGCATATTTCTATATTCTTCGCGGATAAAAAGTGAAAAATTTAATGATCTAGGATGTTTTCCGTTCGTTACAGGCTAAAACGTATAATTTTTTCAAATTTCTATTATCTTCTTTTTCTTCTGGCAGATTATGCCGCAATCTGGATTTTGGGCGAGGCGGGTAAAAATTAGGACTTTCAGGAAACTAAACCAAAAATTATGGAGATGGTCATTATTACCCCTTAAACGGAAAGCTGTACGAAAATTTCGCCAAAATAGTCAGTGTAGAGGCACACAGTCGTTACGATTTGATTTATATAGATAAGGAATCTGCTCCATGTAAAACACCTTTTGGGCTATGTCCGCTGGACTTAACCTGCAAAACTGACCATTCATGATATCTCCGTTATTAATCCTCCTTACGAAAAAATGCACATGAAGAAAAAGTTTTAGAGGTGGAATTCCATCACGTTTGGTCGATTTCCAGTACGGTTGGTCTTGTTCTGTATATATTGTGGAAGAGTAAAATCACCATATCGGTTCCCTATAAACCGCCAGTCCATTCCGGAACATGAAATATTATTTACGTTTAAAACCTACCTTTGGACAGGTGGATGCTAAATATAAATTTTGGTTCGAATGTCTTCAGTAGTTTTCAAGTTGTAAGGAATACGCTTTACACGCACCCCTCGTGAGTTAAGTCCGATGGGACTTGTACCGGAAAACGGTCCGTTAATGATGTCTGCCTTATTAGTCCTCGTATCGAAATGATGCACATGAGAAAAAAAGGTTTAGAAATTAATTTCTACCAAGGCAGGTAGATTTAAATTAACGTTGGTTGTGTATATTTTGTGGAAGTGCAAAATCACTGTTTCGGTTTCGTATAAACCCCCAGTCAGTTCAGGGATTTAGAAACAATATTTGCCCTAAAACCTATCAAGGACAGGTGTATTCTAAATATGAGTCTTGGTGGAAATACATCCAGTAGTTTGTAGCACTCGCGTACATACGGCGTAATTAAGGAAGAAAATAATACAGTTAAGAAAGTTGAAAGTAATAGAAAATGGATTATAACTGAGGACAGTCTGATAACGACAAGTATGTAAATGCCAAGTTAATGTATTGGAAAATCAAATGCCCCTCAATAAATTATGCTAGTGTGAGTTATGGATATAATAAAGCGGTAACAGAGGAGAAATTTAGGTCCAGTGATTCCTAGGTAAACAAATAATAAGAAGATGACTAATGGTGTTATTACTTAATCTATTCGAGGGCGGTTATAATATCCAACGATATTCCGCCAATATCCCGCAGATAGGCCGATTGACGCCTCTCTTGCCTTCTACCCAAGGAACAACCACGAATTTAAAAGCATGATGAGGAAAATGGCAATACGTTACTTCCCTGCCGGCATGCAGTCAAAGACGTTGCCATGGTAACCTGTAGGTTCGTTGTCGGTCTGTCGGTCACTCAATGCAGAGCATGATACCAGCGGAAAGTTGTAAATTTCTCCGTCATGTGAAGAGTAAGGTAAATTGTGAACATAACGAAAGTTGTTTATAATGAAGAGACGCTTCATGTACGGTAAACGAAGTTTACATAAAATCAATAGTATAAGAGAAAATGGGGAAAAACCATTCTGGCTTTCCTATAAACCCCCGTCTCTTCAAGGATTTTAAAATGATATGCATATTGAAACCTTCCCCGGTATGAGTATACTCTAAATGTGAAGTTTGGTTGAGATCTATTCAGCCGTTTCGACGTGATTGTGGAAAAACCATTCTGGTTTTCCTATAAAACCCCCGTCTTTTGAAAGATTTTGAAATGATATGCATATCAAAACCTTCCCCGGGATGAGGATACTCTAAATATGAAGTTTGGTTGAGATCTATCCAGCCGTTTCCACGTGATGGTGGAAAAACCATTCTGGTTTTTTTATAAACCCCCGTGTATTCAAAGATTTTAAAATGATATGTATATTGAAACCTTCCCCGGGATAAGTATACTCTAAATATGAAGTTTGGTTGAGATCTATCCAGCCGTTTCGACGTGATGGTGGAAAAACCATTCTGGTTTTCCTATAAACCCCCCGTGTATTCAAAGATTTTAAAATGATATGTATATGGAAACCTTCCCCGGGATGAGTATACTCTAAATATGAAGTTTGGTTGAGATCTATCCAGCCGTTTCGAGGTGATGGTGGAACAGACAAACAAACAGCCAGACAAACAGACAGACAAACAGACAAACAGACAAACAGACAAACAAACAGACACGGAACGTAAAAACCACCGATTCGGTCTTGAGTTGACCTAAAACGGATAAATATCTGAAAAATTGGCAAAACAAAAGAAATTACAGACAGCGGACACCCTACAATTTTATTTATATAGACTAGCGAATGTACCCGTGCTTTGCTACGGTACTCTACATTGTATTCGAATATCGAAGTAAATAGTGTACATGCAGTAAATAAGATTGTTTTAAAATTGCATGTCTCTTAGCGTTATCCGAGAAAGAGCATGGAGAGGTCCCCGTACGTTGTTTCCAATGTAAAGTGTTTGTTACGGATTTGTGATATAACGGCAGGCTCACTTGCCTACTGCCATTCACAATCGAGGTGGGAAGTTTACATTATAATTGCAGGCCCCATTGCCTACTACGCGGACAGAATCGATTTGGGGAGTTTCCGTTAAAATGGAAGCCCCCCTTTCCTACTTCCAGACAGATTACAGTTGAGGAGTTTTTATTAGAATGGCAGGCAATTACCGTACTATCACTCGAAATTGAGTTGTGCAGTTATCATTATAATGCCAGGCCCATTTTCCTACTGCCAGCCAGCTTACTGCCAGTCACACCAAGTTGGTGAGTTTCCATCAAATTAGCAGGCCACTATGCCTAATGCCAGTCACATTTTAGATGAGGACATTTCTTTATAATGGCGGGCACCCTTGCCTACTGCCAAACACAATCGGGTAGGGGAGTTTTACACAAAACTGCATGCTCACTTGCCTACTGCAAGTCAAATCGAGAAGTGAACCATTCATTACAATTTTAGGCCTTCCTTACTAATGACAGTTACACAGGAGTTGGAAAAGGAACCCTTTCCTACTGCCAGTCAAAGTCGTTGGGGGGAGTACTGATTACAATAGCAGATCCACCCTTTCTCGATCGCTACAAATCGACATCAGTGAATATATATAGATCGACATATGAAAGTATATGCGTGTTTACAATATTGAAGACCTTCATTTACAGATTAACTGCTACTAAACGTACGTCATATCGACAAAGGATTATACCATAAGACACGCCGGATTTAGTGGCCTAAATGGCTGGTTCTATGATATGTCGTCTATTCTTGGGTCAGATTGAGTTCGAAACGTGGAACAGGGTAAAGTGTTTGTACGATTATCTCACATTACATTACTTTTCGGATAATTATGTGACAGCTACATACATAGCATTTGGCTCATATGTGGCTACTGGGTGGGCCAAATTTCGTGAAGGGTTTGATGATTCTGTATTTCATATTAGTAATTGAAAGTATGAATTATGCATGTGAAAATTCCAAATTGACTTAACATCGATTAATAGAGAAAAATCAAACGTAAAAGGGATACAGATACGGCAAAAGTCATAAGACCAAGGTTGTAGATCATTCCAAATTGAACGGAGATTGTGCAATCCGTTATGTGATAGGAATTTCCGAAGGTGTGCACCATCATTAAAATTGCCTGCATATTTCGATATTCTTCGCGGATAAAAAGTGAAAAATTTAATGATCTTGGTAGTTTTCCGTACATTACAGGGTAAAACGTATAATTTTTTCAAATTTCAATTATCTTCTTTTTCTTCTGGCAGATTATGCCGCAATCTAGATTTTGGGCGAGGCGGGTAAAAATTAGGACTATCAGGAAACTAAACCAAAAAATTATGCAGATGGTCATTATTACCCCTTAAACGGAAAGCTGTACGAAAATTTCGCCAAAATAGTCAGTCTAGAGGCACACAGTCGTTACGATTTGATTTATATAGATCAGGAATCTGCTTCATGTAAAACACCTTTTGGGCTATGTCCGCTGTACTTACCCTGCAAAACTGACCATTCATGATATCTCCTTTATTAATCCTCCTGACGAAAAAATGCACATGAAAAAAAGGTTTAGAGATGGAATTCCATCACGTTTGTTCGATTTCCAGTCAGGTTGGTCTTGTTCTGTATATATTGTGGAAGAGTAAAATCACCATTTCGGTTCCCTATAAACCGCCAGTCCATTCCGGAACATGAAATGTTATTTACGTTTAAACAGGTGGATGCTATAAATAAATTTTGGTTCGAATGTCTTCAGTAGTTTTCAAGTTGAAAGGAATACGCTTTACACGCACCCGCTCGTGAGTTAAGTCCGATGGGACTTGTACAGAAAAACGGTCCGTTAATGATATCTCCCTTATTAATCCTCGTATCGAAATGATGCACATGAGAAAAAAGCTTTAGAAATTAATTTCTACCATGGTAGGTAGATTTCCATTAAGTTTGGTTGTGTATATTTTGTGGAAGTGCAAAATCACTGCTTCGGTTTCGTATAAACCCCCAGTCAGTTCAGGGATTTAGAAACAATATTTGCCCTAAAACCTATCAAGGACAGGTGTATTCTAAATACGAATCTTGGTGGAAATACATCCAGTAGTTTGTAGCACTCGCGTACATACGGCGTAATTAAGGAAGAAAATCATACAGTTAAGAAAGTTGAAACTAATAGAAAATGGATTATAACTGAGGACAGCCGGATAACGACAAATATGTAAATGCCAAGTGAATGTATTGGAAAATCAAATGCCCCTCAATAAATTATGCTAGTGTGAGTTATGGATATAATAAAGCGGTAACAGAGGAGAAATTTAGGTCCAATGATTCTTAGGTAAATAAATAATAAGAAGATGACTAATGGTGTTATTACTTAATCTATTCGAGAGCGGTTATAACCTCCAACGATATTCCGCCAATATCCCGCAGATGGGCCGATTGACGCCTCTCTTGCCATCTACCCAAGGAACAACCACGAATTTAAAAGCATGATGAGGAAAATGGCAATACGTTACTTCCCTACTGGCATGCAGTCAGAGACGTTGCCATGGTAACTTGTAGGTTCGTTGTCGGTCTGTCGGTCACTAAATGCAGAGCATGATACCAGCAGAAAATTGTAAATTTCTCCGTCATGTGAAGAGTAAGGTAAATTATGAACATAACGAAAGTTGTTTATAATGAAGAGACGTTTCACGTACGGTAAACGAAGTTTGCAGAAAATCAATAGTATAAGATAAAATGGTTGGAAAACCATTCAGGTTTTCCTATAAACCCCCCGTCTATTGAAAGGTTTTAAAATGATATGCATATCGAAACCTTCCACGGGATGAGTATACTCTAAATATGAAGTTTGGTTGAGATCTATCCAGCCGTTTCGACGTGATGGTGGAACAGACAAACAGACACGAAACGTAAAAACCACCGATTCGGTCTTGAGTTGACCTAAAACGGATAAATATCTGAAAAATTGGCAAAACAAAAGAAATTACAGACAGCGGACCCCTACAATTTTATTTATATAGATACGTCCGCAGTTTACCTGCAACAATTAAAGAAATTTACCCGATCCGGTATCATTGCCTCTCGCAATATCCTGTTTGTGGCCCCGTTGTCGTTGTAGCTGCATCGAATCTGCTCCCTTCGTGGATCGTCATTCGACTGCCCGTTCTGCACCGTCATCGGTTTGGATGGATAAGGACTCGGTAACCCTCGAAAAGAGTTCACCTAGTCTCGCCACTCCTCGCTGGTTCAGATGAAGTCCGTCCCTGCTACAGTCCCTGTCGTCGATCCAACTGCTGCCGTCTACAAAGAGTGATCTGGAACATCCGGCCACCCACTGAAGCTCTTCGTTCAATCGGCCAATCCTCTTTCATGATACATCTGGTGTCCTTAGCATACCACTAATTACAACATTTGCCTTCGGGTACTGTTTCTTCGTCGAGTTCACTAGATCATAATATCCCCCATTATATATTCAGTCCGTTGCCTTTTAAAATCATTAGTTGCGAGAATAACTACTTTCTCATTCCCGCCACACTCGTCCTCTATTTTCCTGTTCAACTGTTCCGCTCGAATTCCGTTCATGCACATCAATTTCACTGACCTTTTTTCCTGTCCTATATGCCGCACGATAGCTTCGCCTATCAACATACAATTTACAGGTTTCATATTCTCCACAGATGAATGAGTGCCTACATTTCTCATATACATTTCCTGTAACTTCTTTTGTAGCTCCGCAATCATGTATTTGCTTCATTTAATTCCTGTTGTAGTTCGTCAATTTTGCTTTGTCGCTAGTCACATTCCCGTTCATGAAACACTTGCTACATGCCATCCTTTCATTATCACTGTCTATTGCCTGTAGCTTACCACACTTGAAATGAAACCACATTCCACACGTATCATACCTAGCACGAGATCTTAAGTTCCTCTTACACCTCATACACTCGACGTTCACGTTCACTACCTCTTCTGAAGCTGGTTGAACAGGGCCAGGGTTTAACTCCAAGCCTCCTATAACAAGTAGTGTGGTAATGAGTGCCAACGATACAACACTCCTCGAGTAACTGCCTGTTGCAGGTCCGCATTCAAGCAGGCACTCCACAGCCCCCTGCCTGCTTGCCCATGTCCCGAATGGTGCTCTCCAAGCTGATAAGGAACTGCCCATCGCTGCATAAACACTTCTGTTCCCTTCAACAGTCCGTATAATTTCTGAATTATTTCTTTAAAAATTGAGGCACCTCACTCAGCTACAGTCCACCTCCGTAGTGTAAAGGTCAACTGCCACCCTCGGAGATCTGAGTTCGATTACAGATATTGACAGAGATTTAACAATAGGTGGATATACTCGCTACTGTGTATATCTGTGGCGGTTCGTTGAGGGGTGTGTTGTATGTAGATGTATTAAGATGAACACAAACGCCCAGTCTCTGAACCAGTGGAATTAAATCAAGCACAGTTACAATCCCCAGTCTAGACGAAAATCGAACCCTAGCACTCTGAAAGAGGGGGCGGTACTCTGACTCTTCAGCCAAAGAATTCGAACATTGGTAACTTTGTACGTACTCTGTTTCTGTAAATATAATGGATTCAAAGTGATTAGCTTTAATTGTTTAATTATTTAATAGTTTAATTCAAACAACTCAATCAGTTGCACTGTATTCTTACTTCATTGTATTAATAATGCTATTGTATTTATGTCCCACTAACTACTTTTTCGGTGCCGGAATTTCGTCCCGCAGGAGTTCCTTTTCGTGCCAGTAAGTCTACCGACACTAGGCAGACGCATTTGAGCACTTTCAAATACCACCGAACTGAGCCAGAAACGAAACTGCCAAGTTGGGCTCAGAAGACCAGTGCCTCAACCATCTGAGCCACTCTGCCCGGCTTACTTCATTGTACGTTAAACTCGGCGTGGGATGTATTCCTGCAAGCTAAGCTCATTGCAGTTCCAATGCATTAAAACGTGTATTCATTGTAGGTCACGATAATTTGTAAACTTATTGCGATCTCTGACACGTCGTTATATTCTTAGAATACGTCATAGCAATAAAATACTCAGTTCAAAATATGTTGTGTTTAGTACGAAGGAACATTGAAAGAACCCCTGAAAGTTAATGACTCCTAAACATGTCCATGTAAAATATCCTCCTCATTATAAGGAGGATAATAATGGGACGTTACAAAAGGTCTGTTGTTAAATAAACGGCTCCTCTTTTAAATTCCTTTCAAGCGGATAGACAATTCAAAATCACATGACCCACATTTCTGCTGCAATACGGCTTCCTTCGAAGCAGGATACGATCGAAACTCTTTCATGCAAGACCTAATTCCGAAGAGTACTTTCGTGCCTTTAACTTGTGAGTACACAGAAATCGTTGACATAACCTGCATTGATTCTCCAATGACGAGCGACCTGAATATTAGAGTAACCCAAAATGAGAGGATATTATCCGTTCCCTTTCATGATGTTTACGAATAGAATCACTGATATTTGATGAATTTTGAAAATGGGAAAGAGGATAAGGAAATGCCCATCGCTGCACAAACACGTCTGCTCCCCTCAAGAGTACCTATAATTTCTGAATTATTTCTTTCAAAATTGAGACACTTCACTGAGCTACAGTCCACCTCCGTAGTGTAAAGGTCAACTTTATTAGCTCCCAACCTCCGATAACTGTGTTCGATTCCAGATATTTCCGTTGATTTAACAATGGCAGGGTACATGCAGCTCACCTCCATTGGGGTATTCCTGAAAAGAGCTCCACCATCTCGGGATGAGGACACGAACTTATTTAATATTGAACTACATAACCGGGGTAGAATTTTCAACTTTTTCAAGAGCTAGTGAATCCTTGCAGAGTTGACGTCCGAAACTAACAAAAGGAACAATTTTTTGAATGTGGGCATCCATTACGTACAGTGCATTTAGTCATAATAATGAATTTGCAACTGCAGAGAACTGCTGAAAGGGCAAGGATAAAATTAGTGGTGAGTATAATTTTCTGTAAAGATATGAAAACAATGGAATAAAGACCGTCATATCGTATTGGTTATAGAATTGTGCAGAAATTTCACAGAGTTGTCGAGTGTAATTTATTTACGGTTAAAAGATTAGTGATGAGTAGGGGTGGTGAATAATCGCAAATGCGATAAAGAACGAAATGCTCATAAAGTCTTGTGCTCTTGTATTCTTGTTTTACACGACCTTTAAACAATTTTTCAGTGTATTTTAAAAAAGCGAAATAATGCGAAATTGACTCAAAATAAGGAAATTTTACCAAATGCGAATTCCAAGATTTTTTAAAATAAAACCTTTTTATTTATTTATTTTCTTCTGGAAACTTCAACTGAGGAGTTTGAACACCCTTGGATGGAATGTTTATTAAGGATTAGATGGAGATGTTAATTTAGAATTAATGTCACAAGTAAACCATTTTGTATGGAAATTGAAAATGGCTTTCTTACATTGTAGAAAATTGAAAAGTGAATACATTAAATTTCTCGAGGAAAGTTATCCACATCTTGCAGCAGTAATATTTCCTTAAATCGTGCTAACACACTGGAGTTCATGGTTTCAGTCTGTATAATATATGCTAACAACTATTTAATTGCTTTAAAATATGTTTTCAATCCCTGGATGAACATTTGTTAAACTGCAGTTCTTCATCCCTCCTAAATATTTGTAATGATGAATGTCATTATTTTGAAGTACAGTGGCAGGCTAAATTTGTAACTCGGTCTCACTCACAGTAAGTAAATTAATTACACATTTGGAGGGCTCTTCCTTTGATTTTGCACATAAGCTGTGTGATGAGTTGTTAACTGTGCTGAAAACGTGTACAGGAGGGTTTTCACCCATAGATACGTTGCAATACATGGAGTCAATTTCGAATGGAAGTGTAAATAGCGAAATGAAAAAAATGGATTGTTTGCTCAAGTGCAGCAAAACGTTGAGCAGTCTCATGGTAGAAAAAGCGACAATTTTCTTCCAAAACGTTGGCGAGCTTTCTTAATCATGCCACTGTTGGCCAAGTATTGTCAACAGATCTGATGCATTTAAGTTAAAGTAAAAGCAAAATTCCCGTTTATCTGGATGTTGATATGGATAGTTTTATTAATGAATATTCATATTTTTATTCCTAACTGGTACAAATTATGCAGGTAAGTAAAGGAGTAGACTGCCTGCAAATACTGTTGGCAGTGAAGTTCAAATACCCCGAGTTCGCCTAAGTAGTTCTGCAATGTTATCTGGTCTTGTACTAACAGCGTAAATGCTGAAAAATATTTCAGCAAACTCAATTTCGTTGTAAGTGAACAGGAGAGCACGAATAACAGAACACGATATTGTGGTATGTTCTATGATTTCATTCAACAGTGCTGATTATTCATGAACTTGCATGACTTGAGTTTCTTGTGTATCTTCACTTCATTATTCTAGTTTCACACCAGTAGAAATCTTCTTTTCTTCTTTCGCGTGTTATGCTTTTGGCCGTATCGATTGTTCCTTTCCTCTGTGTTACTTTATCCTATATTAATTTAAAATAAATTCACAATCTACTTTATAGATTTTTATCTCACTAGTAACCTTCTGCAAACGTGATTTTAATTTTACATTTATGTTATTTCAAAAGATATTACTCTTTTAGCAGTGTTATTCCATATTATATTTTTTCCAAAATTCTATAAAATGTTAAATTGCTAATGTATAAACGCCAAAAAATGCTAAATGGTCAAATCAAATTGCTAAATTTCTGATTTCAAAATGATAATGTCACCAACCCTATTGATGAGTAACATTATGTGTAAAGAAAAGGAAGAAGGAAGGCAAAATGATTAAATAAATAAAACAAAGGAAGGAGGGAAGGAAGGAAGGAAGGAAGGAAGGAAGGAAGGAAGGAAGGAAGGAAGGGTATACCCAATCACTACGCCTTCTGAAGAACCTTCTATGTGTCCGCTACGTACTACGTGTCTGATTTGCCTCAATGTTTTCCATTAATATTCATCCGTATTCTTAGTGCCCGGTACGGAATCGACTAAGGACTGATTGGCGGTAGTGAGGTGTGATTACATTGTATTGTTGAGCTGGTAGCGATCAGTGTTCTAATATTTAATTGGTATTGCAATTGTTCCTGCAGTGTTAACCATGTACATTAATAGTTTACGTAGAATGTTGTACATTAATTTGCAGCTTTGAAAAGTTTCCATTAGAGTACCTACTAAACGGTTGTTCGAGTTCTCTTAAAGTACTCTACGAGTAGGGTGTGTCGCTTAAGTGCGGTCAGTATCCAGTATTCGGGAGATAGTAGGTCTATTTACTTTATTTTTATTTATTTTATTAATGCATTTCTGTACATGGCGGGGCTCAGGCTATGAAGCCTGCTATTATGCCAAACCATATAATTGTACACCTGTGTAAACAGAACATTATAACTACTTCAAATTAAAAATTAGTTTAATATAATTTAAAATTAACGTGAAATGTAATTTAATAATTTGTTTTTAACATTTTAAAATTAATTTACGAACCCCACTGTCGGCAGCCCTGAAGATGGTTTTCTATGGTTTCCCAATTTCACACCAGGCAAATGCTGGGGCTATACCTTAATTAAGGCCACGGCCACTTCCTTCCCACTCCTAGCCCTTTACTGTCCCATCATCGCCATAAGACCTGTCTGTGTCGGTACGACGTAAAGCAACTTGCAAAGAAAAAAAAACAATAAGAGTAGGGGCTGTGCTCATGCTTATGTAAAATGTTGGAATCCATATTTGAAAGTGGGTGGCTTGTGACAAACAAAAAGTTGATCTAGAGGTGATGAACATCTTGGTCCTTGCATTTCCTAGACTCTGCGGTTATTGTATCTGATCAGCTGCGATAAAAACAATTTAGCGTCTAAATTTTAATGATTTTTATGGTACTTTAATTTGTCTTGTAGCACATTAGAGGCTTACATTATCCTACTCCACAGTTTCCCGTTCATTCTCTGTGTAATAACCTGTGTTACTGAGGAGTCCCTTCTCAACTGTTGTTCTCCTTTCCTGGCCTTTTCCCAGGTAGTTGAGGTCAGCGCTTCGGCCGGATGCCTTTACTGACGACAAGCTTAAGTGGGGGGATGTATTCACTATTGCCTGTTTCTGTGGTGGTTGGGAATTAATCATAATCGAATCTTCTACGCTGAATATTCAGCCAAAGAACCGAAGTAACTTTCTTCGGCTTATCTCAGATATTTATGAGGTCACTGGATCTAAATTGACTCATTTTGGTTTTTGGCCAAGGAATTAAGCCCGGGAGCCCTTCTGGACGCCACGTGATATTTAGGTGAAAATTTCATTCCAGGATTGTAAAGGATTCGATCACCAGCCCTCCAGTTGGAAAGTCGATATCTGCTCCAGTATGCTCATCACTAATTAACACGACAGTTACAAAACCGCGACATCGTTATAAGAATTATAAAAACGAGAAATGTACTAGTAATAAGCTATATTCTACTTATCTGCAGTTACAATTTATTTTACAATTTGTGTTACGATGCACAGACACATATAGGCCTTATGGCGACGATGGGATAGGAAAGGCTTAGGAGTGGGAAGCAAGCGGCCATGTACTTAATTAAGGTACAACCCCAGCATTAGCCTGGTGTGAAATTGGGAAACCATAGAAAAGCATCTTCAGGGCTGCTGACAGTGGGGCTCGAACCCACTATCTTACGGATGCAAGCTCACAGCTGCGCACCCCTAGTCACACGGCCAACTCGTCCGGTATTTACTGAACCCTTTGGTCCACTATGAAGGATACCTACCTTCCTTACCTATCAGCAAAATTTCATGAGCTCTGTCTCTTGGTCGTATCGGGTTCTTCGTCACTTGCTGAGGTAAAAGGTAGGGTTCAGTAACTCTAATCTACCTACTCAAATGAAAGGTCCGTTTAAAAATATTCCTATTTATTCGAGTAATCTCTGAAGAATTAATCATTTATCATCGGTATCATTGGGATCCAATCGTGTCCACTGGACACCAAATCATTTTACACAGAAGGTCAGAACACTGGTGTGAGCCTTTGACATAACTGCCTGATTGGCATCCTTACTAGGAACCATTGTCTCAATTATTACTTAAAGAAAAGAAAGTCTGGAAATCCTTAAATTTGGCTTCCATGTGAAGCTACATGTACCATCATAGTGATTCTTTATGGTCCAGTCCTCGTAACACGAACTCTGGACTGTGGGTATAATTAAGGCAGTCCACTCGGTGTGTGCCACACAGTGGTTATGCGGGATGAACACTTAATTGAATCGATTGGACCTGCAACTATGTCATGGACCGACACCTAAACTTCTAAGTTAATTTAAAGTCATTGTGGATGATGACCGCAAGGAAAATGATGCTACAGTGGCATATGGCCCTACTCTAAGTCACTGAGGTTGATGACCCCATGACCATCCAAGTTTCTAAACTGAAGGCTAAACACAATTAAGTTACATCGGTTGATGACCAAAGTTTCCACTTTACTAACCCCAGCGCATTTACTGCTCAATCAATCAAAGTCAAAGAATGCAACAACAACTATGCTCACAATACTTTGTGGCAGTAAAATCCATTACCTTCGGATATGTCCCATTAATCGTTACGTTAACATTTACATATTCCACAGAAAAAATAAATTAAGATTTACAGAATCTTATTTCAAAATACGTTTCCACTGAATTTAATAATTAAATAAATTTAAATGATTTCATGGAAATCCTAATGAACAACAAATTCTATCTCCGCGGACGAATGGTTTCTTTCACAAGTCCCTACACAAGTCTTGACGTAATTCATTTTTAATCATGTTGGATGTATATCGTCGGTTGTTTATCCCTGTAGCTGGAAAAATTTACATCATTATTTCCAGTATTTACCTTATTTCGTGACATCACACTTTAATTTAATCTAATACTAACCATTATTACTACTTTTATAACCCTGATCATTAAGTACAAAACCATAAGTAACTCGCCGTACAATGTAAACCGATTACGATGTCATATCTTGTCATAACATTTCCGTGAAGCTTTGTGCGCCCCTCACAAACAAAACAGTCATCATTACCATCTCTCTATACTTTGGGCAACCCTGAAATTGGCTAACCTCGGTCACTATACTCTAACTTTAGGGTTTCAAATGTACGTTACAATCTCCATTAAACAAATTTACAGTATCTAATAACACACACGTTATTCCCAGATGAAAATTTAATGTAGATTCCGTAATTATTAATATCCACTGCCAAGAAATGCGATCTCAATTCTAACACACTACCCAAATCCCGTTATTCTCGAGCTGCGAACTCCTATCAGCTGACGGCCTTGAGACACAAACGACCCTCGCTCCGCTGTGATATAAATAATCTGTTTCGTCTTGCCTGACTGGCCTCTCAGAATGAAAGCTTTAACTTCGCCGACATAATTAAACAAATACGATATTTCTGACTAGCAAAATGCACATAGATTATACTTAAACATGCCCTACAATAATTGTACACGTCGCAAATTAATACCGGCGTCGATTCTCCAGTTCTACACTCCATCCCAAACATTACACAAAATCTCCCTCGGGCTTATATTTATTTATTTATTTATTTATTTATTTATTTATTTATTTATTTATTTATTTATTTATTGTGTTATATGTTTGCATATTGTGAATTTAGTGCTGTTGATTTCTGCAGTTATGATCCTCACAACGAATGAGAAGGAATTATCGTGAAATATTATTTCCGATCATACGGAGTGGGGTGTCAGAATGGACCGAGTTTTCCTGAGTACGAGGAGCCACTTAATATGGAGACACTAAATAATAGTACACTGTTGACCAGTTCCAAAAAAAAGGGATCGATATTATGTCAACGAAAGGGGTCAACAAGCACCCTAGAACAGTCATCGCAAACGAGAATCATGGACGAATTCTCCAGCTGGTTTTACAATCCCCCAAAGCGTAGGCTTCGATGAACCTAGCTGAAACTCGGTTTGAGCGACAGGTCTCTTCGGCGGATGTTTAAAGAGCTGGGTGTATTTGGATACCGCGTTCAAATTGCTCAGTATCTAACAGAAAGGTACGAGTGAGCCTGATTGCAACATTGCAGCCGAGTGTTGTCCATGATATATGAGGATTCAGACTTCCACAGCAACATATAGTTTTCAGATGAAAGGCATATTCACCTTGATGGCGTCATCAACCATCAAACAACTGGTTTTCTTCAGGATTTGAACGGCCTGATGTCGTTATACAGAAACCACTACACAGTGCCTGGGTTTCTATTTGGTGCGCCGTTTCTGCTCAAGGAAATTTGGACCCTTATTCAGTCGAGGATACTCCACAGAATCCAAAGACAATGAACCAGCTCATATGATTATCCAATTCTTGCAGGATTTGCCCTTTTATTGTCGCGGCAGAACCGTATCCCTCCGCCGACAATGCACGTAGAAAGATTGGGGCACAGTCCACGTCACAAGGGAGTCACCCTTATGCAACGAAACTTAGGAAATTGCCTAATTTCTCATGGAATTCCATGCCCGTACCCTTCCTTGTCCCTGGATCTGACGGAGCCAGATACCTACATATGGAGTTAGTTGAAAGAATCAGGTTCCAAGACGAGTGACACACCTACAAATATTTCCGAGTTACGCGAGAAGATGATGCCATTTTCTTTAGCCTTATTGCAACCTCCCCTAACCATAGAACCACCAATAGTTGCGCTTGCGACGCAATATAATATCACTAAAATGTTAACGTCACATACGCGGCGCTTAGTACATGCATTCGCTTAATCACATATAACATAATTTATCTTACACTTACGCTATGATAGCAAGTAAGAAATTGTAGACAAAGCTTCAATTATTTCGTCACATATTTCTCACTAGCCGGAAATGACTCGGTCAAGGCCAGGATAAGTATAAATTCAGCTGATTTTTCCTCATCCCCCCGTGGTCACAGTTGCTATGCAACTTCGCGCTCGCCCGCTGTTGCTGTTAGTTTCTGCAAATTCCTTTCGTTATCTTTCAACCGATTATTGAGTTTATTTTTATATTGTTTATTTGGAAGTATAATATTGGGGTGCATCACTTCTGGAAACCGATGAGGCCTGCCAGAAAAAGAAAACTCTCAGGGAATGATTACGAGCAGTGCTCGGCGGATGACGAAACTGTGTTCCGCCCGGAACTTTTAATTCCTTCTTTGTTTTTGTTCCTGTGTTTACCTTTGAGAACTTAATATTTTTCAAACTAGATGAAATTTGCGTGTTTTTATATAGCGATTTTAAAAATGAGTTTTTATCGTTAACGGTGAAGTTGAAAATATGAAAAACAAAAATTCATGTTTTTTGAAAATTTTGATTGCCTGATAACTGCCAGAAAAGTAAGTAAATTATCTAATACCTTTATGATCATGTTTAATACAGTTTTCTGAGTAATATGGTGTGCTGCATGTCTAACGTTTCTCTATCTAAGCGTGATGAAATTTGTTTAAAATAAAAATGTGCAATGCACAGGTAAATGGAAAAACACTCTGCTCTTCTAGGATTAATCAACATGTTCAAACATATTCAGAAACGTTACGAACAATATTTGGCACGCGATGGTACAAATTCTGAACCCATATCCTACGAATGCATGTATATCTCAGAATCACAAACATTTTAGTTAACAAGTTTTGCACCGGACGAATTGGCCGTGCGGTTAGGTGCGCGCAGCTGTGAGCTCGCATCCGGGAGATAGTGGGTTCGAATCCCACTCTCGGCAGCCCCGAACATAGTTTTCCGTTGCTTCCCATTTTCACACCAGGCAAATACTGGGGTTGTAACTTAATTAAGTAAGGCCACGGTCGCTTCCTTCCCATTCCTAGGCCTTTCCTGTACCATCGTCGCCATAATACCTATCTGTGTCGGTGCGACGTAAACCAAATAGCAAAAAAAAAAAACAAGTTTTGTGATTACGCCCCTCATAGCGTCGTTTTTCCGCGTACGGTATATGTGGCTATAGATAAATATATATACGTTTAAGAATCACAATAGCACAACGGCTTCCATGGATAACCGTGAGTTTGAAAATAAAAATAATGATCAAATTATTATCCAACGCTGTATTGTCAAAGGTGGCATCCAGTTGAGGACAACCTAGGATCTGCTTGCAAACGCTTCATCTTCATCAAAATTTAACCGAATGCCTTGCATTCCGTATCGCCTATCAACACCTGCATCTATGAAATCTTTGTATGTAAGAATGACGGAAGGTTCATCACAAAATCTTTAATTAGAACTATGTAGGTGTCGGAGATATGTAGGATCTATAACTCGAATAGGCCTACCTGGACGTTCTCAGTACTTGCAGACGGTTGAGTAGCCTAATTTCTCGGCAAAAGCTAACACAGGGATGTCCTTGTTTTAAATCCACGGTTGTAGACGATGCACTGTCTTACTTGTGAAATAGACTGACAAAGCACGCTGGCTTAGTTACAGGCAGTCGCAGGATTTTGAATATCTCCAGGCAACTTCACTTCTCTAGCTGTGTAATACTACAGCTGCAAGTGTAAACTTCTTATGCAGTAATGAAACAATATTGCAGCTCTTTTGCTTCTAGTGGTTTAATACTTCCGCTTCATATGAATGCCTCGGTAGTATCGTACTTGAACCTTTCACTATAGGTCTGCGGTCTTGTGTGACCGTGGTAGAAAAATAAACTACTCGATTTACTCACCTTCACCTTGCTGCCGTTAGTATCAATGTGGCCGTGATAATATACAGTTATATCTTATGGTGGTCTCAGTGACTCATGCTTTGTAGCAGTAAGGAGTGATGTGTGTAATAATCAATCAGCGGGTACGTAGGTCTACATCAATAAATAAGGTGAATTACGGAACGGCCTGAAGGAGATATAAGTGATGTAGAAATGGAAGACAAAGAAGTAGAAAGTGGTCATAATACCTATACACCGACAGAAGTCGAGGAAGGGGAACAAGTGAAAATGTAAGTATTTTTATGGAGGGTGGAGGAGATGTAAACCGTCAGTTTCAAGAGAGATTTTCAAATAAACACTGACTTTGACTCCTCTGCCGGCTGTGCGGTCTAGGAATTTTAAGCCTGCCTCTTACCCCACGTTCCCGGGTTCCATTCCCGGCGTATCACCGATTTTTACCTCGATCTGGGGGCAGATTCGATGTCTGTGCAGCCTTCATGGGAACAATTAAGTAACTATCTGAAGGTGAGATAGCGGCCTCGGTGTAGTATGCCAAGAATAACGTCCGAGAGGATTCTTCCTGTCCTGCTGACCACGATCACTTGGTAATCTACAGGCCTTCGGACTTGAGCAGCGGTCGATTTATAGTCCAAGGACTGTCAGGGATAAACCCCAATGGGTTTTCCTCTTGTTTGCCTTTTTACTCCCTTTGTTAATCTTTTATCGCATTAGCGCTAGTATTTTGGGGGAGGGTCACTGAGATCTCGCGTCTATGCTAGTGTTGCAGATAATCTGTGTCCATTAATGAGGGTCAACATAGGTCACGGCTGCTTCCTTCACAACTCTGTCCCTACGAAATTTGTTAAAGGAAGCAATTTTAAAATTTCACGTGACTGTTGACATCGTAATTATAGCCACATGACTTCCAGTGTTACTTGAAATCCGAACCAGAGGGACGTGAATTTTTATTTCAAAATTACCCCGAGCATTGGCGGGATTGAATGGTGGCCCCCTTGGTGGGAAGACAACTGATAATATAGTAATTTCAGCCCACTCACACTACTCGCCAGATTGACTTCATACAGTACGTACACTTCCTAACACGTACAGGGAACTACCAGCATCAAACTTTCTATACCTCGTTCTTCCTTTTGTCATAAAATCCATTTTGTAATACACTTTCACATACGCCCCATGCGCACTTTGCCATAAGCTTGCGTAATTCTGCTGTGTTAGGAAGGTGATAAGCAGCGTGTAGGGCAATTTGTATTGAATATTCTTCACTTATATTGGTTCAAAAACCTTAAAAGTGTGCTTTTTTTTGTTGAACAAATTTGGATAAGATTCCAGTTATCAACTAATCAAGAAATCTATCCGGGATCGTGCTCCTTCCTTTCGGTCGTCCTATGTACTCAAGGACGAAGCAATATTTAACCGATTGCTTTTTGTTGATAGCCATTTAGAAACGCCTTACAATGTTAGTAAGTGATATGAAGAGAATTAATTCACCGTGAGATATATAAGAGCAAGCGTCCGGCTCCTTGGCTGAATGTTCAGCGTCGTACCTTCGGTTCAGAGGGCCCTTGTTCAATTCCCAGTCAGGTTGGGGATTTTAACCGAGTCTGATTAACTACTCAAGCTCAGGGACTGGGTGTCTGTTTTTATCCAATACACTGCTCTTCGTATACATAAAACACACCACATTACAAACCATTGCAGACACATTCATCATTGAATACATCCCTCCACGTACTGGTTGGCATCAGGACGGGCATCCGTCCGTAAAACATTGCCAATTCCACAAGTGCTAACGACTCCACCTGGGTGTGGGAAAGTGGTAGAAGCCCAGAAACATATATTGGGTGTCCCATGAGTGCTTTAAACTCAACATTAACACAGCCTACGCACGTATACCACTATCAACTTTCACGAATACATTCCTAACTTCTCCATGCCTTGCTCCCCAGAACACTAAGCTATACTTTACAAGTTAACGTCCATAAATTAAACCTCACTCAATACATGTTTAACACTTGTTGTATTAGTTTCATGGAAAATCCAATAACGCGTACATACATAAACTGATCTAAGCAACTCACGAAGGTATATTTTAAGACTAGCACAGTACTTGCAAAGCGGCTGATCTAACAAATTAAATGCGCCTCCATCTTCTGGAGTTTCGTAGTTGCTCTAACGAATTTCTTAATGAAAACGCATTTCATTAATTAAATATAACATGTTCCCAATCAAAATCAAAATCTTCTTGCCCATTGTTTCCTCCCAGTAACAACTAAATTCAATTTAAACACATTTTTATTCTTTCACCTTGAGATGTATG
Source organism: Anabrus simplex (assembly GCF_040414725.1). Taxonomy (NCBI): domain Eukaryota; kingdom Metazoa; phylum Arthropoda; class Insecta; order Orthoptera; family Tettigoniidae; genus Anabrus; species Anabrus simplex. Next base: position 1,069,409,902 of record NC_090266.1, on the reverse strand, counting down.
CATTTCTGTGACAATCAACCCTCTGACCATCTTCATTCGTCTTTATTTCGCACTTCGCCATATCTCAAGCTCTCTGGGATACAGATTAATGATCTGATGAAGATTTATTTTTACGTGAATGAGGTTTCAAGTCGCTCGATCATAATCTTTAAGCCTATCAGTAAAATAGCAATGTTGTTTGCACACCTAAAATTCTTGCCTCGTTTTCACGTTTATTTTCGGTTTGGGTACAAAAGGTCAAAATTATGTTCAGTTCAGTTTTTGTCTCTCTGTCTGATATTTTTTATTTGTTCATGTTGACATAAAAATTGGCTGAAGAAAATGATTGAATCTCGGTGTTAAGTTAAGGGATACCCTGGTTGTGATGTAGGATGTAAATATATAAGCATACAGTAGCGTACCGACATTAAGGAGTCAAACAGAGCTATGTCAAATGTTTCTCTTATTATGAGATGTATCGGAAACCCCTATACAATAAATGTTAGTATGTAAAATGCAATATCTGCTCTTTTATGTTTAATGTTATTTTACCGTATAATGATCAATAATGGAAATAATCGCTATTAGTACATTTTTCACACACTCCCAAATATCTCCGGAAATATTAGTTCTTTTTAGAAACTCTGCATAACAACAATTATAGAAAAGTCAATTTTCAATTTTCAATTTTCAATCATTTATAACGCGTTAAATTTTACCCTTAGAACAACATCATGCAGATATATATTTAAATATTTGTACTAAGTTCATTAGCACCGAGCGTCAGTGACTTGTCCACAATAAATAAAACTACACTGACCGACTACTGTTGTCCTGCTGCCACAACTGTACAGAAACTAACCCGTCAACTGCGGAGTTGATAATATTAACAGAAGTTGAGATATAAGAGCTGAATTTAAAACGTTATTAATCATGTAAAGCCGAGCTGAGTGGCTCAGACGTTTGAGGCGCTGGCCTTCTGACCCCAACTTGGCAAGTTCAATCCCGGCTCAGTCCGGTGGTATTTGAAGGTGCTAAAAAGTTCAGCCTCATGTCGATAGATTTACTGGCACGTAAAATAACTCCTCCGGGACTAAATTCTCACTTCGGCGTCTCCGAAAACCGTAAAAGTAGTTAGTGGGACGTAAAGAAAATAACTTTATTATTAATCACATTATTACATGTTTCTATCAATGAATTGGACATACTCTGAGTTCGGATGGGTCGTGATTGGACGATATCCTCCTATAACGGACATGGCGTGCTTACTTAGCCACGAATAAAGTCATTATCCGTCTACGTTTCAGTATTATCCATGTTACAAATTGAAGACAGTGTCCTGGTAATTGTTTTCAATTTTGAAAATGAGGAGTCATAATTATATAAAGTAATCCATAAAATTGGTATTGCTGTAGGTTTATAGCCTATAAAATGTTTTCACCTGGTACTACTAGAAGTGCACACGATTAATAAATACAATATGGGTACCATTGGCACGCATCGGAAGATGTAATCTGTGAGTTTTGGGAATATAAGTCTTCTCATGCCACAATACACAGTAGAGTCGCAGGTGAAATTGTTGTGAGTAAATTTGATTACATTACTATTGTCTTACACAATAAATCTTAAAAGATGTACGTACACGAAGAGAATGAAAGGAAGATGGCAAATATACGCGATGACAACAACAACAACAACAACAACAACAACAACAACAACAACAAAACACGCACCAAGGAGGAGTTATCGTCTTGCTGCGAAACTCGACATGCAGTTACATCTCAAGCACCTAGTGAAATGATTGGTGTATTTACGTAATTAGTTGAACTATCCGGTCACCAGAGGCCATGAACTTGGTGCCATACACAGCCTTTGTAAAAGCTCGCAGAGTTTACTTGGAGGTAGTGGAAAGATGCTTACAGTTGTGAAAAGCTCGTCGGTCACTCCACATGCTCTGCGACACCACTGAAGAGATCCCACCCTCTTATCGGAGTTTGGGACGGGGTGCAATATTGTAATTCGTAAGCTCGACGGCCTTAACCACGAATAACCCGTCACTTAGATCGCTCTTACTACACTGTTAGGGTGTGTTAGGATCTGTGGATGCACGGAGGCATGCCCACACGCCACCGGGGCGCAGGATGCCCTCAACTGACCACCAGGAGAGACGATCTTCCGATCCTCCGACAAGAACGTTTACGGGCTCCTTCATCCAGGCAAGTGGAGCACAATCGTTACAGGTCTCTGAATTTGCCGAACCATTTTGAGATGGTTGAGTGAAGAAAATTTAGTCTCAAGGGGTATATTACGTATCCCACCATTGATACCCACCCACCATTGTCTTCTTTCTTCAGTGGTGTCGTGAACAGCGAGCATAGATTTCTACGGCCTGGAACAGGATTGTTTTTGGTAACGAATCTAGATTCTGTTCGTGCAACGATGACGGTAGTGTTCGTGTCTGTAGGCCTAGTGGTGTGCACCTCAATTATGCCTTTCGTATGTCGCGACACACCGCCCCCACTGCTAGTGTATTGGTTTACGGGGACCATCACGTTCGTCAGTCGGTCACATTTGATAGTATTAACACGACATCGACAGTACAGCACGATATGTACAAAACATCCTTCGGCCGCATGTGTTTCTTTCATTGCAGGGTTTCCAAGAATCATTTTCCAGTATAACAATGCCCGGCAGCACACAACAAGGGTATTACCGGAATGTCCCCGCAACATTGCTCCCCTTCCATGGCCTACCTGTTCACCGGATTCGAACATTTGTGAGACGACCTGGACTGACAACTTCAGCAGCCTAGGAGTTTGCACGATCTAGGGAACAGATAGCATGGAATAAAGACAGATATGCCGCAAAATAGTTCGCGAAACTTGCGCGCTTGTATCACTATTTGCAACCAAGCTAAGCACGGGTTCACAGATTACTGGAGTCTCTTTTCAACTGATTAGGTTTCCGCAGTAAACTCTCCTTCTCCTCTGATATTGTAACCATTGACTTATATCAATATCTTAATCACCCATTTCAACTTTCATGCGACTCCGATAACTCGCTGTTGCACGAGTTCCTTCCTTGGCAATATTCTTACCGTTTATTTAACACTAAGATCGTATTCACCATACAGAGATGACGATATTGAATGAAATATCAAAGAAATTGCATTTAGTGAGGAACACTGAAGATGAAATTTTACTTTCCGTGTTATAAATACACTAATATTACCATATCCCAAGTGAGAAAGCAGAGGTCCGGTATCAGTGTACGATTTTGTGAAGGTCAGTATATGAACGTCATCGTTGTGTAGTGAGGATCACTATTACTAAACATATTACAGTTGAGAGGAACATACAGTGTAAAGTATTTACATCCCTGACATGCTCCCTTGTTGCTCAAGAGTCTGTCATTATCTTCTGTTGGTTGTTTGTTTGTCTGTAACTTTGACTGTTTTAATAGGATGACTTGCTTGAAAACTTTATAAATTAGAGCGCAATATCAATACCAGCACAGAAGTTTTAGTGGTTTGTTCAGTCTATTCATTACCAAGTTCTCTAACTGCGAGCTAACTTGTTTAGCTAACCACATCAGGAAAGAAAAATAAGTATTTTCTTCAGATTTAGTGCTGAATCTGTCACAGCTGTTAGTACATAATAACTGAATAACGCCTGAATAATTTCGGTATTAAATGTAATACGGGAATAGGAAGCCAACATTAAAATACATTACATACACCTAAATACACTCCATGATTTTTCCAGAGTATTGGGAGATGGAACTTCGTCAGGCTGATCATTAGTCCCTTGCTCTATATGAATGTCTGACGTCAGCTTAAGTTCTTGGAAGGTGAAATTGATCGCAATTTTTTATTTCAAATTTGCATTGCATACACCTGTGTGTGCTTCACCTATAAAAGGACGCCAAAATATTATTCCTTAAAACTGTGCACGCTTTATCGCTCGTAAGTCTCAAATAACACAGTTGAGGAAAGGACCTAATCTCACTCACAGATACCCAAAAATATGGTGTTCTGTGGTTTTCTGTCAACTACAAGTGAAAAGTTAGATAATTCCTAACATGCAGGCCACACTCCTAATCCAGATAAGGTGCTCTGGTACTCTCTGATATAGACGCAACAGTCACATAAGCTATAGGAGATATACTTCACACTCAGTAAGAACATGAGACATGAAGATCAGTTACTCGTAAAAATGAACAATATCCATTCTGAACGTCTTAAAGAATGATGTTAGTACGAAGATGTGCATATCTCTGTTTCGAACACTTCCTGGTTCCTTTCATGCTAATTTGGAGGGAAGAAATATCGTGTATGTATCGCTAAAAGGAACAATGAGATACATTTTACTAAGAATTTCATTCATTAACTTAATATTGTAACAGGAAATGCTCGTACATTATAGCTTGAAGAGCATGAGATAGTACGCAGAGCGTGTGCGACACTTTAAAATGGAGTGGGTGCAGAAAATGAGAGGATTTGCTTTGAATGAAGTTCTGAATTTTTTAACTGTTTGTTTTATTATGAAAAGTTCATATCAACACAGTACAGTAGAAGATTAATTAGACGTTGACTTTTTTCCGTCCTGCATCTGGCGATGTCCCGCGTTGCTCTGTTACTCCTTTCGTCCTCACCATGGATCAGCTGTCGGCACCATGGAACCACGTATACTCCAACGAGGGAAGCTCTAGAATTTCTTGAAGTTCTGGAAATTCTTGAAGTTCTTGAAGATCTTGAAGGTCTAGGAGTTTGATTCGCCGAGATCACTCATTCGGAAGGGTAGTGCGAACACATGCATTTAAGCCCTTGAACATATTGGACGTATTAGTCTGATGTGTAATTTCTGAGCTCTCCTTAATCATGCGCAAGAAAGGATAAGAAAATAAATTCAAAGATGCCGCGTCGAATGTCAATGAAATATAAAACAAATGTTTCTTTTAGGCAAATAAACTGATCATTTGAGAAAATAAAGAAATTAACTTTCATGCGGCCGACTTTCAATAGAATCGAACCCGCACTCGCTTTTACATAAGTCACACTTAGCACAGATTATGATATTTTTCACACGCAACCAAAATGCTTTAATGTTTGGGTAAAATAATGCATTTATTTGTAGAGTCCTACTGCTTTACGGTTGTTTTGCATGTATTTACAAAGTTTATTCACTACTGCTGTGGCACTAAGAATGGCAATCACATCGTTTTTTTAAAGAAGTTAAATGCTTTACATGTGAAATTAGTTCCGCTCACACGCATGGTTATGACGCTATGACAAGAAGTATCACTATTAGACTATTAATATAGGAGTGAAATTAGTCCCGTTCACTCACACTGTTCTGTTTATGTTCAAACACGAATAATAATATTAGCAAGCAAAGCAAAGTCATCTCCGTACAGGCCATGAAGGCCCTCGGAGTGGTGGAAGGTAAACGCTTTCACTATCCGTGACCTGGACACTTTATGGTGTAGAGTGGATAGCTCTACGCCCGGCCGCCTTTGACGCCAGGAATTAACCTGGTACTCATTTTTTGTGTAGGCTGTGTGAACCTCAGGGCCATGTGCACTTCCGGAAGTGGAAATCTCGTTTATTAAATTTTACGACATCCTGGCGGGGATTCGAACCCACGTCCTTCCGGGCGAACCGAGCACGCCTTTACCGCCTCGGTCAGGCAGCCCCTTATGTTAGTAAAATGAGTATCGTTCTCTAATAGTCCTGGGTTGATTTAAAGATAACGTGAAATTACAGATTAATTCACGCGTGAAGTTTTAATGATTTCCTAACAGTCAAGTTCCACTTGAGAAAATACAATTCCTAATGCAATGTTCAAGATTATAAGTTCGCTATCAGCAGAAATATTTTAATCACCTTGATATACAATCTGTGACTATAAAGTTCGGCGAATAGACCTGTACTATCAACATAGACGAACAATGCATGACAGTTACCTTACCCCTTTCCCACCCATATTAAAATGCATGTTTTCCCCAGAATTAAAGCAATCCTCTTCAGCCATCATTATATATGATAATGCGGACATTTATAAAAATGTATATTGTACAAAAATTAAATCGAAAATGTTTTCATCAAATATAAGGGAGAAATACTCTAAGGATATAAAACCCACAGGAAGACAATGGTAATTCCCTACCTCTTCAGTAAAGTCCGCCGGTTCGACGTAAGACAATGTATTTGTCTACTGAGAGTTAGGCCTACAATCTATGTCATCACGCATGTGTACGTCGTCATTTCCTGAAATATCGTCTCTTTCATTTTCACTTTCCACTTCACTGAGTTCACTTAAGCCACTACTAACAGTTTCACATTCAAAATTATCGTTCATCAAACGTTCAATGTCGTTATCGCATAAAATATTTTCACGCGAATTAAGCGTCGACATGTTTGTATACAATATGTCACTGCCTTCCGTGTTTCGTGTTCTAATACGCCTGCTAAGGTTTTAAGAGAGGAAAACTAATACATTTGGTCTCTATGATGTGCATATGCTAGTAACAGTAAGTTATATTTGTCTGTCGGCCGATAGATGGCTCATACATGCGACTAGAAGTACAAGTACGCTTTACTACGCTATTGGCGGGAGGCCCTAAGCTTTCGCGCTACGCATTACTACGCTATGGGCGGAGAGGGTTACTGTCCTTCGAAATAGTCCCTTTCCATAACTATGCACTGCTGAGATCGGCGATACATGTCCTGGAAACTTTGCAAGGCGGCTTCCTTTGGGACGACGTTCAACAGCCTCGTTACGTTTGTTGGATATCAGGAATATCATCAAATCTCTTTTCTTTCAAAGCGAGTTTCATGCGTGACTTTTCGGCTGTGACCTTTTCCCGACGAGGGGATCCAGGAGAACGCCATTCCATGCCTTGCCGTTTCGTTTCAGTTCGTACCTGAGACACCAGGTTTCATCCTCAGTGACAATACAGTTCAAGAAATTTGGTGTCGCATCCGCCGTTTCGATAAAATCCTGAGAAGCCTCCAAACGTACGTGCTTCTGATCGTCAGTCAAGTGATGTGGCACAAGACGAGAACACGTTTTCCTCTTCCCTAACTTCTGGGTAACGATTTGTCGCAAGGATTCACGGTTAATCTGCAATTCATCCGCTATCATGTGCACAGTTAATCGTAGATCGTTCGTGATTAATATCCTCCTCACCTTCTCAATGTTTTCGTCACCGAGGGCGGTCGCCGGCCTTCCGCTACGGGGGTTGTCAGAAACACTTTTCCCAGCCTCCTCGAAAACGAGCGAACCACTCGTACACACACTTCAAGGACAGTGCTTGATCTTCATAAACACAAACCAGCATCGCATCCGTTTCTTTCGCTGTCTTGCCAAGCTTAAAACAGATCCTATGGTCGTTCATGTTCCTGTTCGCAGTTCAGACGCAACGCACTAAACACGCACTGTGTCAAACAGTTCTTACACGGCACACACACAGTGCTCAACTAAACAACGCTGGGAGCAGGTTGTCAAAACCTGCTGCTAAGCAGGTGCAGCGTTTTGTGTCGCCAGTGTTGCCGAATCGACCGTTCTGACTTCATTCACCGAACTTTATTGTCACAGGTTGTATTTACCACTTGAGAAAAAACAAGTCGTAATGCACTGTTCAAGATTCTAAGTTCGCTATATGCTGAAATATTTCAATCACTTTGAGATATTTAAGGCATCGCACTTCTCGATTCTACGACTTAGTTCGCAAGACTATTGAAATGCTTTTAAAGTTCTTCTCATCATAATTTCGTAGAGTTCAGACTATAGACCTCGATTCCGTAATGTCATATCGCAGCACTAACTTCCATCTCCCAGCCGTCCTGGATCGACTGTGGGGCAAGACCGTGTCGTGTCGAATTCTCCTCTCTCTTATATACCAAAGTCGCGTAGATTGAAACTGTTCCATTCCTCTCAATATCTTCCTTAATCCGAGGTGAATTTTAATGAAACTTGGTGATCTCGGAAATATTAGAGTGGTGTATACGATTATGTTATTCTTATATTCGTACCATAACTCCTATAAGAGTAATTTATGGTAGGTTTGGAAGGTTCTATGGGTGACGCAACTTAGCCTTGGCGTGCTGGAGCTGCCTCGTACGTCACTCACAACACGTTTGCTGCAGCCGGCGGCTCTGTTGGCGCGTGGCGCGTATTTTAAGTTTGAAATACTTCAACACGGATACTGAACCAGCATTTCTGGTACATCTCACCCTTCCTGGGGGAAAAGAAATTTCGATAGTGATTTTCTTTTCTTTCAATTTTCTCTTTTGATGTATTTCTTCAAGTTTGCCGTATTTCAGGTTCCCTCGACGCTACCATCTAGCTCATCAACTTTGTAAGCTCCTTTGTAGAGTACTTCAGCTACTTTGAACGTTACTATGTAGAGAAAAACTTAGCATAGTTGATAAATCCAGTGAACTTTCGGCTGTCTTCGTCTAGTAAAATATGAAAAAAGATGAAGTGATATCGGTGGTTGAAAAGAGTTTCATCCCATGAAACTTCCTTATGAGATCTCGAAGTAAAGGAGGATGGTCATATTCCAAGGCTAAACGTTCGTTCAATGCCCGAGCATTAATGCATATGCGTATGCTACGGTTTTGTTTCCTGACAATTGCAAGGGGATAAATGAATGGAGTGACGTATTTGGAGATTATACCGTCGCTTTACTTTTGTTTATTTAATGTTCTAGCTTCATCCAGATATTTTTTGGAACTGGATACGGTTGCTTTTTATATGGAGAATTGTCCTTAACATTCAAATCATACTTCAAGTTCTTAATAATACCTGGTTTATCATTAAATACGTCTGGGAAATTCTTGAAGATTTCTCATGTTGCCTCTGCCACTTCAGAGCCGAACTCTGGGCTTTCAGCCTCATTGGTGAGAAAAGTGAAGTAATCACGACGTACGTCAAGATCATCATTGATTATGGGCAATACTTAGCCCTCGACGGGTCCCTCTTCATCATATTCAATATCTTCGATAGGCGGAGAATCGCTCATCTTACCTTCGGTTTCTTCTACTGGTGTATCAAATCTCTGGCACCCCACATTTTCATAATTAACCAACTCCAACTCTACAGAGGTGACTTCAAGAAACCTTATTATATTGGCAGGGTAATCAATTGTTCCTCCATCTTTTATAAGAAAATCAGATACCAAAATAACATTGAACTTTATCTTAGTTAATAGTAGAAATATGTGCTGAAATCGGACATCTTAAATTTCAAACTCCACAAATGCCTGTAATTTGCATTTGATACATCTGTCTAGTACAATTCCCTTTATTTTCACCTGAGCGATAGGTATTATAAGTACATCGTCTTTCCCCTTTACATTCTCCATCAATTTGTCAGAAATCAGGGAAGCCTGAGCTCCAGAATCTATCAAGGTAGTAACGCTAATATGGCTTAATTTAATGTTGATGACTGTAAGGCTACACTGCATTTTCGGTTGTGCTGGTATGTGGTCTTCATACAATAATTCTGTATCATCTAGATACCAGTAGTTAATAGTTGTTGTACAAAGTAACTCTCCATCACTTCGGTTTTTAGGCAATATCTTCATTGTGTCGTTGGTGTCGTTTTATTGCACCCTTTGATTCGGAATTTCTTTCATTTCGCCTCCGAATGCTTTCTCGGTACTCCAAATAATTAGCGCTTGATACTCGTTATTTCGGTTCTGAACGTATTCACATGTCTCTCTCCGTCTTTTTCTTTAGTTCCGCCCTCTGGGAATCTTGATTATAGTTGCGTGTGTTTGTAGGTTTCTCCAAGTTTGCTCTCGTTCGTATGGTCTCTTTCCTTCATACGAACGTCACCTGAATCTTATATAACGATATGGTGGATCTCTCTGAGATTCTCCCACTCCTTGGGGTTCGAGGTTCGGTCTAACTTGGGTCTTAACTTTTACATGATTAGCTGTAACATCTTCTGTCTTGATTGGTTTCGGTAAATTGTGCATATGAGCAGTGTCAAGCTTCCTCAGAACATCGTCTAGCTGTTCCATGTCTTGCACGTTGGCTGCTACCAAGATTTCCTGTACATTCGCTGGAAATTGCAATGTCACCACCTGTATTAATTCATACTCCGGATGGGGAGGATCATAGATTTGTATCATCTTTAATTGCGAAATCACATAATGAAAATCTAAGAATTTATAGCTGTGTTTATATTTCCGAGAATATAATTGAAGTTTAATTAAATGCTGCGTTTCTGCGTTCTAAAGCCTTTTGAATAGTGCCTCTTTGAACTCATCGTAAATCTTTATATTAAATTTAAACGCAGTATACCACGTCAATGCCCGTTCTTCTAATAACCTGGACGCTATACGTAACAGACGATCGGGCCTTACACGGTTTTCCTGGAAATATTCCTCTATATTAAGAAGAAATTCCTTTTTTGTATATTCATCCTTCCAGGAAACTTTCGCTGGTTTATCTTCCAACATCCCCATTAGTGAAGAAATGTTAGGTGTTTCTCCACTAACTTCTTGAAAATTAGATGATAATACGTCCTTTCCTATGTGATACACTTTGTTGTTAAGTGTTTCAATTTTCCCTTGTAATCCAACTTTAATAGTCTTGACTTCTCCTCGTATTGAATTTTCGACTTCCTTAACTTCTTTTTCAAGGTCATGTTTCACTTCTGTTACATCGCAACCTATACGAGTAATTTGAGTATGGGCACTATCTAACTGAGCTTTTAATTGTTTATCAGCTTCTTCTTGCTGTGTTTTCAGCAGCTTAACTTCATTACTTAATTTGCTAAAATTATTTTTGAAGGAATCGTAGATATTGTCTTGAATGGACGCTATCTTAGCTTGTTTTAGTTACAACCTTTTATGAGACTCCTTCAAGTCTACCTTCCAGCTTTTTACTTCTTTAATGATTTGTTGAGAAGTAGGAAAGGCAGCTTTCAAGTCCTCTACTACTTCGGTTTTAATATTCTCCCTCATGGCTTCTAAGTCACGTGTAAGTCGTTAATTGATTTGCGTGAACTTTGAATTCATTTTCGCATTGGACTCAGTAAATCGTTTTTCGATTTCGGTACCAGCTTTAGCGAGCCTATGTTCTAGATTGACATTAATTTCTGCTAACTTAGCGTCAATCCCCTTCTGGACGTGTGTAACATTTTCAGTCAGTTGGGTGACACATGCATTAGTTGCAGTATTAGTTTCATTAAGCTGAACACTGAGCTGATTCACGCTAGTATTGGTTGCAGCATTAGATTCCCTGAGCTGAGTTATGCCATCATTTGATTTATTTATGCGACCCTCCAAATTAGCATTAGATTCCTAGACTAACATTATTTTCATTAAGTTGAGCAGTGAGCTGATTCATGCTTGCATTAGATTCACTTATTCGCGGTCCTAAATTAGTGTTGGATTCGGTGATCCTTCCATTTAAACTAACATTTAAGGCTTCTATAGCTGCTAAAATATTTTCCATTTTTGTTAGTTTAATATTTGAATGACAGAAAACAGCAAAAATTACTATCACTCACTAGTAAAAGATATTAATTTTACCATTAATGCCCAATGGTTTAACGTTCATTTAGAAATATTCACTCAAATATTTAAACACTCCTTAACCTGTTAATTATTTACACCAGAAAAATCAATGTTCAACATTGTCTGAATTAACAACTTAGTATTGTTCCTTATACTATTATAATAATTATTATTAGTTAACTTCTTGGAAACACAGAGATTTTTCTACTTCAAACTTCACTCGAGTATTGAATGTAAGAGTATGAATGATCCAAGTAAACTAAGTCATTTTATTAATTGCACTTCAATCAAGCTTAATGCAGTTGATTTTATTTACTGCACTCCAATCGAGCCCTATACGGTTTGGCGCCATTTTATATTATCACTCTACTCTCTGTAACAGGCCGGTATATTATAGCTTCAGGAGCACGAGGTAGTACGCAGGGCGAGTACGGCACATTAAACAGGAGTGGGTACAGAGAGTGAGAGGATTTTCTTTGAATGAAGTTCTGAATTTTTTAAACTGTTTGTTTTATTATGAAAAGTCAAGTTCAAATCACATCAGTCCGGTAGAAGATGAATTGGGCGTGACCTTTCACCGTCCTGCAGCTGGCGATGTCCCGCGTTGTTCTGCTACTCCTTTTGTCCTCACCATGGATCAGCTGTCGGCACCATGGAACCAAGTATACTCCAACGAGGGAAGCTCTAGAAGTTCTTGAAGTTCTAGAAATTCTTGAAGTTCTAGAAATTCTTGAAGTTCTAGAAATTCTTGAAGTTCATGAAGATGTTGAATGTCTAGGAGTTTGGTTCGCCGAGACCACTCACTCGGAAGGGTAGTGCGAACACATGCATATAAACCCTTGAGCATATTGGACGTATTAGTCTGAGGTGTAATTTCTGAACTCTCTTTAATCATTACCATGAAAGGATAATAAAATAAATGCAAAGATGCCGCGCCAAATGTCAATGAAATCGAAACCAAAATGTTTCCTTCAGGCAAATAAACTCGTCATGTGAGAAAGTAAAGAAATTAACTTTCATGTGGCCGAATATCAATAGAATCGAACCCGCACTCTTTTTAACGTAAGTCACACTTGCACAGATTATGATATTGTTCATACGAAACAAAAATGGTTTAATGTTTGAATACGATAACGCAACTATTTTTAGAGTTCTGCTGCTTTACGATTGTTTTGCATGTATTTAAAAAGTATTCATTACTGCTATGGCACTATGAATGGCAATTACTTCATTTTGGTAAAAGAAGTTAAATGCTTTACATATGAAATTAGTTCCGTTCACACGCGCGGTTATGTAGGCATATGACAAGAAGTATCACTATTAGACTATTAATTTAGGAGTGAAATTAGAAATGTTACACCAAATTTTTCACCGAAGTTTTAGATTAAATTTTTGCACTGAAAATCTAGTAATGTATATTTTCACTTTTTAGAAATCCGACTCCCATTAACTGGACTAGGATCATTGCCTCCAATATTGCATTGTTATTATTTAGTTAGCTTTCCATTTTATGTGATGTTGATATCGTGATCACGATAGTAATGCCTCCAGTTTTACGTGGAATCCAAACCGCGGGCATGAGATTTTTTATTTTAAAAATTCCAAATGCGTTCGCCGGAATTTCTACCGTGATAGCCGTGGTAAAAAGTCAGTGACTATGTCACTTGGTAACATGAGATAAGTTGGTTATGAAGTATTTTAATAGATGTGTTTTCCAGTCTCGGAACTACTCATAGTTTAGACAGTCTTTTTTACGAGCGAATTGAGAGATTTTTCAGTAATGAGCATGAAAATGTAACCAGTGGGACAGGGTTGCAGTTTTTCCTCTTGTTTTCAATGTTTATATAGAACAGGTGGCAAAGAAATCAAATAGATATTTGGGAAAGGGATCATATTTCAAGGATATAAAATAAAAACTCTGTGAGATTTACCTATGATACTGTTATATTATCTGATGTGTAGAAGATACGGAGAAAATGCTGAATTGCATAGACCCAGCCGTCGAGAAGGAGTACAAAGTGGAAATAAATAAAGCAGAATCAAATTTATTGGAATGCATTCGAATGAAATCCGATGATGCAGGAAATATTACCTTAGAGAATGAAATCTTAAAGAGAATAGATTAATATTGTTACTTAGGCATTAGAAGAATTCACCCCAGCAGAAATAAGGACGCCATAAAATGTAGACTAAATAAGGTACAAACATTAATGCCATATTGGAAGTAGCCATTCCAGTATATTCGTGGTGAGGTGTTTCCTAGTAAGATAAGCGTGCAAAAGCGTGATTGCAACACCTTAGAACACTATTAAAATCGTGCAGATAATAATATTACATTGTTGATGTAAATTCTTGAAATGCTTAAACCGCCTCAATATGCACCAGCGCTTGCATTTAGTACAGTATATCACAAGCAAGGGATGCCCCTTATATGAAAATATATTTGCTTACTTCACACATAAGTATCCATATCAACAATATGTTTGCAAAACTGTGTGGAACGCGACATTGCATGGAAATTAAACATGGACAACAACTAACGCAGAAAGAAAAGGAACACGTGTTTTTGAAATATGGTGTCACAGAAGAATGCTGAATTGGGTTGGTGAGAAAAGAACGAAATTTGACCGGAAAGGAGATAAGCTGATACGGCACATCTGAAGACACCCAGGAATTGTTCAGTTAAATTTTTATGGAAGAGAGCGGCCGGGGGGAGGGGTTAGTGGTTAAGAAGTGTGGGGGTAAACCAAGGCATAAATATGACAAATAGATTAGACCAGAAGTAGGATGAACTAATTGTGCAGAATTTTAAAGGTTAAAGGTGACACGGAGAGTTGGTTCAAACCAGTCTATGGACTGATGAACTGGAAAACAAATATCCTACATGCGTATTATTATACAGCCATTCCATATACATTATAAGACAGGTGCCCTGTAGATTATTGAGATAGGCGTATCTACTTCAGCTTTGAATTTGTTAATCTTTCACACACGATGGACACTGGTCTTGGTTACAGTATAGTCAGGCATCAGAGCAGTGTCACGGTTCTTCTACAGTTCCAGTTTTAAATCAAGGTAACTATTTGATGTGAGTTTCTCCTAAAGAATTACGTATGATCAGCATTTGCAGATCATAATAAATTTCGCTAGGATTGATACGATTGACCGAAAATTCAATTAGTGAAACGGAGGGGCGTTATGAACTACCGTTGACTGCTTGTAAGGCTTCCCGATCCTCCTCGTGCAGAGATTTATGATCAGCAGTGAATATAGAGAACAGACGCAAGCGTTCACAACGGAGATGTTTGCTGGAAATAGCATGCAAGTGTCCATGCACACTCCTTCAGGAATACGATTTATTATATTAACAATGTTATACTGGCTATTGTGTTAAAAACCGAGCGGAGCCGTGCGTGTTGTGGCCCTACGCTGTGGAACCAAGCTCTGCATTCGGAAGGCGAGTGGGTTCGAACCTCATCGTCGGCTGTTCGAGAACAGTTTTCTGTGTCTTCCAATTTTCACTTCCAGGCAAATATCGGGACAGTTCCTATTCATAGGCCACAGCCGATTCCTTCCACTTCATTACCCAATTTCGCTCACCCTGATTCATTTTATCTTCAGTACATCTTCAATTGAGTTTGGAGTCACGAAGGGCATCCGGCCATAAAAACATGCCATACATTTCATCTCACCTCATCCCTGACCCTGTATCGAGAAACGGGACTATGCGGTAGGCATAAAGTTAAGTTAGGATGAATTTATCCTAGAGTGCAATGCTCACACTTTTCTGAAGTGAGAGAGGCCTACGAAACAATCAGCCTCAGTTCCATGTTAGTTTATACCGCTTTAATACAGTATGCAGTCAAGATAACAGATCTTCAACTTGTTCAAAAATGGGTATAGGCTATAAATATCCTATTTTGTATTCAACTACGATTAAAGTTATTCGTTACTTTAATTTGCATGCCACTTCCAACTCTCATAAAGGGTGTTGCAGGAAAAGGGATTATGCCAGTTCAATTTCTGTTTAAAGTGTAGATGTTCTCCATTTGGGAAGGTACAGTGTCATCTTTACCAACATCCATCTTAACTGTAACATGTTTATAAGGCGCATGTATTTAGATTTTTGGTCTCACATTCCCCTTACATACTAAAGGTGAAGGGATTCAATTCCAATGTTGTATTTTGGCATTTTTGAAGGTCCTGACGTAATGAAAATCGTTTAACAGATATAAATTAAAATTAATTATTTCAAAACTAAAGATGACAAGTCGTCTGCAGTATAAGAAGGTATATCATAGATAGCGCATTACACTGATTAGTAATTGAATTAAAGATAACTGACGTTTCCGCGAAAGAGGGTGTCCCTCAGGGCATTGTTATTGGACCTTTACTTATATAATTTATATATAAGGAAACATAAATATCTGGAATCACAGATAAGGAGGGTATTTGTGGATGATGAGTAGTAAATGAGTTTCAGGATATTTAGCGACTGCATGGGGACTTAAACAATGTAGTGAGACTGACAGCAGACAATGGTATGAATGTAAATGGGATGAAAAGTCAAGTTGCAAGTTTCACCAAGAGCAAAATTCCTCTTTGTCGTAATTATCGTTTTAATGGAGTGATAGTACCTCATGGGGAACAACGTAATTGCTTAGGTGTTAATATAAGGACTGATCTTCATTGCGCTAAGCATATTAATGTGGTAGTTAAGAGATGTTGCGGGATCTCTTCACGTGGTAATAAGAGTATTTAGGGGTCGTAATAAGGATGTAAAGGAGATGCGTATGCGTATCTTTCAAGACGGCAATTAGAATATGGCTCCAGTGTATGGCACCTTCACCAGGAACTACTTGATACGAGAACTGGAAAAAATCAAAGGAAAGCAGTATGATTCGTTCTGGGTGTTTTCCTAGAAAGGAGTAGTGTTACTAAAATGTTGCAAACTTTAGGCTGGGAAGACTTGGGAGTAAGGAGACGAGACGTTCGAATTTGTGGTATGTTTCGAGCTGGCAGTGAGTTGGCGTGGAATGATATAAGGAGAAGGATGAACTTGAGTGGAGCTTTTAACAGTAGGAAGGATCATAAATGAAGATAAATTTCGAATTCAAGAGGACGGATTGGGGAAAATATTCATTAATAAGGCGAGGAGTAACGGATTGGAATACATTATAAAAGGAAATGTTTGATACATTACCAAGTTCTTTGAAAATATTTAAGAAAAAGCTAGGTTAACAATTGCAAATAAATGTAAGTATCAGGTAAAGTATTGATAGGAAATATGCCACCTGAAAGACAACCCTAAATGCAGATCATTAATGATTGATTGATTGATTGATTGATTGATTGATTGATTGATTGATTGATTGATTGATTGATTGATTGATTGATTGATTGATTGATTGATTGATTGATTGATTGATGGTGCTGTGGTCGGACTAGCGAATATAATACGTCGGCGTGGTATATGACTGCGATGTCGCCCGTACTTGTACTGGCCGTGGAAGTAAGAGGTGCGCGCACAGGATGGGTAAGACACGAGATCTCAGTGCTTTGATCGCGGCTAGATTGTCGCTGTCATACGTATGGGCTGTTCCATCATCGAAGGCGTGCAGTCAATGAGCCTTCCGTTGGTCGCCGTATCCAGAGTGTTCCATGAGTTCGTAAATTCGGGCAAAACTACCATTGCTAGGGTGATCTGCCGTGGAGTACAACGTGTTGTTGACAGGGGTCACCGTCAACTGACTTGCATGGTAAGAATTGATAGTCGGACCACAGTGCAAGGGATGAACAACGAAGTGTGAGCAGTAATACCATCCAGAACCACCACCTCGTAATGAGGTACAGAAGCCATCGTACCACATGGGTACCACTGCTCATCGCACGTGATAAGCCACGAAGTTTAACATAGGCGCAGGAACACCACCATTGTACACTCATGGTATAGAGAGAAATCCCCTGGACATATAAGCCTTGGTACCAGTTTGTATACTCAGATGGCAGGGTACGGGTATTGCACCAAGCACTCGATGCAATGGACTCTCTTGTCAGCAAACCACTGTTCAGGCTGAAGGTGGGTGTTTCATCGTATAGGAACAGTTCACGTGCGTTTAAATAGGACCTCTGGTACATCTGACAACCTCCCTCAACGACAAATGACAGAGGAACCTACTGTCAGATCATATCAACCCATTCGTTCACCTCAAGCACATTGTGCGAAACCGGTACGTACAGTAGGACAGTGCACCGTCTAGTCGTTCCCGAATTGTGATTGATTGATTGATTGATTGATTGATTGATTGATTGATTGATTGATTCGATGAGCTCTGCATGCACGTGCGGATGCTTGTCTGGTCCCTAAGGTCACCCGACGTCCATCATATTGAGCACACCTGGGATACTCTCGAGAGAGATGTGCGCGGGGTTGATCCTGCTCCGAACAGTATCTGTACATTACGGTAGGCTGTGGACTGGTCGTGAAACAGTGACCTTACAGCCGCAGTACTTGTCTGGTGTGAAAAATGGGAAACTACGGAAAACCATCTTCAGGGCTGCCGACAGGGGGTTTCGAACCCACTATTTCCCAAGATGTAATTACATATGTAATATTCATAAAATGTGTAATTAAATATGCTTGATTGATTTGATTGCTATTCATGGATTCCGACCTCAGATTTCATTCCATCTCTTCATAGGACGACCAATACCTCTTCTCCCCGCAGGATTTTGAACGATAAAATTAGCTCTCCTTTCTCTTCACGAATGATCCTGCAAA
This sequence comes from Anabrus simplex, assembly GCF_040414725.1. Taxonomy (NCBI): domain Eukaryota; kingdom Metazoa; phylum Arthropoda; class Insecta; order Orthoptera; family Tettigoniidae; genus Anabrus; species Anabrus simplex. Next base: position 1,069,391,607 of record NC_090266.1, on the reverse strand, counting down.
CAGATAGAGAACCTCAATAACTTAGATTTCGTTTCAAGACAGCATGGAGATTGTTAGAAACTCTGACTAATGAAAGGCACGTAGCTATTCCAGATTCTAAGAAAGCATTAGTGCTGTTGTATTCAGTTTTTTCACAGAAAAAGGGTTAAGAAACCCAATTTTAAATAAATTTTAAAGCCAACCTTAACAATTGAAATATATTCTACACATATACATACATACATATATTATAACTAGCAAGATACCCGTGCTTCGCTACGGTATTATACTGAAATTTATAATTGAATGCTTATTGTTTTAGATATATAATCCGCCGAAATTTGTGATCTGACTCGTTTTCGGCGAGAATCCACCAAAATTCCCGATCTGACTCGTTTTCTATTAGATTACGGCGTGTCTCCTCCCATTTTTCAATCTTCCTTTCCAGCAATCGATTTTGTACTTCCCGGGCTAGGTCAGGTATTCCTCCCGGTCAGTTGGGTCCGTAAATCTTTGCCATCTTTTCCTATAATCATTTTTAATATGGATAAAATCCTTCAGAAGATACGGCGTGGTGTCATATTGGGTGCCTTGGCGGCACTGAACACGCGGCCGGACTGCATTCTTAGTCATTAGCCGTCCAGGAGCCGTTTCCAGCGCGTCAGCACATTTGACGACGGTCCGGAACATTATTATTATTATTATTATTATTATTATTATTATTATTATTATTATTAATATTATTATTATTATTATTATTACTATTATGTGTAGCTGGAATGGTTGATGACAGGGAAAACCGGAGTATCCGGAGAAAAACCTGTCCCGCCTCCGTTTTGTCCAGCACGAATGTCACATGGAGTGACCGGGATTTGAACCACGGAACCCAGCTGTGAGAGGCCGGCGCGCTGCCGCCTGAGCCACGGAGGATCCTTATAAGTACATTAATAACAGTAAAATCAATTGGTCTCACCTCCTTCTACACCCCACCGCCGTTAAGTTTATTTACCGCACCCCCCCCCCCCAAAAAAAATTAAAAGAAGGCTTGTTTCTTTATGTTTAAGTAAGATTCCAAACACCAATGTTCACGTCTATTACCTTTAGTTTTGAGGTATAAGTATCCCCATAAAAGTAATTTACTTTTTTCATTTCATTTCACACTACTCCCCCCCCCCCACCTAAGTGAACTTTCCCGCAAAAATACTTGTTTCTTTAATAGTAAAGGATCTTATAAATACCAATTATCACGACTCTAAATTCCTCAGTTTTTTATTTATGTGTCCTCATGAAAGGAAATAGACTCCTTTACACTCCCGCCCTCCAAGATGGTTTCCCGCCCAAAACGCGTTTTTCTTTGTTTTTAAAGGAGATCCAAATACGAATTTTCACGTCTGTAACAACTTTAGTTTTTATTAGATGTATGTATTCTCATACAATTAAGCCAATTAATTTTTCAATTCTTTCATCCCCCCCCCCCCCCGCTTCATTGGATTTTAAGAGAATACGTGTTTCATTACCTTTAAAGCAGATTGAAAATATCAAATTTCACGTCTGTAACATCTTCATTTTTGATATATCAGTAGCCTAAATAAAAGAATTCAACACAATTTTCAGTCACTTTTACCGCCCCCCCCCCCTCCGCCAAAGTGATATTTCCGAAAACTAAAAATACACGTTTCTTTATGTTTAATAGAGATTAAAAATACCATTTTTCACTTCTGTAACATGTTAAGTTTTTTTTAGATATACTGTAAAAATTCTCATTTTAAAATTTCACCCCTTTTGAGTTCCCCTTAAGTGGAGTTTCCAAAAACAAATCACCTATGTTTCTTTACATTTACAGGAGATTCCAAACACCCACTTTTTACGTCTGTAACATTTTACGTTTCCAAGATATTCTGTAGATATAGTCTTTCAAAAAATTCACCCCAATTTGTCACTCCTGTTTAACCGCCATTAATTGGATTTTCCAAAAACTAAAAAATACGTGTTTCTTTATTTTTAAAGGAGATCCCATATACAAATTTTCAGTTCTGTAATATCTTTCGTTTCTGACATATATGTATCCTCATTAAAGGCATTCAACCCATTTTTCACCCTTTTACACCCCTCCTATTGGGATTTACAGGAAACAAAAAAAATACGTGTTCCTTTATTTTTAGAGGAGATTCCAACTAACAATTTTTACATCTGTAAATTTTGAAGTTTTAAGATGTAGACACACTCATTTTAAAAAATTCACCCCCCCCTTTTCACCCCCCAATACTTGGATTTTCCAAAAACGAAAAAATACGTGTTTCTTTACTTTTAAAGTAGATTACAAATACCAATTTCAAGGTCTGTAATATCTTCAGGTTCTGAAATATAAGTAGCCTCGTTAAAGGCATTCAACACATTATTCACCCTTTTACACCCTTCTTATTGGGATTTTCCGAAAACAAAAGAATACGTGTTTCTTTATTTTTAAAGGAGATTCTAAATACCAATTTTTACATCTATAAACTTTAAATGTTTTGAGATATAGATACACAAATTTTTAAAAATCACCCCCTTTTCACCCCCCCCCAATTATGGATTTTCCAAAAACAAAAAAATACGTGTTTCTTTTTAAAGGAGATCCCAAACACCAATTTTCATGTCTGTAATATCTTCAGGTTCTGAAATATAAGTAGACTCATGAAAGGCATTCGACCCCTTCTTCAACCTTTTCCACCCTTCCTATTAGGATTTTCCGAAAACAAAATATACGTGTTTCTTTATTTTTAAAGGAGATTCTAAATACCAATTTTCACATCTATAACGTTTAAAAGTTTTGAGATATAGATACACTCATTTTAAAATATTACCCCCCTTTTCCCCCCTCCCTTAATTGGATTTTCCAGAAACAAAAAAAATACGTGTTTCTTTATTTTTAAAGGAGATCCCAAACACCGATTTTCAGGTCTGTAATATCTTCAGTTTCTGAGATATAAGTAGCCTCATTAAAGGCATTCAACCCTTTTTCCACCCCTTTTCACTCCTCCTATTGCGATTTTCCGAAAACAAAAAAATACGTGTTTCTTTATTTTTAATGAAGATTCTAAATACCAGTTTTTACATCTGCAAACTTTAAAAGTTTGGAGATATAGATTCACTCATTTTAAAAATTCACCCCCTTTTCACCCTCCCATTAATTGGCTTTTGCAAAAACAAAAAAATACGTGTTCCTTTATTTTTAAAAGAGATCAAAAGTACCAATTTTCAGGTCTGTAATTTCTTCAGTTTCTGAGATATAAGTACCGGTATCCTGATTAAAGGCATTCAACCCCTTTTTCACCCCTTTTCACCGCTCCTATTGGGATTTTCTTAAATCTAAAAAATACGTGTTTCCTTATTTTCAAAGAAGATTCTAAATACCAATTTTTACATTTGTAAACTTTTAAAGTTTTGAGATATAGGTGCACTCATTTTAAAACTTCACCCCCCCTTTTCACCCCCTTGGCAACGGAATATCCAAAAATCCTCTCTTAGCGAGCACCTACATCTTAATATGAATGTATCCCCAAAATTTCATTTCATTATGTCCAGTAGTTTTGGCTCGGCGATGATGAATCAGTCAGTCAGTCAGGACAAGCTATTTTATATATATATAGATAGATTATAGACCGTTATGCCTTTCAGCGTTCAGCCTGGAAGCCTCTGTGAATTTACTATGCTTCGCCACAATCCTATATTTGCAACTAATGTTGTGGCCGCATTTAATTTTATACCGCCTTGAATTTAAATCGTTAGAAACTAAGCCTAACCATCGTCGTCTTCGTCTCCCTCTACTTCCCTTACCGTCCATAACAGAATCCATTATTCTCCTAGGAAACCTACCCTCCTCCATTCGCCTCACATGACCCCACCAACGAAGCCCGTTTATGCGTACAGCTTCATCCAGCAAGTTCATTCATAACTTAGATTTTATCTTCTCATTCCGAGTACCGGTACCCTCCTGCCATCGTTCCCACCTGTATGTACCAGCAATCATTCTCGCTACTTTAAAGTCTGATAATTCTAACTTATGAATAAGATATCCTGAGTCCACCCAGCTTTCGCTCCCGTGAAGCAAAGTTGGTCTGAAAATAAGCCGATGTAAAGATAGTTTCGTCCGAGAGCTGTCTTTCTTCTTACAGAACACTGATGATCGCAACTGCGAGCTCACTGCATCAGCTTTACTACAATTTGATTCAATCTCACTTAGTATATTACCATCCTGGGAGAACACACAACCTAAATACTTGACATCATCTACCTGTTCCAGATTTGCAACTCCAATCTGACATTCAGTTCTGTTAAATTTCTTACCTACTGACATCAATTTAGTCTTCGTAAGGCTAATTTTCATACCATACTCATTGCACCTATTTTCAAGTTCCAAGGTATTAGACTGCAGGCCTTCAGCACAATCTGTCATTAAGACCAAGTCGTCAGCGTAGGACAGACTGCTTACAACATTTCCACCTAGCTGAATCCCTCCCTGTTACTTTATACCTTCCAGCAGATGATTCACCTAAACTACGAGCATCAAAGGTGAAAGATTACAGCCTTGTCTAACCTCTGTACGTACCCTGAAACAAGAACTCATTCTACCACCAATTCTCACTGCAGCCCAATTGTCAAAATAAATGTCTTTGGTTGATTTTAATAATCTAACCTTAATTCGATAGTCCCCCAGTATGGCGAACATCTTTTTCCTAGGTACTCTGTCATATGCTTTCTCTAGATCATAAACACAACTGTCTATTCCTCTTGTTGCATTTTTTCAATTAATCGGTGCACACTGAAAATCCGATCCTGATATCCCCTCTGTGGTCTGAAACCACACTGGTTTCAGCCAACTTCCTCTCAACAACTGATCGCTCCCTACCTTCCAAGATGCCAGTGAATTCTTTGCCTGGTATACTAATCAATGAGATAACTCGATAGTTGTTGCAATCCTTCCTGTTGCCTTGCTTATAGATAGGTGCAATTGAGGACATGGGTGAACTAACGACTTAAGCCGGCTTAAGTCGTTGGTCCACCCATTATGAATTCTAAATCCCCGATGTCTGTTTCAATATCCATAAAATTAGTTTGTCTCCGACGATCATAGATGGAACTAGAGGCATGTATTTCAATATGGTGTTTAAGTTGTTAGTCTATATAACATGGCGTGTGGTATCAAAGCTCATTTTCATGGCCAACCATAATGTTTCCTTACAGGCGACATTCAGTTGTTAATCATGTGAAACTTACGATGGTTTATAATCACAGCCGTTTAATGTTTTCTCAAAAAGAAGTCTTGTTGAACGTAAAGATGATTGACACATAAACAAAGTGTTGCCTCCTGGACGGAAGTTGGTAAAAAAGAATTACATTTTGTCCCTACTCAAGTTTATGACTCCAGAAAACTTAGAGTGGTTGTATATGTTGTATATGTTGTGCCTTCCGATGACTTTAATGACTTAGAAGGATATGTACGTGCCAGTGGAGGAAATTAAATTAAATTTGTAATGAACACTGCACCTGTATGATCTATTATATACCAACATATTTCTCTATAATGTTTTAAAATGAATTTTAGTGATTCGGTTCTTTTATGCACTGAAAAAATAAGTAAATATTGATTTTTCGTGAATATCCTACTGCGAAAATGCATTTTGTTATGATTTAAATTTAGGTTTGAAATATGTTCGTGGACTAACGACTTAAGAAGTGTCTGTGGTGATTAAACATATGAACTAGATAAACAATATTTCGAGTTAAAGTAAATACCTGTTAACCCTAGGAAAGAATTATACTATTAATATAACTTCAAAATAATACCAAATATATATGCGTGTTCGATTGGCAGAGATTCTAAAACGTTGATCGTGTTTTTCTGAGAACTTCATCTTCTGACTTAAGTCGTTAGTCCACCCATGTCCTCAGTTACTGCTCCTGTCCAATCTGAAGGTACCTTACCAACACTCCATGCTAATATTAAAACTCTATAAAACAATTTCACCATTTAAAATCTAATTTCATCTATTCCTGCTCCCTTATGACAGTGGAGTTAATTTACCATCGTTTCCACTTCCTCAAGCGTAAATTAACCAACAATATTTTCCTTCTCCCCATGAGCTTGGCTGTTCGCGACACCACCAGGATATTTCCTTTTACGTTGAGAAGATGTTCAAAATATTCCCTCCACCTCTCCGGTGATTCCCTGGGATCTATTATGAGTTCACCTGAATGACCCAAAACACTGTTCATTTTCTTTTTCCCTCCCTTCCTAAGATTCTTTATTACTGTCCAGAAAGGTTTCCCTGCTGCTTGACCTGGCATTCCATGTCATTACCAAAATCTTCCACCGACTTCTTTTTGGACTTAACAACTATTTATTTCCCTCAGTTCCTTTCATCTTTCTTCAATTCCCTGTCCGCATCGGCCCTTGTTTGTTGCCATTTCTGATAAGCCTTCTTTTTAAGCTTACAAGCTGCTCTCACTTCATCATTCCTCCAGGATGTTCGCTTTCTCCCATCTTTACACACAGTTGTTCCTAGGCATTCCCTTGCTGTTTCTACTACAGCATCCCTTATGCCACCCATTCTTTTTCTATTACCTGAACCTGCTTACTGTCCATTGTTCGAAAGTTCTCAGTAATCATATCCATGTACTTCTGTCTAATTTCCTCGTCCTGGAGACTTTCTACCATTATTCGTTTGCAGACATATTTCGCTTTCTCTATCGTAGGCCTAGAGATATTTAATGCACTACAGATCAGATAGTGGTTTGAATCATCGAAAAATCCCCGAATATCTCGTGCATTCCTAACAGACTTCCTGAATTCCAAATCGGTTAAGATATAGTCTGTTATGGATCTGGTACCCCTACCCTTCCATGTGTACCGGTGAATAAACTTATGCTTGAAAAAATTATTTATTTCATATCAAATTAGACATGTCTCAAATGTATATGAATGAAAAAAGCGATGTCTCAGCAGTGACCTTTGTTTCTTGAGACACAGCTCGTTAGCGGACTCTCTCGGAGGCACATCTCAAAATGTATATGAATAAACTGGAGTTTAGTCTCTCTGAATGGAGACTGATCTCAGAATTTCTTGAGACTGCCCAGAAGGTGACTCAAGGCGATAGATCAGGCTGAAAACGTGATGGCGGAGTTTATGATGGTTTTACAGCGGAGAAGAAAAATTTATAAAGCATGAAGAGATTCTCTCGAACATGATTATAAAGCTCTGTACCGTTTCCGGAAAGATAATATGGAATGGTTAGCACAACATTTTCTGGAGCCAGTACACGAGACATTCATATAACAATAATGATAAAAGATGATGACGATGATAGCCATTAGCGGTAGGATTTACATGCATCGTGAAGTCTAAAATGTTCAAAATCAAACCAAAAATATGCAAAACCGTGCAACATACAATTCTGAAAATTTTCTTAGTAATTATTAAATTAATTTAATTATTCTTAATCTATTCCACATTTGCGATTTTTCTCTACGTTGACATTTTTTCTATTCACAAAATACGACTAAAATTTTATAAATAAAATTAATTCACAATCACGGAACAGGCCGAAACAAAACATAGCTATGTTTAAGATATGACTTACAATTACTCAAGGCTTTCAATATTCACTTTGTCCTGCACCTTAGCTGAATGGTCAGTGTAGTACTCTTCGGTTCAGGGGCCCCCCGGGTTCGATTCGCGGTCGGGTCAGAGGTTTTAACATTAAATCCTCAACATTCCTGCAACTCGCACACAACACTATCCTCCACTACAATAACACGGCAGATGACACCCATCCTCGTCGGAGGGTCTGTCTTACAAGAGCTGTACCAGGCTAGAAATAGCCACACGAAATTAGTACTTATTATTATTATTATTATTATTATTATTATTATTGTTACCGTGTTTTAGCGGTAGGTAGAGGCGTAAGAAGGTGCGGGCGTGAATGGGTTTCAAACTACGGAATCAAAGTTAATGTAAAATTAATTTAAAATTTCACTAGGTTATATTTTCTTTTCAAAAAACAAAGCAATAACAGACATGGCAGGTACAATGTAGCAAAACAAGGGGAGATACAATATTTACAGGTTTTGGGCTTCACGCCCTGACTTCAGCGATCAGCTCAGTTTTACCACAAACACAAGTTTTAACAGAGGGGCAGAAAACCCCATTCATCCCTAGGAGCCCCTGGCTCCGAATTACACAGAAAAGCCTCCACGAGGCATATGACACTCCATTTTCAAAGAGCGATCCGCTCTTAAAATTTAAGCCTCTCAAAGGCCACACCAAACTCTACCTTCAAGCTGTCCTCTAAGGACGTATTCACAGGGGTAAAATACCCAACCTGCAGAGGTCTATTACATGAAAAGAAGGTTGATTACATGACCTCTAAAATAACAATTTGAGAGGAGGTGATCTTGCACTCCTAATACACTTTGTTTTTTTTAAAACCTAATCTGGCTCTGGGCCGCTAACGCAAGGGCTAATCCCATACTACAGAGGTGACTTAGAGAAGAACACTTTACATTACATAAACGAAGAATAGTTTGAGAAAATAAGTTCACCTCAAAACAAATGTGAGTGGGAGCTCGAGAGGGTTAGCACTCTCTATCCCAATATGTAGCCTTACAAGAAAAAGATGAAAAGAGTAATTACATTTTAGGAAAAGGTTACATGATGGAAATGCTTCGAACCCGCCGCGAGTGTTAAACTGCCGACCTCGCAAGAAAAGAAGTTATTAATAGGCCATTACCTGGTGTTGAACGGCTGAAGAAGAAAGAGGCGCTTCCCGCCTCCTGCTCTGTACTTAATACACTGAAAGATGGAACAGAAGTGGCCCGGAGACCCCAAAATCAGCAGTTTATATCCTCTCGCGGAAGATTCTAGGCGTTAGGGGAAATAAAACACCCTCCCTCAAAGTTTTTATTGGCTAGGGAAACGAAACCCCTACATAGAGGAAGAAGAAACACATTATTGGTGGAAAATTAATTAAGGAAATTCGGGGTTGGCTAGATCCAAAATAAGGGGAAAAAGAGGGGTATACAGCCAACTTAAACCATGACAGAAAGAAATTTAACAAAGAACAAACTCTTGAAATAAAAATTTCTCCAACAAAATAGTTCTTTGATTTCGCACTAGGTTGCACTATTGTAATTCTTCAGTAGTGTCCTCTAGAAGAGAAAGTTCACACTTCTTACTTCAAGCGAAACAAAAACACATCAAAAGTGACACAGTTCAAAAACTCAAAATTTTCCACGTGGTGACATCTTCTGAGAAAGTAGAGAATTAATAGAATAGATAAAGTTCAACCTTCCTCCAGAAGAGGAGTTTCAACTGGCGCAACTTTTAAATAAACGGTGTAGAGGTGTACCGCCCGGTACAGACCTCCCCCCCCAAAAGTTCCTCCAGGGGTGACACATGAAATCAGTTTGAAACAAAGTCCAAGTAATGATGTTGATACGAAGATAGATAGCAGAAGCATTTACAAGATTTCTTAATTCAGTTTCAAAATGTTGTTGTTGCAGGTGAATGAAAGTCTTTATGTTTGTAGAATTTGAATTTCTGAAGATAAACTTTTAATACTTAAAGGTGAAGAAAAATTTTGCAATGTCCACCAAATATTGTAGTTGAATTCCCAATTGTAGTTATTGCTTATGGTGACTGTCCATGTAGTTGATGTAGATTGAGTTGAATGGCCGGACCGGCCGTTGCAGCTTGCGTCCAACGGAGGCCGCTCGGACCCCTCAAGTACCCTGAGATACCGCTCGCCCGCACTATGAGGGGAGCAGAGGTGTTGAAGTACGCCGCGCCCGCGGTGAACAGATACAGGCTGCGGGCATGTAGCAGGTCGTGCGCCGCACATCAGCCTTGGCCGGGAGGAGAGTTCCGGCTCGCCGTGCACATGTCGTCCTCGCTGGAGAGGAGGGGGCCCATCCCCCTCCCCAGTCGCTGCACGGCGCTGCGCGGCTGCGGGGGCGCTGAAACATTAAAGCTAGGCGGCAGAATTGTGTTGGACAATCATTTCCTTTGAGGGTACAGGCTTGTGGAGAGGTTGAGGGGCCAGCGGCGTGTAGATATCCATGGCATTTACTATTATGAAGCCACAGTGTAAGGTGGAGCAGGAGACGGGAGCGTGGTAATGGCCGTGGCAAAGACAGGATGGCAGTTTAATGGGTCGGGGCAGGTTTCACAAACATGCTTACATAAGAAACAAAATCCTATAGAAGGGGCAGAATGCCTTAAAAGTGAAACTCAGAAAAAATATAACCTTCATATCCTTTCAAAATAATATGAAGCAAGTTAACACAGAAATTACACCGGTTTCACCTGGGACAGGTGAACCCTAAATATCCTCTCGGTGGCTGGATTACTTAGCAATAAGGTAACCGGCGTAAGAAAATCGAGAATGATACAAGGCCCATGAAATCTGGGGGCAAGCTTGCCCGCGGGAACAAAATTTTTGACCATAACCTGGTCACCTACCTTCAAGGTGGTGGGTCTCCGTCCACGATCATACCTTTCCCTAACCTTTTCATGAGATACTTTAAGATTAGCTTTAGCCTTCTTCCAAAGATCTTTAATGTTGTCCGGATCTATTGTCTCGGGCAGAATGTCATTCAGAGACCAGAGGTTAGAGAGCGGCGTGTTGGGAACGAACTTAAACATCAAAGAAGCTGGAGTAAATTTGTGAGATTCATGAACCGCCGAATTCAAAGCAAAAGCTAACCAATGCAGGGACGTGTCCCACCTAGAATGATCTTCATGATGATAGGCAATAAGTGCGGACCTGAGATTACGGTTAACCCGTTCAGCCAGAGATGGTTGAGGGTAATAAGCAGATGTAGTTACATGAGAGATGGACAAGTCAAAACAGAATTTACGAAATAAATTAGATGTAAAAGCCTTAGCATTATCAGATACAATATATTGACACGGACCAAAAGAAGCAAAAATAGAATTTAAGCAGGTAATGGTGGACTGAGCGGTAGCCAGCTTAGTCGGAAATAACCAGGAAAATCTTGTAAAACCATCTACACACACAAAGATGAACTTGTTAGCATTGCCCTTTGACTGGGGGAAGGGTCCCACATAATCAATATACAGGCGTTCCATGGGGCGCGACGCTTGATGCGAAGACAAGAGGCCTACCTTGGTGGACATGGTTGGTTTACTGAGCAAACAAGATTTACAAGCTTTTACAAGTTCACGGATTTCACCGTCCATAAGTTTCCAGATGAACATTTCACGAATCTTTTCACGAGTTTTAAAGATACCCAGATGCCCTCCTAATGGGGTCTCATGATAATACTTGAAGATCATAGGTACAAGAACCGCTGGAACAACAACTTTCATCAACTTATCATGCCTCGAAGGGCAACATAGAACACCATTCCTCAGAACATAAGGGACAGCATGTTCCCCAGAAGAAAGGGTTTCCATTATAGGAGCCAGCGTCGGATCTTCCCGTTGGTATTTCTCAATATCCCTAAAAAGCATGGGAGCATCTGTTAAGATGGCATTAACACCAGATAGTATGGACTCGGAAGGTGATGAACTGTCGACAGGTTCATGGGTCTCGACGTCGTTAGAAAACATACGGCTGAGTCCATCAGCAACAACATTTTCGGTACCTCTGATATGTCAAACATCAAACTGGAAGGCGGAAATACGAATAGCCCAGCGGGCTATACGACCAGTACGACGCGGCCTACCTAAGACCCAGCTTAAGGCTTGATTATCTGTCTCCAGATCGAATTTGACGTGTTCCAGATAGAGACGGAACTTTTCTAAGGCGAATAAGACTGCCAAACCTTCAAGCTCATATATGGAGTACTTTGCTTCTTGAGCTGACAATGTCCTAGACGCATAGGCGATGGGTCGCCTCCCTAGTTCAGTCTCTTGAAGAAGAACTGCAGCTACTGCTGACGACGATGCGTCGGTTTGGACGATGAATTTCTTCGAGAAATCAGGCATAGCAAGTACAGGGGCATTACAGAGAGCTAATTTCAGATCTTCAAAAGCGGCTTGTTGAGAAGGTCCCCACTCGAATTTGATGCCTTTCCTACGAAGAAGGTTTAAGGGCGCCGCTCTATTAGCAAAATTAGGAATGAACTTCCTGAAGAAATTCACCATGCCAATGAACCTGGCGATACCTTTAATGTCCTTGGGAGGTTTAAAATCACGGATGGCCTGTGTTCTAGAATGATCGACTGCTACACCATCAGGTGACACAATATGCCCTAGGAATGACATAGAGGGCTTAGCAAAGGCAACCTTGGACAACTTAACAGTTAACCCAGCCTTACGAAGGCGATTGAGAACTTCTCGCAAATGATCTAGATGTTCTTCAAAGGTTTCGGAAAATACGACGACATCATCCAAGTAGTGATATAAGTACTCAAATTTGATGTCGGAAAAGACCCTATCTAGTAGCCTAGTGAGCACAGCTGCCCCGGTGGGGAGCCCGAAAGGCACGCGGTTGTATTCATATAAATTCCAGTCCGTGGCAAACGCTGTAAGATGTTTAGACTCTTCGGCAAGGGGAATTTGATTATAGGCCTGATTCAAGTCCAAGATGGTGAAGAACTTGGCCTTACGAAACCATGAAAAGCAAGAATGAAGGTCGGGAAGGGGCACAGATTGCAACACCACCTTCCGATTGAGAGCCCTGTAATCAATGACAGGCCTGAAGCCTCCTTGGGGTTTCGGGACTAGAAAAATAGGCGAAGAATACGCTGACTTAGAGGGCCTAATAATACCATCCTTCAACATCTGATCGATGATTTCTTTCAGAGCCTTCATTTTAGGTGGAGATAGCCTATACGGTGGAAAACGGACAGGAATTGAATCCGTGACCTCAATTTTGTATTCAATAAGGTCAGTAACACCAAGAGTATCAGAGAACACCTCGGGAAACGACTGACACAATTTCCGAATACTATCAGCCTGCTCCTCAGGTAGATGTCTAAGGTCTAACAACATCTCATCCTGGGTAGGCGAAATAGATGAACATGATACAGAATTACACTTTAACAAGGGAATTCTACAATTGGACGCAAATTTGAATGTGCACGACCTACTCTGGAGATCGAGCACAAGACCAGTGTGAGAAATGAAGTCCGCTCCCAATATGATGGGGCAAGACAAACGCTTGGCCACAAACAATTTGATCTTCCATGTAAATTTAAAAACCCGAATTTTGACATGTAAGGAACCTAGAATTTCTAATGGAGATGAATTAGCCGAAACATATTTAACAGGAGATGAGTCATAGTCAGGGAGTTTACAAACAGATTTCAATTTAGAATACCAATCAGCCGAAATAATGGAACAAACACTGCCTGAATCTAAGAGAGCTGTTATAGGCTCGTTATTTAACTCAATCTTAAGAAAAGGAACAGGTGCGGGGGTATCCGCCGCAATCCTAAGACACTCTCTGGGGCATTCAAAAAAAGAATTTGAAGATTGCTCATTCCCTGAATTCTCGACCTTTTTGCCCGGGGCTGAGCCTTGGAAAGCAGGATTAGTCGACTCAGCCGAAGCCACTAGTCACTTTTTATTATTGGAATAGCTGGAATTTGCACCAGAAGTTGAGCAGGAGGGGGTGCTATTTGAGTTTGGGCAATTCTTGGCGATATGTGAGAAGGCCCCACACTTAAAACAGCCTTGTGATGACCCTGCTCCATTCCTTGTCCCACTTGACTTGATCAGAGGACACTTATTCCGCAGATGTTCAGGCGACCCGCAAGCATAACATTTACGGGGATTGACTGGTCGGCGAGGTGGAGGCCGAGTGTTACTAAAGGAAGGCGGGGGTTCTTTCGCGACACGCAAAGAATCGGCGTATCTAACTCCTTCCGCTGAGACGGCCAATGCTTCCAGTTCAGAGAAGGTTTGCGGGCACGCCGCGAAACACAAATATGACCTGTAGGGTGGTGAAATCCCTTCGACAATAGCTTGCACGATCTGATCCTCAGGGAAGTGGAGAGCAAACACCCTAGTATAAAACTTAATATCTTGGATGAAGTCTGCCAGGTTTTCATCCAAGCGCTGTACCCGATAATAGTATTTCTGAATAAGGGAGGACCTGGCCCTAGCCGGGATGAAGTTAGCTAGCAAATGGGCATGGAAATCCTCAATAGAAGATTGCTCGGCGATGGCTCTAACTATTTTGTCAGATAGGACACCAATAGCATAAGGATAGATAATTTGCAAAATTTGACATGGAGAAAGAGAAAACACAAGGGCATGATCCTGAAATTCCACTAGAAATCTTAAAAATGAAATTACGTCACTGGTGGTGTTGACGGAAAACTTAGAGATACCTCTAAGCAACATTGCCAATGGATGAGGCAAGCTGCTGAACCCAGGTGACATAGTCGTTAAATGTTTCAATGGCAAAGAAGTTAATTCAGAGCGGATGTTACTCAATGACGCACGGCGTTCAGATTCGTTGTTCGATGGGGCAGAGATAGTTTGAGCAGCAACGGTTATCCTATTGACTTCTCCCTGAGGAGGAGGCTCTTCATCGCTACCTACGTTCACTGTGGCGGGTTGATCAGTTTTGGGAGGAGCTTCGCCGGTTAGCAATTGAGTGACCTTATTAGACAATTCAGAAATAGTTTCAAGGAGCGTATTAGCTTGCTTCCTCTGAACGTCATTCACCTTTAGAGACAACAGATCATTAACTCTATTTGCAAAGTGATACAGCCTGCCTTGCACACGCTTAATTTGATTAGGAGATGGATCGTTTTCATCAAAAAAACTGACTACCGATGCTAGCCCAGTAATATTCTCGACGATCGTGGAAAGAGAGTCATCAATTTCTTTCTCTCCCAAATTGGGGATGGAAATGGGCAAATCAAGGGACTCTCTAAGCTTGTTAGTGTCTATTGCAACCGTGCCTCCAGATTGAACGTTTCTGATAGTTAACTCATATATCAACTCCTCTTTGCGCAAGTAGTTAAGGAGGAGAACATCGCGAGGGCCGGGCATGATGACAGAACAATTTTGAAAAACTCAAAAAATTCCAGCAACTGAGAAAATTGTTAGAGTTCGAATTAAAGCAATGTTTAGCCGTCAAAAGGGGCTAAATTGAGACCCATTCAACCACGCTCTGCTACCACTTGTTACCGTGTTTTAGCGGTAGGTAGAGGCGTAAGAAGGTGCGGGCGTGAATGGGTTTCAAACTACGGAATCAAAGTTAATGTAAAATTAATTTAAAATTTCACTAGGTTATATTTTCTTTTCAAAAAACAAAGCAATAACAGACATGGCAGGTACAATGTAGCAAAACAAGGGGAGATACAATATTTACAGGTTTTGGGCTTCACGCCCTGACTTCAGCGATCAGCTCAGTTTTACCACAAACACAAGTTTTAACAGAGGGGCAGAAAACCCCATTCATCCCTAGGAGCCCCTGGCTCCGAATTACACAGAAAAGCCTCCACGAGGCATATGACACTCCATTTTCAAAGAGCGATCCGCTCTTAAAATTTAAGCCTCTCAAAGGCCACACCAAACTCTACCTTCAAGCTGTCCTCTAAGGACGTATTCACAGGGGTAAAATACCCAACCTGCAGAGGTCTATTACATGAAAAGAAGGTTGATTACATGACCTCTAAAATAACAATTTGAGAGGAGGCGATCTTGCACTCCTAATACACTTTGTTTTTTTTAAAACCTAATCTGGCTCTGGGCCGCTAACGCAAGGGCTAATCCCATACTACAGAGGTGACTTAGAGAAGAACACTTTACATTACATAAACGAAGAATAGTTTGAGAAAATAAGTTCACCTCAAAACAAATGTGAGTGGGAGCTCGAGAGGGTTAGCACTCTCTATCCCAATATGTAGCCTTACAAGAAAAAGATGAAAAGAGTAATTACATTTTAGGAAAAGGTTACATGATGGAAATGCTTCGAACCCGCCGCGAGTGTTAAACTGCCGACCTCGCAAGAAAAGAAGTTATTAATAGGCCATTACCTGGTGTTGAACGGCTGAAGAAGAAAGAGGCGCTTCCCGCCTCCTGCTCTGTACTTAATACACTGAAAGATGGAACAGAAGTGGCCCGGAGACCCCAAAATCAGCAGTTTATATCCTCTCGCGGAAGATTCTAGGCGTTAGGGGAAATAAAACACCCTCCCTCAAAGTTTTTATTGGCTAGGGAAACGAAACCCCTACATAGAGGAAGAAGAAACACATTATTGGTGGAAAATTAATTAAGGAAATTCGGGGTTGGCTAGATCCAAAATAAGGGGAAAAAGAGGGGTATACAGCCAACTTAAACCATGACAGAAAGAAATTTAACAAAGAACAAACTCTTGAAATAAAAATTTCTCCAACAAAATAGTTCTTTGATTTCGCACTAGGTTGCACTATTGTAATTCTTCAGTAGTGTCCTCTAGAAGAGAAAGTTCACACTTCTTACTTCAAGCGAAACAAAAACACATCAAAAGTGACACAGTTCAAAAACTCAAAATTTTCCACGTGGTGACATCTTCTGAGAAAGTAGAGAATTAATAGAATAGATAAAGTTCAACCTTCCTCCAGAAGAGGAGTTTCAACTGGCGCAACTTTTAAATAAACGGTGTAGAGGTGTACCGCCCGGTACAATTATTATTATTATTATTATTATTATTATTATTATTATTATTCACATTTTGATATCTGGAAGGATATTTTTTCAAGTCTTGAAATTATCGCTCTCCATCACATGTTGGCCAAATGGTATTGAACGAATGTGTGAGTATCTTTGGTCCTGGTGTAAGCTATCCCATTTATGTTTACTTTAAGTGCCGTAAAATTCCCTGCCCATGCCTTTTTCGATTGCACTGTTTCTAAGTTTATTTAGAAGTTTCAACCAGCGGCTCGTGCCCTTGAGAAAAATATGCTGTAACTGGTTTCACAACATTTAACATATTCGCATAATGACATTATTCGGCCAATGATTTGCTGCGTCTATGAGTGCTGCTCTTTCTCAACCATCGCACCAAAACACTTGCGCCGAATACTACAAGGGAAGCATTTGGTTTGGATCAGACAGATTTCGATGAAACTTCGATGAATTGTCAATCCACCTGTCTTATATGAATTGTTGATATTCACTTTGTCATAAAATCAACGACATTTTTATAATTAATTGCTAAAGAACAGCTGGGTGGTTTGCAGCTGTATTGACCTCGCGTATACACTGTAGAAAAGTTACATTAAACAGTGCGCTTTAGAGTGAAAATTAGATTTTGACAACATGAACAGAATGTCTTGCTCGTCAAACCCATTTTACTAACATGCACAGTATATGAATATTTCAAAATATTAGGCTTTTAATACTTCTTTGTCGTTTACAATTGAAGCTAAAATACGTAATATGAAATCCTCGTTATTTGTATATAAACTTGCATGCTGTAAATAGCCTTAAACTTTCGGATTCTTGTTGAGAGTCATTTATTTTGTCACACTGCGGGTAACCTATATAACAATGTCAATCATGCAGCGATGTTCTGATATCTTAATTGATCATCCTACCATGTTTCATTGAAATCGCTGTCATCTACACACCACGTTCCACTTAAAACTGGAGCAAGAATTTACTGTCAATAAATACCGCTACGAAAATATTATTTCACGGCAGAACAGTTATCACCACTGAGTTCCGCATGTCTTAGCTCATAATGTTACTAAGTTTCACTGCAGTTTGTCCGGTCCAAATCAAACAGCTCCCTTGTTAGTTACAGTATATTCGTTTATGGATATGGATAGCATTTGTATTATTTCCATGTTTTGAAAGTTTGAAATTTAGACAGTTTTTGCAACAGTGTATAGGTGTTATATACCGGGTGAGTTGACCGTGCGGTTAGGGGCACGCGGCTGTGAGATTACATCCGGGAGGTAGTGGGTTCAAGTCCCACTGTCGGCCACCCTGAATATCGTTTTCCGTGGTTTCCCATTTTCACACCAGGCAAATGCCTGGGACTGTACCTTAATTAAGGCCACGGTCGCTTCCATCCCACTCCTAAACCTATCCCATCGTCGCCATAAGACCTATCTGTGTCGGTGCGACGTAACACAAAGTGTAGAAATAGTACATTATATGAAGAAACACCCCTAGCTATGCACAGGTATGATCAATAAACTCTTCATATTCGTGAAGAATGAAGTACGAAGCGTTATTAAAAAGTGTTTGAGTGACTTTCAATGACCGCAGAAAATTATGCATTTGAATGTGGATCCTAAAAGTGATGATAAATACATTGTAACTTCTTACACAATATCTTGAAGGAAAATTACAAGAAAAGAAATCTTAAATCAGTCGTTCCCAAGCTGGGGTGAAAGTATACCAAGTGTACGAGCCACTACGTATATGTGAGCAGAGAAAGAATTGAAATCATAACTGTAGTGATTATTGAATATTGATTAATACGAAAGGTATAGTTTGCAGAATAGGCTCCCAAGTGAAACACAACTGAAGAAGAAAAGGCTGTCAAGAACTATTTTAAATAAAAAAATATCGTCGGGTGATCCATTTCGGTTGTACTTGTTTTTCTGCTCTTTTCTCCCTTTCATGTAAAAGATTTTCCATTTGCAGTTTGCAAAACATGTTTTTGCACTGAAAAGAGTTCTTCTGCTTTTCTCGAGAACACACTGTCGCTTTTCGATCTTTTTCGCTTGTAAATCTAACACTTTCATCTGTTCCAACAAAACCACTCTTTGTAGCTCTCCGATTGTTAAGTCACTCGTCAGCTGACAGATACCAGAGCCAGTGTACGAAACTCGTCTCAAGCGGAAGGAGACAAGTCTCATTAGCGAGAAACAAACTTTATTCATATACATGACGAGTTCTGTCTCGCAAGTGACTTCCGTCTCAATCCTCCTTCGAGACTTGTCTCCGAGTTACATCTCATTTTTATTCATATCACAAAAATAGGCACCTGAGCCAAGGCTCTTCTTGGTGCAATACAAATAAATTTAAATGGCGGCTATATTCACAATATAACTGCAAAATAAGATACAGTAAATATGTATAATTTAACACGATATAATAGATAAGATGGAACAAAGCTTCCTAACCATAATTATCATACTACGTTTAATATTTAATTACATTATCCTTGAAAATAGATAAAGTTGATAAACTTTTTATATCTTTTGGAAGTGAGTTATACATAGTTATATAAAAATGTCAAAGATAATTTTGTCCATATCTAGTAGAAAGAATCTGACTCTAGTGAATATTATAAATAATTCTTCTTTCACAATTATGAATCAGTGAATTTGTAATTATTGATGAACTTGAGCGGACTAATTTGTTTTTAATTTTGTAGATCATAATTATAGAAGCGTTTATGCGGAGGTTTGGAAGTGATAATGTATTACAAAGATTATACACATCTTTAGACGGTGTCAGAATGGTCAGTTTGACATATATTTTTAGTACTCTCTTCCAAATAATACTTTATTACAGCATGTACAGACATGTATCATATAAGAGATGTGGCTTTCAATAAGAGCATAGTAAATACCCTCCAACAACCCACGAGATAATTTATATCTCACCGAGCTCGATAGCTGCAATCGCTTAAGTGCGGCCAGTATCCAGTATTCGGGAGATAGTAGGTTCGAACCCCACTGTCGGCAGCCCCGAAAATGGTTTTCCGTGGTTTCCCATTTTCCCACCAGGCAAATGCTTGGGCTGTACCTTAATTAAGGCCAGGGCCGCTTCCTTCCCACTCCTAGCCCTTTCCTGTCCCATCGTCGCTGTAAGACCTATCTGTGTCGGTGCGACGTAAAACAACTAGCAAAAAAGAAAATTATATCTGAAACTACTAACGATACAATTCACAGGGATAATTTTATTTCAAGTAGTCACCACGTGATTACTCCACGACAGATTTCATCTATGACAGTCCTAAGAATTTAGCATTCTGCACTCTCATTACCCTATGATTGAAGAAAATCAGATTTTTATGCAAATTTAACACATATATAGGTTTGTGAAAAATTGTGTAGTTTTTGTCAAATTTATAGTTAATCGGTTGGAATTAAGCAATGTTTCAAGTAATGGAATATCCTGCTGCATAAAAATATTAGTGTCATCAGCAAAAATGGGTAGTCTTCCTTTTAACTTAAGTTGACCAATATAATTAATGAAGATAAGAAACAATAAACGTCCCAGCACAGAACTATGAGGCACACCAATCGAGAATATCTTTACATTACTCTGAGTATTATCACATGTTACAAACTGCTCCCTATTAGAGAAGTAATCAACAAACCAATCCAATGCAATACCTCAAACGCCTGCTACTTCTAATTTATGTAATAGAATTTTATGATCAACTGTGTCAAAAGCCTTTATAGGATCTGTAAATAAACCAGCTCCTGGCATACCTGAGTCTAAAGCTTGTTGTAGTTTAATAATAATATCCTAAAAAGCATTATTGGTACTGGAGTGAGGTAGGAAACCATATTGAAATTGATAAAAATAGTTATTATTTGACAAAAAATCGAATAATCATTTTTTTAACCACTTGTTCTAAAATCTTAGATAAAAGAGTTAATACAGAGATCGGTCTGTACTCACTTACATTAGATTTATCCATGACTTTATAGACTGGTACAACTCTGGTGATTTTAAGTTTAGTTGGTACTTTACCCTCCGATAGAGATTTGTTAACTAATTTTGAGATGTGAGGTATGATAAATTTAGAGAGTCTCTTTATAATAATATTACTAATACCAAAACAGTCAACACTAAAACGTTTTTCAAGACTATATATTATTTTTTCAATTTCAACTTCATTAGTAGGGGCTAAAAATAAGGAATTAGATGGGCCAGGTTCAAGGTGAGGGTATTTAGACTAATGAATGTTCTTATCTAAAGACAGATCGATATCAGTGAAATAGTAATTAAATATAGTAGAAATTTGACTTGAAACAGACACCAACGTATAGTTTACTTTCAATTGTATTTCTTTATTATTACAGTTATTAGTTGTTAAAATATTATTAATAACTTTCTGTTGTAACCAAGGTTGAAGTTTACAAAACACAACTTTTATTGCTTCACTTTATGATATTTACACAAATAACTGAAATTTATTTTGAAGCAAAAATGAATATTGAATCTTGAGAAAAGTCTGTCTTTATACAATATGTACAGGTTTACAGTCTTTATATACACTCCTATCTTGAAAAGATAGTCTTGGTGAATTGACACGATGATAGTCGAGAACTATCTGGCACACTAACATAAATGTCTTTGAGAGTCCTTGTTTGTTGAAGTGCCTGAATTCCTAAAAAGCAAGTTCAATTGATTGAATAAATTCCACCTAGCGAAACTAAGGGAGCTTGCGTAAATTAGGGAATGAAATTGGCTTGTAAAAGAATTACGGAACATAGGCAGTGGAAACAGGTAAGGGAGCGGTGACCAGAGGTGAGACCTCGTACTGCCAGAAATTCAGTCCACCTGGTCGAAGCACATTTTCAAGAGGAGTAGCCTCCGTGCTCGACGTAGGGTGTATTCTGGAGCTGGACACCGGGGGCAAGTGGGCAAGTGAGCAGGCAGGGAGCTCCTATTTATAGTACACTCGATGGTCAGGCACGCGCACTGAGGGCTGCGCGTCGAAGCTAGCAGAGTGATACACCGGCGCGCGTGCAGCTGGCTGGTGGAGCGAGAAGGGAGCGCCGGACATACAACACCCTCCCCTCCTAAATACGCCGGTACGGCGTGAAACGGCGGCGGCGCTGGCGGCGACTGCGATGCTGGGGCGGAGCTGCTGATTTCTCTGTTGTATTGTCCGGAGCTGGAACTGGGCGGAGTGGCGCTGTCTCGTCCTGAAAGGAACCCATTGTTATTAAATGATCTAAAGCTCGTTCAGCAATAGATTTATCTGGTTTAGCAATAGCATCAATAGCTGGACAGGGGCGGTAGCGCAGACGTATCTGATCTTGATGGCGGCAGATACGTTTCTCCGTAGTCTGTATCTCGTATAGGCGATGACCCAAAGATCTGCAGATGACTCCAGGTATCCAGAGTGGGGTGGATTTGAATGTCCTGGTGTAGACCTTGTCGTTGAGGGAGAACTTCGTTGGTGAGGTCTTATGCTGGGCCGGGAGAGGCTGTAACAGAGAAAGTAAAGTTCTGTGAGGTCGTCCATGGAGCTTCTGTGCAGGAGTGATATTATCAGCGCCGGGTAGAGTTCGGTAGTTGTTTAAGAGTTGGAGCAAGGCTTGGTCTTTAGTTAAGCCTGAAGAGACAGCTTTCTTCATACTTCTTTTAAATGTTTGTACGAAGCGTTCAGCTTCACCATTAGATTGAGGGTGAAAAGGTGGAGCTAGGATATGACGAATGCCATTATGTGTACAAAAGTTCTGAAAAGCAGTAGCTGTAAATTGAGGTCCGTTGTCTGAAATGAGTACTTGCGGTAAACCTTCTGTAGTAAAGATTTTCTGGAGAGCACGGATTGTAGCTTCGGTTGTAGTAGTCGAATGCATATCCACGACATATGGAAAGTTTGACAGTGAGTCGATGACTATTAACCACATGGAATTGAGGAAAGGACCTGCGAAATCGATGTGAACTCGTTCCCATGGAGTAGTAGCAGGAGGCCATGAAGCAAGATCAGAAGACGGGGCGTTCTGATTCGTTTGACATTGCTCACAATGACGTATTAGCTTTTCGATGGCGGCATCAATACCGGGCCAGTAGCAGTGTTGACGGGCGAGTTGCTTTGTTCTGGAGATACCCCAATGGCTTTGGTGTAATAATTCGAGAACTTGTTTCTGTAGGCTAAGTGGGATAACCACTCGGAAGATGGTGCCTGCTTCTAGTAATACAACTCCGGCACGAGTCGTGAGACGATGCTGCATACGATGATAAGGTGCCAGGTGGGCAGGAAGTGTGCTCTGAAGAGGCCAACCGTTGCGGATGTAAGTACGTACAGTAGCAAGTGTACTGTCCTTATCCGTAGCTTTAGCTATGCAGGTAGCATCAATAGGAAAACTGGATACAGTATCTTCAAGTTCTATGTCCAACTGAAGACATTCAGATTCTTGAGAATCGAAGGCAGTATCAGGACCAACGGGTAAGCGGGAGAGGGCATCAGCATTACAATGCTGGGATGTGGCTCGATAAACAATCTGATAGGAATAATCAGAAAGGAACATGGACCATCTTTGAAGCTTTCTGAGGGAATTCTCTGGGATCTTATTACCAGGATGGAATAAGTGTACGAGAGGCTTATGATCGGTAATGATCAGGAAATGGTTGCCATAGAGATATTCATTGAAACGGCGAATACCAAAGATGATGGCTAAAGCTTCTTTCTCTATCTGTGAGTATCGACGTTGATGGTCATTAAGTGTTTTCGAAGCGAAGGCGATGGGGCGTTCTTGTCCATGACGATCCTTCTGGGAGAGAACGGCACCGACACCGTAGTCTGAAGCGTCAGTAGCTAGCGTGATGATCTTGTCGGGCTGAAAATGAGTGAGTTGTATAGCTTGGATTAAGGCGTTGTTGATTGTTTTCCATGCCTGTTGGCATTGCGGAGTCCACTGAAACTTAACACCTTTTTTACGTAGAGCGTTTAATGGAGCTGCCACTGTAGCGAAGCGTGGAATGAACTTATTATAATAGTTCGCTTTGCCTATGAAGGACTGAAGCTGCTTGAGGTTCTGAGGTGCTGGCATGTTTACTATCGCTGAGACAT